>NW_026596443.1:162738-191354 GCF_907164565.1 Psammomys obesus | reverse complement strand
CTCTGCTCCTCTGCCACCTGCAGACACTCTCATTGTACTTATCAAATTATTATTCATTCTGTAGCCACAGCAGGAGGAGAAAGAAACCCACACATAAATTCAAGGGACTGAGGTGCAGGTGTGGCTGGAAGAACCAGATGCTGTTACCTTAATTTCTGCATTGAACATTGTGAGGGCTGTGGTGGGGATCTACTGAGACAGATATAGACAAGGTACCAAAGTTAAAGTTTAGGAACTTAGAGGAAAATTTTACATTTGCAACTTTCATAGTCATAGCAATTGGGGGAGGGGAGGAGGTCCCAAGACCAAGAGAGAGATCCTATTCTCAGGAATAGATAGTGGGGAAACTTAAAAGTTTTAAATATATTAGCACTACCATTGCTTGTAATTGGTATTAAAATCTATATTGTAGAAAAAGTAGCTTCACCACCTTATCAGAACTTCACTGATCAGTATTAAAACTCTGGACCTTTGAAATATTAGTATAACAATTGCATAGAAGGGGGAAAATCTGAAACATTTCCCACTTTCACGTCTTAAATTATTGTTACATACTTGCAAGTTGTACTTATATATCTTAAATTCCTTTCCTAGACCCTCAGAACTTATTTAAGCTTTCATATCCTTAGACTTCCATACATCTCAGAACATCTCAGACCCCCAGAACTTGTGTAGACTTTAAACCTTTTTCTTTCCATCTAATCATTTACCAGAGACATGAGTAGTTATAAAGGAAGAGTGAAAAGTCACATCTGAAACCTGTTTATCCTTTAGTATAAAGACTGTTAGCATAGCAAACAGTCTTTTTTCATTTTCTTAACAAGAGACCTAGTAGCTCTAGAAAAGGCAAGGACTGAGTTTTACATATGAAATTTAATGAATAAGGTGGCTGCAGCTTGGGGGAAGGAGCTGTTTGCTTGCTGCTGCAAGCTGACAAAGCTACAGTTAGTCAAGCTATCAACGTCATCAAAGATCTGAAAAGAAAAAAAATAACAGGAAGTATAATCGAAATGACCTATGCATCAATCAAAATGAGAGAGACTAGTCAATTATCTAGATGGTTATTCTAGACTCCTGTGGTCTCCATGTCTTTGTTGGGGGCAGAGGTCCCAAGACAGCATCAATGTTTGACTGCCAGACTCAGGTCTGAGAGATTTTCTGAGATTTTCCTGTAGGAGAGGAACTTGAGACACAGACCTTACTTTTTCTAGGCAATGTGGGGCAACCAACTTTCCAATGTCCTGCTTGTCCACAGTTTGGACAGGGTCCTGGCAGCAGGCAAGGGACATTGCCCGGTGGGCAAGCAACCAACACTTGACTGCAGTAGCTCCAGATCGCCACCCCCCCCCCCCCAAGTAGCTCCAGATCGCTGTCCCCCACAGCTAGGATAGGAGTATGCCTGAGATGATCACCAGTCTGGCACTGTGTAGCTCCCTGGTCAAGCAGACCATGCCTGACACAACCCATGTCAGAGGCCCCGTTGCCAGGGTCGGGAGTGAGTCTGAGATGAGAAGACCACCGTCTGGGGCTGTGTAGCCCAGAGCGACCCCAAAAACCTAGAAAGGAAGCTAGCTTGAGATGATCGCCAGTTGTGCTCTACTCAGGCTTGGGTGCGGAGACCGCACCCAGGGTGACTCTTCACTGGTGCCACACTGCATGGCTTAGGCATAGTATTCCTGAGATCACTCCTGAGATGACCCCAGACACCCAGAGATTCTGGACACCACTAAGAGGAGCAAGTAAGTGGTGGAGAAATGGAAGAGAAAGAGAAGCAGAAGGATGTGTGCATGATGACAACTTCACCTGGCTTATGGTAATGCTAACCACTGGGAATAACTGCCCCACGGTCATGCCACTGCCAGGACCCTGCCCAAACTGTGGACAAGCAGGCCACTGGAGAGTTGATTGCCTCACTTTGCCTAGAAAAAAGTAATGAAGAGAGGCAGAACTGGAGACTCGAGGGTAGTGAGGAGCAGACTGATATGAGCAGCCATTGATGCCTCCTAAGGCATGGTGAGGCCCTGGCCTGTGCTGCCGCCACTGAGGGCAGGTCTGTGTCCCTGCAGCAGCCACACTCTGTTTTCACCAAAGACCAGATGAACATCCCGGGCCTGGGCTGCTCCCAGGGCCATGTTGTTGTTTTAGAGCTTTGAAGAACTGACACTGCCCTTAACCTGGGCATTGTAGGAGAGCTGGTTCTGAGAGCATGAGATCAGGAGAACTGACTTCATCCATTGCCAGCTGCAGTACCTGAAAGAGCACCTTCTCCCCTGCACATCACCCAGAAAGCACAGTAGAGCTAGCCATGATTGTGGGTGTCGCAAGTGAGCTGTACCCATGAGGATGAGCATAGGAGATCTGGCCTCATCAGTTGTCTGCCATGCAGTGACATGGGTGAGGAGGATAGGCATCCTTCTAACCCTTTGCCACCTGCAGCAGGTGGAAGAGCTGGGTCTGCACCTCACCTGGTAGTACAGTAGAGCTGACTCTGGTGGCAGGGACATGGGTGAGAAGGCCTGAGGGCAGGATCATGGGAGAGCCAGCTCTTCAACTTGTTTGCCATGCACTGGCACAGATGAGGGAAAGAAACCCTCATTACTTCTCTTGTCCCTCACCACCTATGGCAAGCAGGAGAACTGGCCCCCAGGTCATGAGAGTGGAGAACTGGATGAGCCAGCTGGGGCAGGTGGAGAGCTCACTCCAGTGGTGTGGTAAGAGACCTGGCAGGCTGAGCAGCTCAGATACCTCTTAGGCCCAGATCCAGGGCTGTGAGTTGGCCCACCCCCAACACCTGTCTCACTGATGAACTGCCGAAGCTTGTGAAGGGCCTGTCCTATAGATCCAAAGCTGCAGGATCTCCATTACACAGGGCAACAACAGGATAACCGAGAAGAGTCCTGGTGAGGACCCAGTATTGATAGTGCAGCAGAAGCCGGAGGCCTCCAACCAGACCAGTGACTCAGTGCCGTAACCATCTGCAAGCAAAGACGTGTGGACAAAAGGGTGTACTGTGGGACGCTGTGACACACTGCAGTGGCCGTGAGATTTCATTGTTTTCCTTTTGGGACAGAGGGCATGTACAAGGGGACAGAGAGATGAGTGGAGTTGCAGTGCAGGATATGAAATTCACAAAGAACCAATAAAAACTTTAAAAATATTGTTTTGAATTGTTTTTTTTTTAGTACTGAAATAAAATTTTAATCAGAAATACAGTCCATAGGGAAACTGGCAACATAACTTTCATAGTGCACTATTACAGAATATCACAGTTTCTTACATGACCCAGTTTATCAAAATAGTTAAAACTTAACAAAGCAGCAAAGACAAGGCGGTTAGACATTCATTCTTAAATAAGTCTCTGTTATCCTGAATACAACTAAGGTAAGGAGAGACTCTTTGTCAGACTGCTTAGGTCATTGTCTTGCTGCATTATAACAGAGGAATTTCCCAGTTTCTGGTGTTTTGGTATGTGGTATTTGGTAGCCCTAATTTTTAACCTTTTTTTGTTGGGTTTCAGACCCAGGACAAGCAGCTGAGCTGCCTATTTAACATATCAAAGTGGACCTGGCCTCTGAAGTCTCCCAGCATCCCTCAGTCCCTACCTGTTACACGGCATGGCTGCCATACCCTGAACTTTGTAAGGCAGGGTTAGGGTGTCTTCTTCCCCAGAGGCTCTTTGCTATATAGTCCATACATTTGATTCCCTCCTTTTTCTCTCCTCCTCTCTCTGTGTATATGCTCTTTCTTTCTCCCCTTCCCTTCTCTGTCACCCTTGTCTGCATGACTTCCCTGGCCCTATTCCTTGGGACCAATGGACCCACCCAAGAGCTGCCCCTAATAACCATGCCTTTATACTTTAAATTGGCTTGAATTAACTTTAAATTAGCGGAAAATACCTATATGTCTTATTTATTTATATTTAAAGATTACATAACAATAAAGACATTATTATAATAAAAAACCCCATAGCCTTATAAGTTTAAATATTTTTAAAAGATTCATCTTTTAAAAAAATCCAATTTTTTAAATTTAAATTTTCTGTAAAACTACAAAATTTTCTCTTAAAGAAGTTTAAAATCTTTCAACTGTGTGCTCCTACAATATTAAAAAAATAAAGCACCTTTTTTTTTTTAATTTCAAGAGGGAAAACATGGCTTAAACATAATCCAGACAAGGCAAAATCAGATTCCAACAGTACAAACAATTCAATGTTGAATATCTGCAACTTATTCCTAATTTTCTCTGGCCAAACCCTCAGTAGCATATACAGCCTGCCTTCTGGATGGCTGGTGTTTCTGGTTATGATCACATGGCATCTCTAAAGCTGCTGGGCTCCCCTGTTGTCACTGGGCTGTCTTTATGAACTTCACTCCTGCAACACACTGCAAAGCCTTAGCTCTTCTCTATGACCCCTTCATGACTTTAAAGCCAATACCACTTGGGTGTCTCTTATGTTACAAAGTTATTGTATATGAATGCATGGAGGTGCGGTTTTAAAAAAGCATTTAAAAAAGCTCATTAAAAAAGCATTGGGTTTTTATTTATTTGTTTGTTTGATTTTGATTTTTCAATACAGAGCTGCTCTGTGTAGCCTTTGCCATTCTGGAGTTGCGTTGTAGACCAGGCTGGGCCCAAACTCACAGCAATCTGTCCACCTCTGCTTCTCTGAGTGCTGGGATTAAAGGTGTGCATTACCTGCCTAGCTATAAACAAGCGTTGTTTTAAAATCCTTTCATAAACCTTGTTTTTAGGACAGTATTTTTCATATAAAACTTCATCCTAATCCAAAATCCTTGGAGACCTTGCTTTCTTGGTTGACCCACACCTTATGGTCACCTTTAATCATGATGATGAAGTCACATGACTTCTATCTTCTCCCATCCTAGCAAAGTGGCTGCCTCAAGATGGTGGCAAACCATGTTGCTTATATCCCAAAATGGAGTCATGCCACATGGTTCCTTTAAGATTACCTATGCATGGATTTTTAACTTTCAATCCGTGTTACAAGTTTTAAGTTACTTTTCTCAAGAATTTTACAAATTTTTAACCATATCCAATAAACTTACAAATCTTTAGATACAGAAAGTTCCTATAACAGTCTTAGGCAACTAAATGAAATAAAAAAATCTTGTTAGCTGTTCTGCTTTGCTCTTTTCCCCCTATCCTAGCCCCTGCCCCAAACATAGATTCTAAAAAGCATGCCTGGGTCTGAAAAAGGGAGAGAGCCATAACCCAATTCTAGAGTCAGCTTTGTAGAACATCATCAAACACTTTAATATTATCCACATCCAAATGACATTTGAATCCTTATTATGTTGGATCCAGTATCCATAAAGCTTAGAGATATATTCTGAGCCTGGGCCATCAAAGCTGCCTTGGTAGCAGTGGTGGTTGGTGGCAATAGAGACAACAAAACAAAGCCCCCAAGAAACACAAAAAATAAGCTCACACATTTAAAAAATACCAGTCAGAAACAAAACATGTGGTGGCCACCATACATTCAATTGAGTTTGACCCAATTCTGTCCGGGCTCCACGTTTGCAACAAAATTTACAGACATATCAGAAAACATAGACTCATCCATATACACAAACCAAACAAAACTCCTACCTCCTACAGTGTTGTATTCCAAGGCAGGCCTGCCTTCAGCAGCTGCTGCTTGTTGAATCCAGTGCACAGGGGACATAATGCCTGCTTACATCATAGGGGGAAGGGAAGGCAATGGAACCTTATATGGCGTGAGGCTGTAAGAGCTGCAGCTGAAAGGCCTCATGAGCTGCTGTAGTAATCGGTTACAGGAGATGGTGCTGGAGTTGGCGCTCTAGTCACGCAGCAGTGCGGAAGTGGGCTAGGCACAGCCGAAGCCACCAGAAGGCCTCTGCATAAGCTCTCCCTGTAGCTGGGCTTTTCTTCAACCCTGTCCACTGAGCTTCAAGCCCAGTCCCTGGGCATTGCGCTCTGCACCTGCCACACACAGACCCGCCACAAACCCCATGCCCCTAAAGCTCTGCTACTTTTGGAGTGACCTCTCCAACAGTAGTGCGGGTCTTCCTGACAGGATCCTTAACTGGAGGGGGAAGTTTTCAGAACACAAGCCAGAGGGTTATCCAGCAGATCAAGTCTTCTCATTCATCCAATTGTCCCAAGTAAAGACGGGTACAGACACAAGACACCAAGCCAAAATGACAACAGAAAACACACGACAATGACATCAGCAACTGGAGTGATTCAGAAGTTCACCAGTCTGAGCAAGAAAATTTAACACAGAAGCAGCTGTTGGCAATTGTCTCCTTGCACAACCTCTGGACTGCCTGAAGTCCCACAGTAGGTCTTTCCAAACTCTAGATCTAGCCCCCAGTGTCCTGGCATCCTCAGCTTTGTTGTGCAGCCTAGGCATTGCAACCCTGCTGATGGGCGACCAGGTGCCAGGCCTCTACAAGTTTCTTTGTTTCTGGTGTCACCAGAAACATCTGGGCATCCTTAAGGTTCCAAGGCAGGTCAGAAAAATAAACAAACAAGCAAGCAAGCAAGCAAACAAACAAACAAACAAACTGGTGGTTCTGGCTCAACTCCCAATTGAACAAAAACACCCAGTGGGTCGTAGAATGACGCTCTCCTTTTGCTCTGAACGGGATACATAGTCCTCATCAGATCCTCTCCATTCTTAGATTGGGATTCTCCAGGACTGGAATCCAGAAATCAAGCAGATAAATGTTATAGAAAGCCAAAACCAAACACAAATCAAAAAGAAAACAAAAAAAGACAAAACAAAACAAAACAAAAAACCCTACAAAACTTCTGTGGCTTTCCAAAGAAAGCCTCCGTCCGTTAAGGGGAAAAACAAAAAACAAACAACAGCACCACCAACAAAAACAGCATGCTATCTCCTTTTTCAAGCCTGGTCATTTATTGCAGGAGTCCTGCAATAAATTGAAGGCATGCTCTAGAGCCTTGGTTAAAATTTCCAAAGTGCCCACCTCTGGGAGCCTGGCCCATCACAGGTTCCTGAGTGAAAGATCCAGCTTCAGTATACAGTCCATCTCACTGGGGAACTCCAAATGCTAAACCTGAAAATCATAAGAGACCAGTTCCAAAATTTTTGAGTCAAATTTGAAGCAAGCTTTAATTAATTATTGGCAGGATGATAAATCCTGGCCAAGGACTGTTTTGGGGTTCCTAGAAAGTGGTGATGAGTCACATTTTGCAGGGGCTTATAAAGGCAAACCTAATAAACCACCATATTCCCTACCATGTCCAATCAGGGGCAAGCATATGTCCTGACATCCTTCTTCCCACATATGGCTAAGTACATCTGGTACAGTTGAGAAGGCAAACGTTTTAGGGGAGTGAAAACATAAACAACAGCCTCCAGCATTTCAGGAAGTGTCTGTCTTTTAGCAAGGGTCTACAGGTTAGAGGCTTTTTGGTTTCACGGATCTCTTAGGCACAGTAATTAAAACTTAAAACATAACTTTGCCTCTCATCTTGTCTTCATAATCTGTTATCTTGGTGTCCTCCAGGTAAATACTCAGGAGTGGTATAGCTGGGCTATGTAGTAATTTATTTCTAGTTGTTTGTTGGCTTATCTATCTATCTATCTATCTATCTATCTATCTATCTATCTATCTATCTATCTATCTATCATCTATTTCCAAGCCAGGCAGGGTCCCAGCACTGACAGGGGGAAGTAGACACAGGTCCCACTCCTAACCAAGAACCTATTTGCACCTGATCACTGCTTGGTGCCTTCAAAAGTCAGAAAAGGGCATTTTCTCCCCTGAAACTGGGATCATGGATGGTATGGACCACCATGTGGGTGTTTTGAATTGAACTCTGGTCCTCTAGAAGAATAGCCAGTGCTCATAGTTACTATGTCATCTCTCCAGCCCCCATTTCCAGTTTATTTTTTTAAAGATTTATCTATTTATTATTTATACAGCATTCTGCACACCAGAAGAGGGCACCAGGTCTCACTATAGATGGTTAGGAGCCATCACTTGGTGGCTGGGAATTGAACTCAGGACCTTTGGAAGAACAACCCCTGAGCCATCTCTCCAGCCCGATTTCTAGCTTTTGAAAAACCTCTGTAAAGAAGAGATTGGACCAGCTTGCATTCTCACCAACAGTGTATAAGGGCTCCCTTATGCTCACATTGAGTCACCATTGTTGTTGGTTCTGTTCTTTTCTTTTGTTCCCAAGACAGGATCTCACCATATAGCCTCTGTCCTGGAACCCACTAGAGATGCCCACTCAGACACAATTGCTATAATTTATAGCCAGTTGAAAGTCTTTATTCCATTTTTAGCTGGACTATACTCAAGTATAGTCCCAGTGCCCTAAGTGTAGCACTGAATGTCCAGAGCACAGGAATTCTGAAGGCAGAAACCAAGTCCTGGCATCTCAGCAGCTGAGGTGGTGGTGGGTTTGCTGCAAATAAACAAGCAGCATAACATAAGCTGAGATAAGCAGTTAGCTGGAGGGTGAAGTTCTGCACAAGCAGGTAGCTTAGCAGAAGCTAAGATAAGTTAGTTGGTACACCTTGACCTAGGCCGGTGGGTAATTTTTCATGATAGTCTCTATCAAGGAGATCAACTTCTAGTAAAACTTGAAAAATGGCCTCAGCAAGAGTATATGATGGAGGAATCTCTTCACTGTCTTTCTCTGTTACACCTGTATGAGCAGAGGAACCTTACTTATACCCATATCTTTTTCTTTTTCAAAATTCTTTCTTCTTTCTTTCTTTCTTTCTTTCTTTCTTTCTTTCTTTCTTTCTTTCTTTCTTTCTTTTTCTTTCTATCTTCCTCCCTTCCTTCCTTCCTTTTTTCCTTTTTGGGTTTTCAAGACAAGATTTCTCTGTGTAGCTCTGGCTGTCCTGGAACTAACTCTATAGACCAAGCTGGCCTCAAACTCGCAGAGCTCTACCTGCCTCTGCCTCCTGAGTGCTGGGATTAAAGGAGTGTGCCACTACCTGGCTATGCCCATATCTTAAAGTGTTTTTCCTTCCTTTCTCTCTATCAGTGTCTTAGGTCTTACATTAAGGTCTTTGGTATATTTGGAGTTGATTTTTTGTACACATTGAGAGAGAAGAATCTATTTTGGGTCTTCTATATTTAGAGATCCATTTTCCCCAGCACTGTTTGTTAAAGAGACTATCTTTTCTCCAACATAGTATTTTATTTTTACATCTTTGTCAAAAGTCAAGTGGCTGTGGTTGTATGGGTTTGGATCTAGATGTCTATTCTTTCCTGTTGATCTATATGTCTTTTTGTGCCAGTGTTGTGCTCTCTTCATTACTACTGTTTTGTAATATGACTTAAAATTGATAGCTTTAGTCTTAATCTTTTTTCTCAGGATCACTCTGGTTATCCCAAGTCTTTCATGATTCCAAATGAAATTCAAGATTTTTTTTCTTCTGTTTTCTGAAAAATGGCATTGGAATTTTGATGCAGACTGCATTAAGTCTATAGGATGCTTTTGGTAAGATACCTATTTGCAGTTCGGGCTCTGCTTCCCCACCTGTAGTGTTGTGATTGGCCCTCAGTCAGGACTGGTGAATCCTGAGAAGGGAAGCAAGGCAGGAATGGCTGGGAGCAGGGGAGGCCTCAGGTGGCTGTGAGTGTGACAAGAACAGACTTTTGGGAGACAGCTCACTTAATGGTAGGGGTATGAACACACAAAGGCTACTTTAATCTTTTGGGAATAGGTAGGGGCTTTTGGGTTGAGTGTACATCATTGGCCAGGGCCAGGGGCTGGGGATGCCTCAAGGAAGATTTCAGTTACTTCAGGACATGACCTTATAAGGTTAGAGGAAGCTTAACCTAGCCACTGGACTACATAACCTCTGGCTGGCAAATGTGGGGACACAGGCCTGGGACATGGTGGGGTGCAGGGAGTGATCTTACTCCTGCCAATCTCAGGACAAGATTTCTGGGATTTGGACACAGCTCAACCCCATACTTGCTCCAGGCCAGCTTCTCCCAGTCTCATGGTTCCCCAGCCCCACAGCTCCCCCTTTTCATTTTATAAAGTAGAGGTATCATCATAATCATCAGCCTCTAGGTTGAGAATGGTTTGGTATTGAACCAGAACCTGGTTGGCAGTGACTTCGGCAATGTTGCTTACTTGCTGTTTTAGAAACTGGATGAAACAGGGGGAAAGGAGGAAAAAGGTCCCGACAGCCAGTACGGGGCCAAGGAGAAGAAGCTAAGCTACCAGAAGGTTTGAGCGCCGTGGTGTGGAGGTACCTGGGTGCATAGTGGGCTCAGAGATCTCACTGGAGGGCCTTAAGTACCTGTATGTTTTGTTCTACAAGCCCAAATTCATTAACACAGAAACAACATTCCTCCTCAGTACAGCACAAGCCTCTCCCTGCTCAGTTGTTAGCAGGTCAAGATCTCTGCTGTTTTGTAAGGCAAACCCCTGGAGGGAGGTTATCAGCTACAGGAGGAACACAAGGCTATCTGAGGTGGAGGCCATGGCCTGGTTAAACTTGTCCTGGAAGTCGTCAGCCAGGTGTTCTGTCTGTACAAGGGCCACCCCAACAGCCTTTGTTGCCCCTGCTGGTTCATCCAGGCCGAATCTGACGAGCAGAGGGGAGAAGTTCTCTTTCTTTTTCTCGTCCCCTCCTAGCCACCAGGCAATGTCTTCAGACTCATACAGGTGGACCTGTGCGGTAATCATTGCAGGGTTGCAAAAACCTTGGGGGAGGAGTTAGCCCAGGGACTGATGATTTGTGTTTATAGGTAAACCCCATAATTGCTGTTTCCAATAAATGTGTAATGTGATGATGTTATTGTACCAGAGAAGCAAATGGGGGAAGGACAGATTCGAAAGAGGAATGTTTCATAACTTTTGTGTGGGTAAGGGCCCAAGAAGTGGCTTCATGAGGTGAGATGTTAATGAGAACAGCTGCCCAAAATACCTGGGAAAAAGAGGTACAAGAAAGCACTGGGAGGAGCTGGAGTAAGGGAAGAGGTCAGCCACATACTTGATATATTGTAACCAGGAAAGGATTCTTGGTAACTTGATTTTCTGGTTCATGAATTTCTACTCTTTTGTTAAAAAATGGCTGTTCTCTAAATTAATAAGCTATATAAAATAAGAATAATTAAGAGAATTATGAAACTGGAACTTTATATCACATTTTAAATGATCCGCATTTGTACAATATATTAAACAATAATTAAACAAAATAACCTTAAATTTCTATCAACATGCAATAAATTAAACAATAGTTAATAGTTAAGGGGTTGGAGAGATAGCTCAATGGTTAAGAGCACTGGCTGCTCTTGCAGAGGACCAGAGTTCAATACCTAGCACCCACATTACATCTCTCAATTGTCTATAACTCCAGTTCCAGGGTATCTGACAACCTCACATCTATGCACATAAAATAAAATTAAATAAATATTAAAAACAATAGTTAAGCAAAATAACCTTAAATATCTACCAATATATGATAAATTAAACAACAGTTAAACAAAATAACCTTAAATTTCTATTAATATACAAAATCCATACCAATGTCAAATACTTGAGACTAGTAGATTCTACCTTTCATCTTATCATCCCTATCCCCCCTTTTTCATTCCATTTTCCCTCCTTTTCCCTATCATTAGAAAAGAGAAAAAGATAAGAGAGAAAGAAGAATAGAGGGGAGAAAGAAAGAGATCCCTGATTACAACTTTTACTTTGTTTCCTTCCTGACCATGACCAATAACAACTTATAACCAACTCCCCTAGGTGACAGCAAACATCCATAACCCATCAAATAAAAAACACCCACCCCACCTCTTGGGAATGGAGATATCATGTTCTTAAAATTACCTCTTTTTGTCTTTCAGCAAAGACATCTTTTGGGTACCCTATGAAAATTGGGATATTGACCAAGTCCTGGGAAAGCTAGCTGTATCTTTTTCTGTCAGGTCTCTGTGGGATCAATCAACTTTATAAGTCAGTTTGAACTTTAATATAAGTATCCATCCTTGCTAGATGAAAGAATGGAATATCATGAGGACCAGGTAGCTAATAAGATTCACTTGCTATGCAAAGATATTCATGTTTCAGCTAACAGGAGGTCTTCCATGGTCAGATCTAATCTTTATAAGTTTTATTGAAAACCATATTTTTTCATTCCCTGTAGATACATAAGCATAACCACATCCTCACCTCAAAACTATTGCAGGTTTCCATTCTAATGTCAACACATCCTTATAGTATATTGGTTGACCTATTTCTTAGTTTTTTCTATAACCGAAATGTCTCTCAGCTGCTGTTCCTTTTTCATTAACATTAAGAAAACTTAGAGTTAACAAAGCATTATTTAGTCTGTCCCAAGGGTTCTTTACTATTTATTTTTGTTTAGTAAGCATCCCTTTTAAGGTATAATTAGCTCTATCTACAACTGCTTGTCCTGTAGGATTGTGTGGTATCTACCAGTAATGTGCTTTATATTATAAATATGCAAGAAATTGCTTCATCTTACATATACATATGCATTATCAGTCTTAATTTGTGCAGGTATCCCCATAATTGCTGTTTCCAATAGATACATAATTACATAATCAGTCTTTTCAGAACTTAAAGCAGTTGCTCATTGAAATCATGAGTATGTATTAATGATATGGTATACATAATCTTTGTTTTCCAAATTCTGCAAAATGAAACATCTGCCAGATTTCATTTCTTTTGGTATCTCTAGGGTTACTACCGGCAGGTAATAGAGTTTGGCTATACAGAGAACACACAGGACTTAATTTTTTAAATTATTTCTTTGGCATTGCCAAGTGATAGAGATTTTTTCTTTAAACCTTTACTGTTAACATGATTTTTTTCCATGAAATTTTGAGGCTTCTAACACATTTCCTTTTAGTAACTTGTCAATTTCCTCATTTCCTTGTGTCAATGGATCTGGCAAACCTGTATGAGACTGAATATGAGTAGTATGGATAGTATCTACTTCTGGTGGTCTGTTGCAATTGCATAAATAACAAAATTAATTCTGAGTTATGAGGAATAAATTCAGCAGTTTTATACTCAAAACAACTCTTTCTGCATATTGAGAGTAATTATATTAAGAGATTCAGGAAAATCTAATAATAACATAAAGATTCCAAACAATTTTGATTTTTGAACTAAGTTATATGGGGTTTTGATCACCTTGATTATTTTGTCTGACTTATATCCTGCCATTCCCATCTTGTTTGCATCATTATAGAATGTTGATGCCTCTAGAATTGGTATTCCTCTTACTATATGTGGATGAATCCAATTAGTTCTTTTTATAATTTGTATATGTTTGCTTTTCAGACATTTGTTATTAATTTTTACCAAGTAGGTTACCACAAGCTCTTTGCCAATCTTCACTGATTGCTCACAATGACACAATCTCAGCATTAATAAGAAACATTACAATTTCAGCCAGGTCTGTTCCTGACAATTGACATAGTCTATTCTACCTTTTATAATTAATTCAGAAATCTTTTCTATGTATGTCTTCATTTTTTACTTTCTTTATGTGTTAAGAAAATTCACTGCATAGCACTCTCTTCCCTTTGCATAATGAGTCCAGAAGGAGAATGAGTTGAAGGCAAAATGACCAAAATACAATCAAGTTTAGGATCAGTTCGATCCACATATGTATCTTGCAGTCTTTGTTCTACCAAAGTTAACTCTTTTTCTTCAACTGTTAGACATTTTGGACTGAAGCTCCTTGTAATATTTGAAACAAATTACTTAACTCATAAGTACTTAATCAAATTGTAGGCCTCAGCCAGTTAATATCACCCATTAATTTTTACAAATCATTGAGAGTTTGCAACTGGACTTTATGGATCTGAACCTTTTGTGATTGAAATTTTTGTTGACTTATTTTATAATCCAAATAGCTAATTGAATCTCCTCTTTGTATTTTTTTTTCTGGAGCAATCTGTAACTTCCAGCATGGCAGAATGCTTTGTGTTTTCTTAAACATTTTCTCTAAAGTATCTGTGTCAGAATCAGCCAACAAAATGTCATCCACATAATGATAAATGATAGATGGAGGAAATTGCCTATGAATTATTTCTAATGGTTATTGCACAAAATATTGACATAAAGTTGGCCCATTTAACATTCCCTGTGGAAGTACCTTCCAATAGTATCTATTTATTGGACCACTGTTGTTCAGAGTAGGTACTGAGAAAGCAAACCTTTCCCTATCCAAGAGTATTGTGAAAAAGCAATCTTTTAAGTCAATTATTATAGGCCATGATCTAGGTAACAAAGAAAGTAAAGGAATTTCAGGCCTTAATGGATCCACTGGTTGAATTTCTCTTATTTGCTGCTCTTAAATCTTTTATCATCCTCCATTTTCCTGATTTCTTTTTTACAACTAACACAGGGGAATTTCATGAGCTGGTAGACTCTTCTACATGTCGAGCTTGCAACTGCTCTTGCACCAGTTGTTCAAGTGTCTGTAATTTTTCTTTTGTTATGGGCCACTGCTCTTGCCACACATTTTTGTTTGATATCCATTTTAGGGGTAGGGTTGTTGGTATTTCAGCAGTGTCCCCTTTTATAAATTTGAAAACTCAATCCTTGTGATGTCCTGCTTTTGGACAATGGGCACAGCTTGTGATTGTTTTTGATCACATGTATCAATACCTTCTCCAGGTGCATCTATTATTTCACCCCTAATGTCATCATTGGCTGTCTCTGGGATAGTGGGAATATTAATTTGAGTATCCCATTGTTGTAAAAAGATCCCTTCCCCATAAATTTATGGGTATGTGTTTACCGTTCTAGTCTCATGCATTTAATCCATTGTACACTTTTTCTTATTTGAGATAATTTACCAAGTCCTATAAACTGTGTATAAACCTTCTGAAGTGGCCAACTTGGATTCCAAGACTTTTGGAAAAGGATACTGACATTAGCTCCTGTATCTACCAAAGCTTCTATTTCAACACCGTTCATTTGTAATATTAATTTGAGTCTCTGTTAACCATTGTTTTTTAGAACACACGTTTCCCAGTACTCCCAAATGCTTCTTTATACTGCAGCAGCTTTGCCCTTGATGTAAGGAACCAGTAACAGCTGAGCAAGTTTCTCCTCTGCACTAATTTGTATCTCCTTTTTTTTTTTTTTACATATGCCATGATTTTAACTTATTTTTAATTTTTTATTTAACTTTTATTAATTATACTTTATTCATTTTGTATCCCCCCATAAGCCCCTCCCTCCTCCCCTCCCAATCCCACCTTCCCTCCCCTTTCTTCATGCATGCCCCTCCCCAAGTCCACTGATAGGGGAGGTCCTCCTCTCCTTCTTTCTAATCTTAGTTTATCAGTTCTCATCAGAAGTGGCTGCATTGTCATCTTCTGTGGCCTGGTAAGGCTGCTCCTCCCTCAGGGGGAGGTGATCAAAGAGCAGGCCAATCAGATTATGTCAGAGGTAGTCCCTCTTCCCATTACTATGTAACCCACTTGGACACTGAACTGCCATGAGCTACATCTGTGTAGGGGTTCTATTCTACTCCATGAATAGTCCTTGGTTGGAGTATGAGTCTCTGAGAAGTTCCCTGTGTTCAAATTTTCTTGTTCTGTTGCTCTCCTTGTGGAGTTCCTGTCCTCTCCAGCTCTTGCTATTTCCCACTTCTTACCTAAAATTCCATTCACTCTGCCCGTCAGTTGGCCATCAGGCTCAGCATCTGCTTTGATAGTCTGCAGGGCAGAGGCTTTCAGAGGCCCTCTGTGGCAGGTTCCTAGGTTGTTTTTCTTACTTGCAACCCCCATCTATAATACCTGGCTGTACAATAAATCCTTGAGAAGTTAATCTACTTCTTCCTACTGTCCTTGAAGGTAAAGGAACTATAAATACCAGTGGTTATTTTGTAACATTCAACTTTTGGGGATAGTATAAGAGGTTTATCTGTGGCCAGATCCAAAGTTGCACTGTCTTCAGTAGTGTGCATAAGATCAGCAATACTTAGTTTTCATCTTCCTGCCTGCTTGTTACCTCCTGGCTGACCAAAGGAAAATGGCTCATATTTTTTGCTGTGGGGCCGCAAGCTGACAGGCTTCTCCATTTGTTTCCTAATGGCAAGTGGTCATCTTGTATGTCTCTTCCTGGTCCTGTGTTTTCCCTTTCCATAGCAGCAACAAAACCCCTGGAAGCTTTGGTATTCCATTGCAGCCAGATACTGCTTATTCTCTTTTACAAATACCTTAAATGGCCAAATTCACCACAATTAAAGCCTCCAGCAGTGAAAGTGCATGGAGATGGATGGAGCAGCAAGAGCAGGAAACTGGCCCTCAGTTACCTTTTTGTTTTTCCTTTACCAGTAGTGCTATTTGCTTTTCAAATACTTCAACTTCTACCTGCAAACTGTCTTATTGCACAGCTAACTTTGTAATTCTTTATAAAATGAGAGAATTGAGTGATACTTCTGGTTTTCCTATTTCATCCACTTTTTGTTTCTCAGACTCTTCGATATCCACTTTTCTAATTGTTCAGTCATTCTTCCAACCTTTTAAAAAATGGAATTCAGAAAGAAGACAAAGCAAAACCAGAAAATCCCCTCTGGGAGCAAAGGGGGAGGGTGGAGGAATGACCACCAGCAGCTGCCGTTTTGTTGACATCCTGAAACAGTATTTTCATACCCAGATAAGTTCATTGAGGAGCCAGTGAAGGCGGGGAGTGTTAGATTTAAACTTTAGAATTGTGGGTAACCTGGAGGAGGGTTTTCACCTTTTTATTACTATGGGTATAACCTGCTGTAATTTTTTTTTTTATTGGCTAGTGAAGAGTATGTTCCAGAGCCTCCAGGATATCTTTTCTTAGAATATTGGTGGTGGTGATGCTGCCCGTAGATCCCCCAGAGTCCTCCCATTTGTAGGCTTGTTTGGTGGTAAAGGCATGAGAAAGCTTCGTATGCCTAGGAGATGGAGCCCAGAAATTAGTTCCCAGTCTTGTGGGATTTTTTTAATTATCTATCTATCTATCTATCTATCTATCTATCTATCTATCTATCTATCTTGCTGTCTTAAAATTGTTTTATCTGCTCCAGTATCAATGAGGCATTTGAGTGGTTTGTCACCCATTTTCATGGTTATTTTGGGGTGAGATTTTTGGAGATGCTGGAAACCCAAAAGCCTTATGGGAGTAGTTTTTCCTCTTACTGTCAGGGCTGAGGACTGCCATGTTTTAAGTTTAAAGGCTCCAGTGGCTTGCCATCTTTATCATAATGGGAGGGACAGTCTCTCCTCCAGTAGAAGCTGCTATGGCATCCGGGACAGACTGTCTTGGGGGGAGTGGCATTTCTGGTGGAGGGAGCCCCTTTAGAGCAGTCACCTTTTCAGCGTCCCTTTTTGTCTCACTTAAAGCAAACCCCTTCTGTACTTTTTGTGGCTGTAAAAGTTTGACCAATGGAAGCAGCCTGGTATGATTTTTGTCCCAATATCCTGTGGGACAATCCGTCTACAATCCGTCTATTGTAATGCTCATCTTTGAGGCTTTGGCATGCAAACCTGCACTGAGAAGTCATACCCTCCCAAATGATATTTTTAAAAAGGAGGTCTCTGGGGGTTAGAAAGATGGCCCAGTGATTAAGAGCACTGGCTACATCTTCTGACTTCCATCCTGTTTGCCTTTCTGAATGAGGATTGTTCATATTACCCAGGGTCCTTCTTCCTGCTTAGCTTCTTTAGGTGCACAGATTTTAGTATGTTTATCCTATATTATATGTCTACTATCCACTTATAAGTGAGTATATATCTTGTGTGTCTTTCTGCTTCTGGGATACCTCACTCAGGATGATCTTTTCTAGATCCCACCAAAACAAGAAACAGGACAGGAGCCTACCACAGAGGGCCTCTAAAAGACTCTACCCAGCAGTGTATCAAAGCAGATGCTGAGGCTCATAACTTTGGGCAGAGTGCAGGGAATCTTATGAAAAAAGGGGGAGACCTGGTGGGAACAGGAGCTCCACAAGGAGAGCAATAGAACCAAAAAATCTGGGTACAGGGGTCTTTTCTGAGACTGATACTCCAGCCAAGGACCATGCATGGAGATAACCTAGAATCCCTGCACAGATGTAGCCCATGGCAGCTCAGTCTCCAAGTGGGTTCCCTAGTAAGGAAAACAGGGACTGGCTCTGACTTGAACTCAGTGGCTGGCTCTTTGAACACCTTCCTCTGAGAGGGGAGCAGCCTTACCAGGCCACAGAGGAAGACAATGCAGCCAGTTCTGATGAGACCTGATAGGCTAGGGTCAGATGGAAGGGGAGGAGGACCTCCCCCTATCAGTGCACTTGGAGAGGGCCATGGGAGGAATTGAGGGAGGGAGGGTGGGGATGAGAGACAATGATGGAAGGGGCTACGGATGGGATACAAAGTGAATAAACTGTAATTATTATAAAAAAGAAAAATTAAAATTAAAAAATGAGCATTGGCTACTCTTCCTGGGGCCCCAGGTTCAATATCCAGTGCCCACATGGCAGGTCACAACTGTCTATAACTCCAGTTTCAGGGATTCTGACACCTTCATACCAATGCACAATTTTTTTTAATAAGTTATTATTATTTTTTAAAAGGTCTCTGGCTGCAGGGTCAAGAATTTTCTTTCTAAGCTCATTTTAGTTCTAAGAATAAAGTCAGAGAGATTCTGTTCCAGTGTTTGGTGGGGGAAAAATAGGGAAGAGGCAGGGTCCTGTGAGCCTGAGGGCAGGGCGATTCTGTTCCAGGCTTGAAGTACACAGAGGCATACCTGTTTGTAATATCCTTGGGCTGCCTGCTGGGTTCCATGTAGAAAGCTCCCTGAACGAAAAGCTCATCATAGCCCATGTGGTATCATCTTGGCCCTGATTCTGCCTGACCTGCTGGAAGCATTTGTCTTTGTAGAGAGCCTCCCGTTGTAGGAAAAGGGAAAGGTGGCCGGATAGAGAGGAACAGCAGAGATCTCAGCAATCGGGGGAATGTTTAAAATGGCAATTTGACTTTGGAGAAGGGATTTAGTCCAAAGAACTTGGATGCTGTCCTCCTTGACTGCTTGCCTGAGTGAGCTCTTTTAAGTCTCCAGCCTGATAAGCTTAGCAATGTAGAGGCTGAGACCAGGTGGGTGGACATTAACTGGAAATGCCTGGATCTCCAGACATGCAGTGTTGGCATCCTGGAGGTTGCAGAGGTGCTGAGTGGTGGATGGAGGGGTGGAGAGAGGACTGTCCTGCGTTACAATGTAGAGGGGCAGGGGAGGGTACAAGAGCAGATTGGGTGGGGTCAGAGTGTGCTGCTGAGACCGAGGAAACAGTTGTTTGGTGAATCCCCTGTATGGCTTTTTCTAAGATTCCCAGGTCTGCAGCGGGACAGTTCTCAGAACATTCACCAACATCAGAGTTATTTGATGGGGTGGGGTGAAGCTTCTTTGGTGGGGCCTTGCTTAGAGGGACCCACTTTTTGGTGAAAAAAAAAAAAAGCTATAATGGGCAGAAAATCAAGGGAGCAGGCTTTTCTTCCTGGCTCTCTTGGATGCTGTAGAGATAAGCGACCTGAGTCCATATATCAGGGACGTAGGGGTCTCCTACTACCATCCAGGGGGCTGCCTCCAGGACTTCTTTTCAAAAGGAAGTGGCCTCCCTTTGGGTCAGTTCCATGCCATGATCTTTGAGTAATGCTCGTAGGCCCCTGATCTAGGGTTCTTTTTGATGAGAGGATCTTTCCCATGATAGAGAGAGAGAGTGTGGAAATGCCAAGGTCAAAGGAGAACATTCAAAGGAGGGTGTGCAGCTCTTTGGAGGGATTCCCTACAGTCTAGATGCAAGCCTACCTGCAAATTTCAGGAAGCTGGCAGCTACCCTAGTGTTTTTAACTAGCAGGTGCGTCACTGTATTTTTATGACAAGAAGTATAATGGTTGTAGCCAATTCCCATATGGGTAGTTGCGGTTCCAACAGAGGGCTGGAGGCCTTCAACCCAAGCCAAGATGTAGCCTTGGCCAGAGGTTATCAATTGCTACTTCTCTGTATCTGATTCCTCTCGACAGCGCAAAATGGAAGAGAGAGAGAAGAAAACAAAAAAAGAGTGCCAGCCCTCATCACAGGGAGGCAAGATGGGGAGGCCGATTGCCGTCCCCTGGGGGAGGATCACTCAGTTTCTTCCGCACACTGTGGCAGTCTCTGTGACCCACTTTTCCACCCCAGCTGCTATTCAGGCTCTGCCTCCCTGCCCATTGTGGCACCAATAGCCCTGCTTCACAACCTGCGGGTCCTGATAGGGAAAGTGAAGCAGGAAGGGCAGGGAGTGGGAGAGACCTCAGGCAGCTGTGAGTTACGATGATAACAGACTCTTGGGAGATAGCTTTATTGAGGCAGCTCGTTTAATGGTGGGAAACAAAGTCTACTTAAACCTTTGGAGGGTGGGTAGGGGCTTTCTGGGTGAGTGTACACCATTGGCTGGGGCCAGGACACTGTGGGTACAGGGCTACATGTTTTGGGACATGCAGTCTCAGGCAGGTGAGGGTGATCATACGGCTGCCCGTATCAGGATGTGATTTCCAGGCTTTGGACTCCACTCTTGCTTCAGGCTGGCTTCCTGGTCCCACACCTATTTTCATAATATTGCTTCTTTCAGTTCATGAACATAGGTGGCCTTTTCATCATCTGCTATCTTCTTCACTGTCTTTCTTCAGTGTTTCACAAGCTTTCATGATGGAAGCCTTTCACTTCCTTGCAAGGTATTTTTCTGAGGCTGTTTTTTTTCCTAGTTTCTTCCTCAGTTTGTTTGTTATAGGGCTACAGGACAGCTACAGGTTTTCATACATTAATTTTGTATCCTGCATTTTGCTAGCAGATTTATCAAGTCTGCAAAATTTCTGGGGGAGTCTTTATGGTCTCTTTTATATAAAATTATATTATCTGCAGATAAAGATACCTCTTCATTTCTTATTTATATCCATTTATTTCTTTCTCTTGTCTTATTGATTTAGCTAAGTATTTAAGCACCATACTGAATAAAAGTGGAGAGAGCAGACACCCTTGTTTCTTGATCTTAGTAGAAATGCTTTGAGTCTCCCTTTAAAATGATAAGTTTTAAAATGATAAGTTTGCAATATGTGACTTTATTATGTTGAGTACCCTCATTTCTAATCTCTTTCAGAACTTCAAAAAACCTAAATGTGTCATTGTTATTACTGTGTGTATGTGTGTGTATGAGAGAAAGAGAGAGAGGAGAGAGGGGAAAGGAGAAAGAGAGAGAGAGTTATGTATGTGTGAGTGTGTGGAGATCAGGACTCTCAGTTCTTTCCTGCCACCTTATGAGATCCAGAGATCAAACTTAGGTTGTTATGCCTGCATGCAAGTGTCTCTACCCAATGGGCCATCTGACTGGACCCTCTCTGTTTTTCATTATTCTGTTTTTAATGTATGCATTGGTATCTATGAAGTTTCCTTTTAGGATTACTTTTATTGTATCCCACTGGTATTGTCATGGTGTGTTTTCATTTTCATTTAGTTCTAGAAATTTAAAACATTTCCTTCTTGATTTCTTCAATGGTTCATTCATCATTTAGCAGTTTCATTAAAAATGCTGCCTAGAGTTAAGACTTTAGACTTTAGACTTAGGTTCACTGCGGTACTTCCTTATAGCCGAGAGACACACACCCTATTGTTTCAATCTAAAAGTTAAATGATGAATAAATTTTTCTTCTCTCTCTGCCCAGAAGCCAATTAGGAGGGGCATCACACTGATTTTACCCACTTCATTGGTTATCAAAGAGCCTGAAAGTAGACCATGAGGTCATCACTCTGGAGTTCAGCCTCAGAGGCCACAGGGTGGGGGTGGTGAGGAAATGTCCATAGATAGATGCTCTTGTAAACTCAGCAGTGTGTTCTAATGGACTTTGCTTTGGGCATTAAAAATAATCTCCTCTTTGACTTCTCTGGTTCCCTTCTAAGTTCTCGTAATACCAATAACTCTTGCTTTACTTCTTTCTCACATCTCTTCACAGGTATGAGTCAAGGACTTCCTTTCTTTCATGTTCCTGCTGGTATATAAATAAAAGCACTAATGCAATGTTGGGGTTTTTTAGATAGGCCTACTGGAGGGCCTACTTTGACTGCTATATCTGACACCCTATTCATCTGTAAGAAGCTGGTTTGGTTGTTGCTCCAATTCCATAATAACAATTAGGGTTATCTTTTGGGGAAGGGAGGATGAAAAAAACAGGAGGTAAGATTTGGTTGGGCAGGCTAAGGCAAAAAACCCAAAGAAAGTAACCAGCTTATCTCTTGGCTAAAAGCCAGAAATGTCCCTGGCACTCTTAACACTTCATCCTTGCATCAGGCTAGACATAACAAAAGCATTTGAGGGGCTATGATCTCTGATCTGGCTTCTAAATGGTTCTTGGGTATCTTTAGAAGGGGTAATGTTATAGCAGCAATGAGCCTGCTAAGAGAGAACTCCCTTTGGTCAATAGAATAGAATCTCTGGCCTGGGTGGAGACCTAACCTGTTAGTTGAGCAAAGTCAATTGCCAGGCCAAGGGATCACCTCCTAGGAAAGTGAGCTCACATTAAGCCAATATTTAAGAACATGTTGATGTTTTTACTTAAAAAAATGCATTTGCATCTCTCTCTTTCTCTCTCTCTGTGCATGTTCATGTGTGGGTGCATGCCTGTCTGGAGGTTCACAGTGTTCTCCCACCACATGCTCTTTCCTTGCTCCCATCCTCTCTATCCACTATGGTTTCACTAGCTAGGATTTTATTCACCCTTGGCCAGTTGTGATTATAAATACATTCTTAAGTCAGTCTCTGTTAGTCTGGATAGAATTAGGTAAGTACAGATATCCTATAAGCTTTTTGCCAGACTGCTTAGGTCATTGTCCTGCTGCATCATTGACAGGAATATCCCATTTTCTAGTGTTTAGTGTTTGGTGCTTATTGACCTTAACTCTTTAGTCTTTTATTTATTTATGTTTTTTAAAAAAGATTACATATCAATAAAACATCATAATATAAAACATTTTACTCCCATAAATATTTAAAAGTTGTTTTTTTAATCCAGTTTTTAAATTTTGAATTCTTTGTAAAACTCCTACATTTCCTTTTTAAAAACATTTAAAATCTCTCAACTATGGAATCCTACAATATCAGAAAATAAGTTAAGTACCTATTTTATTTCAAGAGAGAAGAAACAGGGCACAACCATAATCTGGACAAGGCAAAACCAAACTCTAACAGTGCAAACATCTCAGCGCTCAATATCTGGGATTCATGCACAATCTTTCCGCTTTCCCCAAGAGGCTTGGGTCACCTCTCTGGCTCTGCTCTTGGTGGCACATTTACCCTGTCTTCCAGGCTCCAGCTGGCTCCATTTCATTGTGGATGTTGCCCCTGGTGGCCATCATATGGCACTGTCATCTCCAAAACTGCTGATGTTCCCATTGCAGCTGGGCTGACTTTTCACCAATAGCCTTTCCTGTGCTCCCTGAGGACCTCCAACACTGCCACTCAGTGCCAAGCCTTAGCTGTTCTCCATGAGCCCTTCATGCCTTTAAAACCAATACCACCTGGGTGACTCTTACATGACAAAGTTGGGCTGCCAACATGAGATATGTTCTTGTATATGAACACATGGAAATGAAGGTTTAGCACCTTATTAAACAAGCATGAGTTTTAAGATAACATTTTTTGTTACACATTTTTACAAATATTCAACCATACCCAATATACGTACAAATCTTGAGTTACAGAAAGTTCACATAATAATCTTACAAATCATGAGATAAGGTTTAGATCTTAGCAAAAATTTTAGACAATTAAATGAAACCAATAATCTAATCTTTTTTGGCTGTTTTGCTTTGCTGTCTTTTCCCTGTCACAAAATCAGGTGGCTCACTTGACATAAGTATGCTTGGGTCTAGAGAAGGGAGACTCACAAACTGATCCCAGAGCCTGCTTTTCAATAAAGTAGAACAGCATAAAACAGCTTTAATACTATCCACACACAAAAGACATTTGAATTCCTGATAAACTGAATCCAGTGACCAGAAAGCCGGAGAGAAGACATTCTGAGTCTTGGCCATTGAAGCAGCCAGTGTCAGCGGTGCCTAGTGGCCGGAGGTGGCAAAGACAGCAAAACCAAAACCAATATACACAAAACACAGAAAGCTCCCTCATTTATATTTCTCCTTTTTTTCATTCACCCTATCTCTTCTGTCTGTTCTCTTTGCTTTGACACCTCTCTGTCTCCTTTGTCCCTTTTCACTTTATCCTCTTTCTGTCTCCTCTATACCACTACTGTGCTTTCCTGAGCCTCTTATCTTAGCTTTTTGGACCTTAGACCTGTTATCTGTGTAATATGTCATGTTTGGGAGGGAAAGGCAGAATTAGATCACATTTCCCATGAAGGCTTTGCTGGGTAGTGGTGGTATTGATATCTAATAAATATTTCACAAATGGATTGGGGAGGGGAGAGTGTGCAGAAGGTATGAGGAGAGTTTGATTCTCTCTCTCCCTCTCTCTCTCTTTTTCTGTGTGTGTATTGAGATAGTGTCTCATGTAGTCAAGGCTGGCCTCAAAATCATTATGTAGCCGAGAAGGCCTAGAACTCTCCATCTTCATGCCTCTATCTCCCAAGTACTGGGATTACAGGTGTGTCCCATGACACTGAACACGGAACTGTTACCTCCCTTGTAGTTATGGAAGCACAGAGTTGGCATTCAGAACTGGCACTGATAAAGTGGCCCTTCAGCTCAGTCTCCTCTCTCCAACTTGCTCTTTGCCAGGCTCATGAAAATGTATTCATTGCAAGAAAAACAGACCTGGCAACTTGCTGGGAGACTCATGAGGAAACCTCACATCCCATGGCCTTCTCTCAGGGTGACACAGAACAAAAGCCAGCTGTTTGGAGAGATCTTCTTCCCACTCTTTAAAAACACTTCATAATATCCACTAATTCACATTTCAAGACCCCTTTATTACCAAAACAAACAAAGAGACTGGCATTTAAGTAAATTATACAAATTTCTCAAGAGGTAAGGTTTCCAGCCTTCCTGGGGAATCTATGTCACAAGTCAGTGTCTGTAAGAACAGCCACATGTATTGAAAATCTGGATTACTCTGTTCCCTTGCACTCCCCCTTCCCTTGCCTTAGTCATGTCCAGGGCAGCACTCTGCATTCTTTTCTAAGAGTTGCAACTGCAGAGTTTTCTTCGGCACCTTTTCTGTACCCCTACCCCTGCACCTGTGTTTCTAATCACACTTTCACCACCAGTTCTATGAGTGTATTTAGACTCAATATGTTGCAAGCCCCAACCCCAGGCCACTGTGAGTCCCTTTCAGTCCAGGCCTGGCCTGCAGGTTAATGAGATATAGATACTTGGTTTAAAGGGGACTTATAATGTCCTGGGGCTCTCTGACTTTTCTTTACTTCCTGGACTTTGGAGGAGGTGGAGTAGAGGAGGACAAATTGTCATTGGTTGGGGTTCTTTTTCTCCTGGAATTTGGCACTTTGAGTGCTGGGCACAGTGAATCCCAGATAACTTTGTCTTTCCACCTTCCAAGTTTTGGGCTCCATTGGCAGCTAGATGGCATAATGAGTTCACTGCGAAGCAACAGCTGCAGCCAAGAATGTGTTGGCTCTTGGTCAGAGCCCTGTTCTTTAACTTTGCGAATACTTGCTAGCTCACCAGCTTACTTAACACATGGACACATAACGAAGGTCAGGCTGAAGTTAGCAATTGGGTTGTTTTCCCAAGCTGGGCCAGTCCAGCCTATTGGCACAGGGGTCATTACACTATAGGAACTTGGAGACTAATGAGGAGAGGCCATATTTTCTGTGTACTTGCATGGTAGTTTCACAAGATGTGTGTGTGTGTGTGTGTGTGTGTGTGTGTGAGAGAGAGAGAGAGAGAGACACACACACACACAGAGGGCTATTTACTTTCAAGTCAACAGTGGGCTATCTCCAGTTATCTCCCTGTTTACATGAGAATTTAATTCCTATTGTCCTTTTTCTTAGGGTAAAAAGGTCCTGAGATTGTTAAGAGTTCCCTGTAGAGGAAGACCCAGTCTGGGATAGTCCTTCACATCTGTACCCAGTTAAGCTCTGAAGCTGGTTCCTTAGTACATCCTCCTGTGAACCTCCCATCACAGCTTTGGGGTGATAAGGGAGAGTTCAAATGACTGTCTCTTTCCAAGTGACAATGAACATGGCAAATTTCAGAAGGAGAGACAATATGAGCTCTGAGGTCAGGTGGGCTCTCGGGGCCTAGAACCCACCAGCTTGTCTTGAGTTTGCATTAGCAACCTACTTCTTCTTCCATGTCTCAAGTACATAGAGGGTTTCTCAAAAGATTTTGTGCAGAATAGCTGTCGCTCTATCATCAGAAGATTCAGCAGGTCACTGGCTCCCAGAATGGGGCAGCCTCCAGGTGGTGAAGATTCAAGAGGCTCAGTTAGCTCCTTGGTGGGCTGTCCCTGGAGCAGGATAGCCTTGAGTTCTGTCCACTACCCACAGTAGAGGCTGAAGTGCTGGACAGCAGCAGAAGGCTTCAACATTCTTAGGACAAGGAGAGAGAAACGGGCACAAAGTAAGAGGCTCCTGGACTGTGGATAGTATCGTCTCTTTGAGGCACAGAGCTGACAACTAGAAGGCAAGTGGAGGGATAAGCTTTAACATTCTAACGCAGTTCATCCCTGTGTCCCACGGCAGCCCCAAACCCTCCGAGGTCAAATCACAAAGGCCACAGACCCGCTTGAACTGCCTCCCAGCTCAGCACAGTTGCTCTTATCATTCTGCCCTTGGCTCACTCTTAAGGCTGGAGGTCAAGGTGTCTATCAGCTGCCATGGGTGGGGCTTTCGTAGATGGTGTGAATGAGCTTATTGCTGGCCCATGCTTGAGTGGGAAGGGGAAGGTGACGAGCTGGGTTCATCAGACTTTCATCTTTTTCAGGGCAGGCTCTTCTGGCTGCAGAGGCCGATGGCTCTCTCCCAGAGATACAAGGAGGGAGGGAAAGGTGGGAGAGAGACAGGAGTTGAGAGAGGATCTAGAGTCTTGGTGGACATACTTTTCTCTCTGTCACTCTTGTGGTCCTGAGCTTATTGTCCATGGAAATCACAGGTGCCAGGCACTCAGGAGGCAGTATGCAAACCAAACGGGCCCTCACAGGGCAGTCAGGGTCTCTGTGTGAAACATGGTCCCGAACATCTCCTGCAGAGACCACAGGAAGGAAGGGTGAGATGAAGGGAGAACGTTAGATCTGCTGGAGTTAGAATGACTGCAACCAAGAGGTGACAATGTACCACAGGCCAGAATGAAGCACCCTAGGTGAGACTGTACAAGTGTGCAACTGAGCAGGGGAGAGACAGGCTAGCAGAAGACATGAACTCGTACCGGGTGATGGGAGAAGGTGCTAGGTACATTTACTTGTATTCCTCCTGTGTTGTCTTTTAAGACTGTCACCTTTTTTTTTTAAATTATGTAACACCAGTGTCAAGACTAGAGAAGCTGTATTATTTCTATCCCAGGTTTTTAAAATATTTTTAATGTGCTGGAGATTCCAAGATGGCACAGAAATCAGCCTGTTAGTCCTCAGATGTCTCTCACTTGCCATAAGCACTCTGAGTGACATACTCAGAGGACCACAGAACTCAAACTTGGGAAGAATGGGAAGAGATGCTATCTTTTAACAGACCCAAAGCCAGATTTCTCTAAATTTAGTCACTTGCTTTCTTTTAATTCAGGGCACTGGAATGGTGATAAATTTCACAGGCCCCAAGCAGGCAGTACAGCTTGTATTGCAGAGCTTTTAGTTTTAGATGCGTATCCAGTTGTAGTTATATTTTATTTGTGCCCCTAAATCATATGGTTCTCCAAGAATGCAGCTTCCAAAGAACAGAGGCCTTTGTTTATTGCTGTTTTCCCACCAGCAACAGCCTTAGGGAAGCCGTAGGTGTTCCATAAATAGCTCATGAATTAATGAAAGACAAGTGGCCTCTCCTGTCAGTCATGTGGGAAGCAAATTTACCCAAATATCTCTTATTTTACAGACAATAACAGGCCCAGTGGTGTAGTATAATTTGGCCACTATCACAGGGTTGGTACAATGGAGAGTTAAGAATAGATAGCAAGGGACTGGAGGATGGCTCAGAGGTTAAGCACACTGGCTGCTCTACCATAGGTCCTGAGTTCAATTTCCAGCAACCACATGACAGCTCACAACCATCTAGAATGAGATCTGGTGCTCACTTCTGGCATGCAGGCAGAATATTGTATGCATAATAAAGAAATAAATCTTAAAAAAAAAGAACTTCTTTCACACACACACACACACACAAACACACACACACACACACACACACACAAGATGGCAATTCTTAGCCAGGTGTGGTGGCACAAGTCTTTAATCCTAGCAGTGAGGAGGCAGAGGCAGGTGGATCTATGAGTTTAAAGCCAGCCTGATCTACAAACCAATTTCCAGGGCAACCAGGGCTACACAGTGAAACCCTGTCTCAAAACAACAATGACAACAACATAGATAGCAATTCTCTAGCACTTGGTCCAGAAGCTCTCTCATTCCGTAGGATGCCTCTGTAAGTGTGTGTGTGTGTGTGTGTGTGTGTGTGTGTGTGTGTGTGTGTGTG
>NW_026596443.1:69696-162728 GCF_907164565.1 Psammomys obesus | reverse complement strand
TGTGTGTGTGTGTGTGTGTGTGTGTGTGTGTGTGTGTGTGTGTGTGTTGATGCTGAGAAGATTCAAGATTCATTATTAAAAAGAAGGTGAAACCTTGCTATCGGTTACAGCTCTGAACTGGAGAAGACAGCCAGCAAACACCTTAGCTAGAAACCTGTCCTCTTCCCTCTCCTCCCTCACCTTTTGCCCCTGTACTCACCTGCTCTAAGTCCCAAAAGGTGGAATGGTCCTCTTCTGAATCATACAAGAACTCAGTGTTCCCTGGAGCCTGAAGGGAAGGAAGTGGGTGCTGGATGAGCTCGGGTCTCAGAGCAGCTGTAGGCACATGGTAGCAGGAAGATGCCTGGTAGGCTCCAGAGAAAACCAGGGGTTTCCTTGTTTCAATCCTTTCACATTCTCTGGTCCTCCTTTGCCTGCCTCATTTTACAGAAGAGCTATAGGCACATGTTCATAGGCCTGTCCTCCCTTGTAAGCCTTGTAGGCAGGGGAGCACAGGGTGCTGGACCTTGGACTGCTTTCCTCCAGAATTCTATAAAGGCAGGGTACTCCTTTTGCAGGCTTTCTCCCTCACCGTTGTGTTGTAAAGAGTGTGTATGCATTGCATGTGTGATTTATTTATAATAGGTAAGTAAAGAATATATGTAATACAAATTATTTATAAATATTAAAGCAACGATGGGAGAGATGGCTCAGTGGGTAAAGACACTTGTCATCAAGCTGAAGAAGCCAAGTTCAACTTCCAGGATACCACCTGATGGAAGGACAAGGACAGGCTGTCCTTTGGCCTCTACATGCATGAGATGCTGTGTTTGTCTACACACACACACACATACACACACACATATTAAATAAATGTTAAAAAGTCATTACATTACATTTAAGTTGTAATGACTGGATATTATTATTGGTGTAATGGCATAACAAGAACTCTCTGACAGTCCCTGTGGACAAGGTTCATGAATCAGAAAGCTCCCTAGTCCTGCAGGTGCTCCCAGGACCTGCAGGTGCTGTGTGGCTCTGTCAGATTCTTCAGCTTTCTGAAGCTTTAGACAGTGTTATTCATGTCTTCCTCTCATTCCACCCACTAAGCTAGTAAGTTAAAAGATGGGAGACTAAGACAAAGCTTAGCCTCTTCATCCACCTTACCCTCAACTTTCCAAATCAGGGCCCCCACAGCCACTACGAAAAAAAGTGATGGCGGTGGCCGGCAAGAAACATATAAAAGTAGCAATCAATAAAATGATATCTTTATACAAGATTATCACTCAATCCTAAACAGAAACGCTGTGTGCAGCAGGCAATGGTTGATAGTGGCCGTTCTACAGATAGGGAACCTAACTGAGATTGCAGAATTGGTTCTGGAACTCAAACCATCTGTTCATCTAATGCCAGTTGGTCCTCCTGTTTTTGAGAGCTGGAACTTTGGATTCTTCAGATGTGGAAACCTTACCCCTTGAAAGTTGAGGGCTGGGGCTTCTCTAGTATTGGCCTGGGCAAAGAGGACTGCGTCGTGGATGGTAGGGAACACGTGATTGCGCTGTACACACCCATCTTCAAAGACACCTCCGTGGCTGATGTCATTGTAGACCTGGGCTGGGAGGAGGCAGGTATCATAAGGAAAAGGTAACAGCCAGGGCAGATTGGAGCTGGTAGGAGGGGCTGGTGGTAAAGCGTGGGGCAATCGGCCCTGCAATATCAGTTATGGACAGCAGAGGACAGTATGAGCTAAAAAATGCTGAGCCCTCAACCCAGTGCAGAAGGAGGAGGTTGGATTTGAGGAGTTGCTGCTTGTCAAGGAAAAGTTAATACATCCATGGGGAGAGTGGCTGCCAATTCCAGCCCTCAAGACTCAGTCTTCCTCTTTTCTCAAACTTCCAACATGTGGCACAGCCCTTACTCTTTTTACATCCTGGAGATGGTTTCCTGCGAGTGGTCATTCAGGGTAAGAGTAATGAACATACTCATTACGGAACCCTTGCAGAGCTCTGCTGGGTGGCGTCTGGATATGTGTACATTCCCTTCGTATTTCTCTGGGGTCTATGTGTGCCACCTGCACTTGGTATCTGTGCAATGTCGTGTGTGCCCCTCGCTCTGAGCGTGTCTTTGGAGCTGCTTAAAGCATGCTTTAAAGACAAAGTCCCTAGGGAGTTAGGGTGTGTGCATTCTCTGTGCTTGTACAGATTCATGGACTTTCTAACTTGAAAAAGATCCCAGTTTCATCCAGTTAGCACCCCCACCCCCTGAAGTCTACATGGCTGGAAAGAAATCCCCAGACAGATAAAGTGACCTGTGTATCCTGACTGAGGATACACACAGATTAGTGGTGAGCAGATTCTAATTCTATCTACTCTCAACTACATGAACATGTCCCATCCCCAGGATTCTGGCCAACCTGTCCCCACTATATCCCTTCTCCAGTCTCTAGTGCTCTAAATGTACACCCAACACCCATTTTTCTTACCATGAATGTTCACCAGGAAGATCTGGACTCCAATCTTCTCATAGGTGGAACTTAGCTAAAGGGTTGGGGGGGGGGTGGAGAGGAGAGGAAGGAAACAGGGAGAAAAGAAAGGAAAGGAATGTTCTGAGTGGGTCTTAAAAGTGACTCATAAAACATACTTCAGAGGGGAAGCCAAACAGACATGCAATCCGGAGGGCCCTGGCAGCCACAGGCAGGAGTGGCAGAGAGCACCCCACGTCTCTCTGGAGTGTTGGTCCAAGGCCTCTTTGAAAAGTGGGGCGGAAATGAGGCTTTGCCAGTGTGGCAGGCACTTGAAGTTACCATGGCCTGTTTTAGGGGTCAGATCTGTACTTAGTGCTCAGAACTAAGGCTCAGTGAGGCAAGCTTTCAGTGAAGGCCTGGAATCTAGGTCCAGCCCAGAGAAGCAGTTGAGTTCAACACCAGAAAAGGGCCTCTGTGTCCCTGGTTGGTAGTGACATCAGCCAGTACATGCTTTGTGCCCCTCTGCTTTCCTGGATCACCTCCATCTGAGACACTCTGAGGCTTGCTGTCAACCTGATATTTACGGGGCCTCTGAGAAGTGATCAGATAGTCCTCATATTCATGGCAGCCCCAGGCTGCCCATTTGGCCTAAGTGTTGGAACACTAGTGTTATGTTGCCTTCTCTCTTGGTTTCACTGATGAGTGTGTGAAGGAGCAGCAGAACCAGGAGCCAAACCGGCCTCACTCAGAGGACCCAAGGTGTGTTCTGGGAAGTGATGACTCCATAAAGAACTCAGAATAGCCTTGGTGGATGGGCTGAAGCTCAGGGAGCTTACTCCAACACCTCATTACCCTTGACTTGCCCTGAAGAGTGTGTCCACCCTGTTTGTACCTGGGCAAGGAGTTCCTAGTGTCTGGAACGTCCCTCAGCTAGTTCAAATGAAGGTCTGGAGGGAAGTGAGCAGGAGTGGGGGCACAAACCTTCTCCAGCCCCACATGGCCTCACCTTGGCCAGGGCTTTGATGCCCATCAGGTCCACAAAGCTGACTCCACTCATGTCGAGGATGAGAGTGTGGAAGGTGACAAAGGGTGGGACACTGGCTAGAGTGTCACTAGACTCCCTGGGGGACTGAGCAGAGGTAGGTAGCTCACACGGGGCAGCTACTGAGGCATTGGGGTTGAAGGTGATATAGGATATGGTGCTATCAGTGGCAGGAGCTCGGTTGTTGTTGGGGTCGGTAGAGGGGGCACTTTCAAAGTCCTGTTGGAGTTCCTGTAGAGAAACCGTCTGTGGGTGGAAAGGGGGCAGGCAGTCAGGGACTGTGGCACTGAGCTCTAAGCAGAGGCAGGAGCATAACATATCAGTTTGGTGGTGAATACAGGCTTCTCCTAAAGCCCCTTCCTATGTGAGGCCTGTAGTCTTTTCCCTCCCAGCCTAGGTAGAAAGAACCTTCCAGAGAAGCTTGAAGCCTTGGCCACTCTGCTTGAGAGAAAACCCCTTGAGAGAGCAGGGCTCTCTGTGCACTTGCCCGTGCTGGCCCGCTTCTCCCACAGCCCTACCCTCACACAACTTAGGCACCTAGGAAATTCCCACTGGACACAGGGGCAGTGGTACTCTGGATCTCACAGCTTTCCCCTTTGAGAGTGCCCAGTAGTGCTCGCAGAGACTTCCTGCTTCCCTCTCAAGATGCTGCAGGCTGGGAGCCAGTGTCAAGATGAAAATGAGCATGGAGGTGGTCCCGGCCTCAGTTCACCTTGGTTTTCATGAAGAGGGACTTCTTCTGCTGTGTGGGCATTGCCGTCCTCTTCTCCTGCTTCTGGAGATACTTCTGCTTGGCGAGTAATACTTTCTGGGGGTCTATACCTGTCTGTGGGGAAAGGGCCAACAGCAATCTTGACCTGTACCTTTGTGGGATGGCCTGCCCTTGGCTCCTAGCCCCTTTCTGCTTCCATCTTCTGGCCACTCTCTCTTTAGCCCTTCCGGTCAGCAAGGACAGAGCCTTACCTTGGCAATGACTTTTTGCCTGAAGATCTCTGAGTTGGCAAAGTAGAGAGGGGAGCAGTAAGTGACAATCTTAACTCCCTCAATTTCCTGGACCTGTGACAGGGAGACTGAGCTCAGGTCACAGATAGGTCTTGGAAAGAGGACAGAATGAAGGAGGGAGGTTCTAAACTTGGATTACGTACCCTGTTGTAGATCTTGGGGTTTACATAGATGTCCATGTCCATGACCTGGGCCAGTGTGGAGCCATTTCGACTAGAAGAAGAAGAGAAGGATGGGAATTAAGGATGCTAACAAGCTTGGGGTGATGCTGGAGTGAGGGCAGGAAAAAATCAGCCAGGGCTCCTGCCCTTAGGCAGGCTTGTTAATCTTTCTTCCCCGGGGACCTAGGCCTGGTGGTCTGTGGCTGGTCTACAACTAGGCATATTTTGACTTAGCCCCCCAGACTGGGTCTCAGAGGAGATGAAAGTGGACTATATAGGTGACAAGCCAGCACTTCCTGGTTCTGAGTTTACAAGAAGAAAGACAAGGTTTCTTCAACACTCAGCACCATCCTTGCCCACACTCCCCTGGCCTCTTCTGTGGCTTCCTCGCTTGCACTGACAGCTTCTTTTAGAGGAAGAGCACAGAGCCCATCTTCTGACCTAGCATTCTCCAGGATAGGGTCTCATTTAGGCTGAGGTTCTCACAGTGGTTCTGGAAGGGTGGTGAGACTCACTCACTTTTCCTTGTCAGGGCCCCCTCCTCCCCAGCCCTCTGAAACCATGCTGATTTGCTCTGGAGTTTTAGGGTACAGAAGCCAGATGGGTCAGTCTATGCCCACTGTACCGGCTAAGCTATATACTTCTGAGGTCTCGTAGCATGCCCCCATACTGGGTCCAGAAAGCAGATGGGATAGTGCCTGTGCTAGGTCTTGGCATGGGAGTCTTCTTAGGAGACTGGTCTAGCAATTCCATACTGTGCGAGGGAGGGATGAGGTCATCACTTACAACTGGGTCTGGAAGACCACAACCAGGATGGAGAAGGCGACACCCACTGCTACGCCGTAGGGCAGACTCAGGAAGAAAGAGGAGAGGAAGCTCACAACCCAGACACACTGTGAGGAGAGAGAGATGTCAAAGGCAGGCTAGGGAGAAAAACTGCCTTTTTCTGGAAGTCTTTTGGGGTTAGTCAAGGCCTTAACCAGCTTGCCCAACTCAGATCTCTCCATTCTTGCTTCACTTCTGTGATGAGTCATGTGCTGGTGCATTGGTTTGCTTGCCTGTTTCTCTTACATTGAGTGCAGCTCATGGTCAGGTTTTTTGTTTGTTTGTTTGTTTTGTTTTTTTCTTTCCAGAGCTGGTGATTGGATACAGGGCCTCACATACTAGACAAGTCCTCTACCATTGAGCTCCACCCCAGTGCTTGACTTAGTTTTAAAAATAGAAAGCCAGCCTTCTATTTTAATAGAATATAGAAGTGTGCATAGAGGGGTGGTGTGAGTGGAGTAAGAAAAACATGTCCTTGGCTCAAGAGCACCCAGGTTCAAAGCTGGGTTCTGAACTGCATAGCTGTGTGAACCAGATTTTTAGTCCACACAAGAGAAAATGAAGTCCACTCTGCTAGAAGACTGGACAGTCAGAGAGTCCTAGCCTTGTTATGTGTTATCAAGTAAATGTGAGCTCTCTTCCTGTCTAACAGTGAAGTGTCCATGCTTTGATGGGAACTCCACTCCTGAACAGAAAGTGTGGGGGAGGGGTCCTGGTTGTGCAATGTAAATATCTGATATGCAGGATAGCTGAGATGCCACCCCATGAGAAGGTCCGTCATCCCCAAAGGCATTGTGACCCAGAGGTCGAGAACCACTACTAAAGGACTCAGCTTCTGTTGGGAGTTTTGTAGAAGTGCAGTGAAGATCAAGTCATATGGTACCTTGTGGCTGCATGACACTATGGCCATAGCCAGGAGATGGGTGTCATGTGGTAAAAGCAGATCCTTGGGCTAGGAACTGGAACATTTAGTTTCTTCCTGTCTCTCCCACTCATTGGGAGCTCCCAGAGGGACTACACATTTCCTGACTTTAAAGATTTCCTTCTTTACATGGTGCAGGAAAGCTTCTGTATCCTAGAGGTAGGACAGCCCAGAAGTCTGGGGCCCAGCAGGGAGTTTCCAGCCAGACCCTGGCACTTGCTTCCTCTATTGCCTCTGATGGTTTATTTACTTGACCATGCTGAGCCTCCATTTTTGTCACCCTCAAAAAGAGTTTTTAGTAAGTTTTGTCTCTGGGCTGCAGTGGGTGGGTTTCAGTGGAAAGAAGGCAGTGTTGTCAACGCCTGGGCGCCTTTATCAGGACTGCCTGTGAAGGCACAGCTGCAGTGTGAAGTCACAAGCAGGATGTTTACATAGCATGGTGCTTTCCCATTGTGATTCATCTAACCCTCAGAGCCAGTGAATGATGCAGAAGACACCTTTATCTCACATCCAGAGGAAGAAGTAGAACAAGAGAGAAGCTTAGAAACTTGCTCAGGACCTTGGTCTTCTACTTTATGTTCTAAGCTTTTATTTTTATTTTTTTAACAGAACACTCTCCTTTTATGGGGGAGGAACCCAGAAATTTGTAAAAATAATAGACACTAAGTTTTGTTGATTATACGTGTAACCCAGACCACACGCAGTTTGCTAGTTTGAGCCCATCTCCTTCATAAGCCATCCCAAAGTTGGGAGAACATGATGTGCCTATTTCAGAGGTGTGGAAGCTGAGGTTTAGAGAGGTAAAGGAATTTGCAATCCTACACAGAGGTTGAATTAGGCTTGAACAAAGAATGGCTCTCTCTAAATCTTTCCAAAACCCTGGGGACTAGGGAACAACAGGCTCTGCATTAGGCCAGAGCTGCAGGGTTACACGAGGGTAGGGGCATCTGTGGCCAACTGGAGACTACCCCACACTTACACAGTCCAGCTTGCTTTTTCTCCAGAGGTAGTAGGGGTCAGTGAGTTGCTTGAGGGAGTTCTTGAGGTTGACAGCTATCAGGGCTCCTAGCACAGCCTGGAGAAGCAGAACGTTACATCATGCCATTTGAGGTATCCCGTTTATTCTGGCCTTCCTACACATAACTGACCCTGAAGTCTGGCGGGTGTGGGGGAAGTAAGACTTCTAGGACTCTTTCCCCAAACTCCCCCTCAATCTTAGGATTGGAAAGTGTAGCCTTTTGAGCCATACAATTTGTTCTGTACCCATCTTTACATTTTCCCCCTTGTTGCATCCCTGAATGGCTCACAACTTAGATCCTTGTGAGAGGCTCTGTGGGTGCACTGACCCTCTGTCCTCCTGCCTAGGAATAAAAGTCCCAGAAAGCCAGAGGTTGAAATCAGTCCTACACAGTGAAATCATGGTGAGCTGCCACACTGACAAGTCAAGACTGTCAGCCTCAGTCTCTCTCCCCTATACAATGGAGGAATAAAATCTGTGTTGTTTACTTCTCATAGAACAACTGACACCAAATGTGACAGTGGTGGCCCTTTGCAATCTATCAAGTGCTACTCCCACCTGTAAGGATTGTCTTTGCTGGAGGCTGTCAGTATTTCCTGCTTTCAGTTGGGCTCTTACCTTGGGGAGAGGGTACAGATAGGACCCCAAGACCAGCATGGTAATCATCACTACCAGAGACACACACAAGCTTGCCACCTAGTCAGAGAAAGAACTGGGAGTGAGTGCCTACGGAGGTCTTGTGACTCAACTGTTTCCCAGCTGCTCTTTTGGTGGCACGGAAGCTACCTGGTTAAGGATAGCATGCCTGTGCCAACTGGACTGCTCTGTTTCTACTCCTACCCGAGTCCTCTAAGACAAGGCTCACCTGGGATTTTCCTCCAGCCCCATCCACAGCCAGTGTGACTGAGAGAGCACAGCAAATAACATGGATCTTGAAAAAGGAGCCGAAGAAGTTGCTACAGCCTAGGGCAATCATCTCCTGTGGAGGGAGGACAGGGTTGATAAGAGTAGGGATTAGATGTAGTCAGTCATCAGTGTGAGGAAGGGCAGGGTCCTATGGTTTGAAAGTGACCGTGATGTCTACACACTACCTCTGGCTTCCATTTGTGGTACACACATACACCTATATAAACTTGCATATATATGTGCGCACACACTGAATGTGTAAACTCTTCTGTGAAACTTCCCACCAAAAAAAAAAAAAAAAGAAAGAGAAAGAAATGAAGGAAGAAGGAAGAAAAGAAGGAAGGAAGGAAGACAAGAAAGAAGAGAAAAGAAAAAGTTAAAAATAAGAGATCGGCCCCTTAGGCCCAGTCTCCTAACCCTTACTACTTCATTTTAGCACAAAGAGTCCCAAGACATCTTTCTCTCCCCTTTTTGAGGTGCTGGGGTGTAACCCAGGGCCTCTTGTATGCTAGTCTACTCTACTACTTAATCATGTCCCTACCCCCACCCCAAGCCATCATTAATAGGCTTCTGTGGGCTTATATCCCCAAGCCCTGCCAGGGGCAGCTGGAGATACCTGGTTAGAATCCACATCATAGCCATGCTTGCTGGCCAGGGTCCGGCCCATAGCCAGATTGATAACATAGCCCACAATTGCCAGGGAGAAGGCTGTGCCCAACATGTCTTTCCACTGCGAAACCACCGGTGCCACTGGAGTGGGAAACCTGCCAGGGATCCAAAAGAAGCATGACCCAGGAGTATGAGAAGGAGCGGAGCTGAGCTCCTACCATATGCCAGGGTCTTATTTGTTAGGCTTGCTCCACATGATCTCATCATAATCAGAGGGAGGTCAGAACTCTTGATTTTTAGAGGAAGCTGGGGCATAAGAGACCTAACTTTTCCAGATCAACAAGATGGTAAATGGGAGGACTTTATATGTTTGTGACCAGATTCTTAACTCTTTGTACATACCAGTTTTTAGACCCACAGACATCTATAGCTGCAAGGCCTTGCCTTCTCCCTTCCTGTTTTAACTCTATGAGACAGCTTTGCCCTGGTCTTCTTGGGTGTAGCATGGTACCTGGCATAGCATAGATGCTTAAAGAATTTGAGTGATCTTAGTGGCTTCCTTTCTGCATGGATAAAGAATATGCAGTAGAGCAAAATGGAAAGCCAGTGATGGGTGGATCAGAGGGACTTTTTTGTATTTCATTTAAGAAACTTATGGGGCTGTAAGGGTAGCCTCACTTAAGACTCACTCTCCATAAGTGGCCGGTACTGGCTGGTTATGTGGCTTTTCTGAGTCAGGGTCATCTAGTTTCTAATGAACTTTCACCAAGAGCCTCTCATCTCCATCAGGGCCCTGGCACTGGTGGAAAGTGGGGAGAATTGGCCTCTGAGTGATTTGGACTCACCCGGGTTGGATCTCTCCCACAATCTGCATGTGATACTTTTTTGGCATCTTGCAGCTCCCAGAGATAGCTGTTGCCACCACCACCTGCAAGCCCAAGTGGAGAATGGATGTCGGTGCTTAGTTGGGGCTAGGCCAGCATCTTTCCTATATCTTTTCCCAGATCCCACTGTCTTCCTCCTTAGGGCAGTATGTGTACGAGCCAGCCGAGGAGGCACACAGTGGATACAGGACACATTCACATGTGATTTCTGGTCCTGCTGGATGCCAGGGGGATGGACAAGGGCTCCTTTGCTCACAGTCCTTCTATCTTAACCCTCAGAACCCCATCTCCAGGCAGGCAGGATCCTCACCACAATCATCTCTGTAGGGATGGGGAAGTGAATCTTGTGCATATAGCGAGCGTTGAGCTCCTTCACCAGCACCAGGAAGACACCGCTGACCAGGGCGAAGATGAGTGAGGCGATGTTGGTGTGGGAGAGGTTTTTGCAAACGTCAATGAAGGTCTAAGGGAGAGAGCATCACAGGCTCCCATCCTTTCATCCCATACTGCCCTGCCCTTGGGTGCCCAGCCCAGGGGAGAGACGCCGCTCGAGACATACAAAGGCAGAACACAGCCCTGGTTGTGAATACTGTCCCATTGGCAATTCACCTCTCCCACAGGGTATGTCAGGTGTGAATGCTAAGATGACAAACTTTCTTATATTTATTCATGTGTATGTGTACCCCCTTCCCACAAGGAAAACTCATTGGGATCCTTTCTGCCCAATGGCCCAGCCAGCTATCAGAATGACTAGATCACAGCCTCCTAAGGATGTGAACTCTGTTTTCATCCTGCCCCTCCCTAAAGGCCACTTCTGGACTCACAAAGACAATGGAGCCTGGGCCTGTATAGGAGGGGATGGTCAGACCAAAGATGTACTTGAGCACAGAGATCAGGATTTGCAGGCCAGCAGCTGTCATGAAGCCCCGGATGAAGGATTCAGAGAGGTAGATGGCAACAAAGCCGAACTGCACAAAGCCCAAGGCCATCTGGAAGGAAGAAAGTGGACAGTCCACAATGGGTCATCTCCTCCAAAGCTTGCCTCACACACAGCCAGGCCTGGAGCCTCATGCAGCTCAGAGATAGCAGGCCCCTACAACCTTTCTGTGCCACTCACTGTGACCTGGGTGCCTGCCACCAGGCCTTCGTACACAGCCTCTCTGTCACTTCATCACACTGGCTTCAGTTCCTTTATCTTAAAAAAAAATTGGTCCTTCTACACTGCCACCTGTTGCCCAACTGAAAACTCAAGAGTCTCAGTGTCTTTTCTCCCACATGGTGTTTACTGCCGAGAACTGTTAATGCTCTTGGCAAAATGTTTCTTCCTCCTACCTCCCATCTCTTTCTCCATTGCCACCACTCTGTTCCTCCTGCCTTAGATCCACTTGCCAACCATCCTTCTGTAGCTAATAGGACCTAAGTTGCTTCCAAGAGGACAGACTGAAGACTTTATTATTGGGCCTTTGCCTACCCTTTCTAGCTTCCTTTGATCCTCTGCCCTTGAGCCACACCAAACTCCTTACTGTCCCCTTCCTGGTCAGATTGCACTGTCTTGGGCCCCAGTGCTCTTGGGTGCTGTTCTCTCTGCCTGGAGCACCTGTTCATTTAGGCACTGGCGAACTTCACTCATCCTTGCCTCCTCAGGTAAAATGTCCCCTCCACTTTAAGGAGTTTCCTGACATTTCTAGGTTCCTATAGGCACTTGTTCATGGCTCTACTATGCCTCTTATCTCACCATGGCACACAAATTTATCTGTTGACAAGACCACTTCCTCTGTCCTGCTTGGAGTCACTTGTGAACTGGGCTGCCTTTTTTTTTTTTAACGTATCTTTGTATCTTTAGTGCTTAGCTCAATTCCTGGCAGAGCAAAGCAACCAGAAAACATTAGGTGAGTGATGACTGAATAATAGGTACTCTCTGAAGTGGCTGGCACACTCAAATTTTGCCACACTACATCTCTTTCATCAACATCGGAGGAACTCTTTGTACTGCTGGGTAGATGGTCAGCTTCTGTAGAGTGCACCTGGGGCTGGGACTGGGGCAGAGGAGGCTGGGGCATTGGAGGGATACTGGCAGAGATCAGGGTTTCTTCAAGCGGCATCTGAAAGTCTCTGGGCAGACTTCATGCTCAAGTAGTTCCATCAGTGGTGTGTGTGTGTGTGTGTGTGTGTGTGTGTGTGTGTGTGTGCGCTAAGCTATTTTAAAGGTCCTTTTTGGCCCTAGGATGGAGACAATAGCCTAGCTCTAAGTCAGCTTTAACATCACCCTGGGGGTTTTGAGGTAGAGGTAAGGCGGTCTGTCACCTTCTGAAGTGGGGTTGCCAGTAAAGTTGAGACCTATGCTTCTCACCTGGATGACAGCAGTCAGGCAAGCAAGTGTCGCTGACACATGCAGCCTCTCTGTCTCCATGGCCGCCGTGTCCACGTAGCTCTCATTAGTGGCATTGTTGAAGATCTGGAATTTCGACTCTGGGGCCAGCTGCAGACAGATGTTACCCACCAGGATGCTGATAACGGCAAAGGTACCTGTGGTGCCCCACCCAGCCAGCAAGTCAGAAGTTTGCAGCATGCCCATGGAAATGACCAAGAGGTCCAGCCCAGGAACACATACCAGCCCATTTGGATGGCTCCCTACATTGGTCTTGGCCAGCACAACTACCAGCAGCCTATCTAAGCAGCCACAGACACTTCCCCAGATCATGTACATCCGTGTTGACATTATCTTATTGGAAACTAACTCAGTGCTAGCAGAGCCTGGGCCAGGCACCAGCATGTAGGTTCTTTTACTCCATCTCATTTGACACTAGACAATTCCAAACATCCCTGCAGTGGCCTGCTGAGAGCAGCTGTTTCTTGAATCTATTTGGTCTGCATATGGCATATCTTGTTCTGTCGAAGCACTTTGCTCTCCTTCCTGGGAGGGAGATGGAACAGACTATGCCCACAATTTCTCCAAGGTCTTCGAGGACCTAGGACTGATGCAGCAACCACCCTTTCAGGTTGGAGAAAAATCAGTTCCAGGAGAATAAAGGCGGAAACTGAACCTCCTTCACCATGCCCTGAGTCCTTGTGCTTGCCAGCAGGGAGAGACCTTACCTGGCACCATCTGGTGTATACCCCCTAAGAAGAAGTAGGTCAGGAGGGGGAAGAAGGAGGAGTAGAGACCATTGACTGCAGGAAGGTTAGCCAGCAATGCAAACGCCATGCCTGCAGGCAGCAAAGAGAATTGGGTTTATCTCAGGAAGCATCTGGTTCACAGGGGTCACAGAATGGTGTGGGATGGGGTAGAGATGGGGAAAGAACAGGAGAGAGGGAGTGGCCAGCTAGGCTTGGCTGAGGGTACTCTCACCTTGGGGCACCTGGATGCATCCCCCACTGAGTCCGCCCAGCAAGTCAGGGATGATGTAGTCTTTGATCTTGTACTTAGGGAGCCAGGAAAGCACTGGCAATAGCCCCAACACAATGGCTTTGAACTTGGTGGAGGAGCATCTGTGGGAGAAGAGGGCAGATTGCAGGGAGATGCTAACTTTCTGGTCACCTGGTCCACTCCTCCTCAGTGCAATCAGTATCCCAAGGCCATGGCCTGCAGTGCAGGCTGTTGAGGAGGGAAAGCTTTGTTGGAGAGCCTGGCCACATAACCTGAGCATCATTGTTGGCTCTCCACACTTGGGAGCCTATAAGGCCTGGTTACAAGCTGTTGATTTTATGGTGGCTCAGCCTTCTTGAAATGTCAAGTCCCTTTCTTTTTAAACTTCTCAAATAGGCAAACTCTGTTGTCCCCATGAAGTGCACTCTGCCAACCTGCTGTCCTCTACTTATAGTGAGTCTAGCATGGGCATTCAACCCTGGCAAAGCATCAGAGAAAAAAAGGAAGATTGGAGAGCTGTTCCTTGGCCAACAGGGAAAGGGATATCGATCTTGTCTCAGTTTGAGGGCCTTTCATGGAAACTCATAAGTAGCTGGAACAAGGGCTTACAAACCCAAGGGTGACAGCCAGTGGATTGATGACTTGGGGTGGGGGTTGCTTTTCTTCTCCAGAGTGAGGGAAGTCAAATGTTCTGGGTCTCTGTGGTGACTCATGGGTCTGATTAGGCTTCCTTTCCTGTGCTGCACCAATCTTTACTCTTTGCTGTTGCTCAACAATAGTTTCCCTGACACTGGGGCCCCTGGATGTCAACCAAGACTGAAACTAACACAGACAATGCTTTGTATCCTGGAAAGTCTAGGCAGATTTTTTTCCCTGTCTCGATTAAATATTCTGTAGAACAGCATCTGCGGCAGCCTCTGTCAGCTCAGCCTCTTCCGGGGTTTATGCTGCGTCTCACACCCGGGACATGGTGAACAGCTTAATGCATACTGAAAGCCTTGTGCTGGGAAGCAGCAGTCCTGCAGGCCTTCTGTCAGCTTTGCTTATGGCAGAGAAAACTGGACTCACCGGTAGACAGTTGGCTAGGGAAGGAGCCCAGCCTTCTCGAACGTCTGCCATATGTCAGGCAAAGCAACCTTAAGTCTGAAACAAGTGCTGGAAAGAGATCCCAGACAACTTATACAGAAGTCTCAGAAGCCAGGACAGGCTTGGAGGGAGGGATTAGCACTCCAGATATTCATTCATTCATTCATTCATTCATTCATTCATTCATTCATCCATCCATCCAACCAGGATTTTTTGGAGCACTGTGTGCGAGGCACTGTTTAAAGCTCTTGTGCCAGCGTCATGGGAACTATTAGTTTTCTGCCTCTCTTTATAGTTTGAATCATCTCTAATCTTCAGGAAAATGTCAGATCCTCCATCCTTCCAGCATGCAAACAATCTACATGTAGTCTCCTTGGACACAAAGACTGAGCCCATCTGTCTGAGGAGCACAGTGGCAGGGACACATCTCAGACACTGGGCACACAGCTCTTGAGTGTTGCTGAGCAGAGTCAGAGCCTCCCAGGAGAGGCAGGGCTGGACCAGGATTTTTAGTGAAGACTCTAGTGGGTGATTCCCCCTGCCTCAACCTGTTCCACCTGTGGCTCCACTTTAGCTACTGCCAGTGACCTCAATCCAGGTAACTGAATCAGCTGTTTCCCCAAGGGAGCCAGGGAATGTGAGGTCTGCCAGAAGCCTGGGGAGGTGGGGGAAAAGGGAGGGTGAAGCCTGTGGCCTCAGGCCTCTGGGGTGTGGGTATGGGCCACTGTGTACAGCCCCTTCCTCTGAGGCAAAACCCACCACCACCACAGTCCAGGGACCTGAGAGTGGGAGACCCTGAAGGCTGGTGAGGTCCTCTTCAGTACAGCCTAGGAATTTAGGGCCTCCTCTAGGAATTCTTTGAACCAGATGGAAAAAGGACTGTTTAAGAGGGGATGAGGCACGGGGGGGGGGGGGAGTTGGTGCCTCAGGTGCTCTTTGAGATGCAAGGAATGGGGGTTGAGGAGGGGCTCGCACACCCCCTACCACACCAGGCTGTAGCACACCCATCTACAGATCATTTGAGGACCTAAGAGAGGTATGGGCGGACTGATACTACAGGAGACCCAGGGTTGGGGGTAGAAACACCCTACAACCCTCTGAAACAGCTAGTGGTTCTTGAGCCTCCTCTCTGTCCTCCCTAAGGATCTCAGAGCATATGAGCTTGCAGGCTCTTATTTTCAGGGTTCAGACTCTCCCTTCCCCTGGGGCTTCCCTAACTCCTTGGGTACTGGTCCAGGAGCCCTGACCTGAGCAGGATGGATTTTGGTGAGGAACAGAGGAAAAAGGGCATCTGGGCTCTGGGCCACATTACCTGAAGGTGTTGCGAAGTTTCTCTCCTACCGGGTAGGTGCGGTCCTTTTTCTCAAACTCATCATCGAAGAGGGAGAGGGAGTAAGCAGCTCTGTCTACCACGTAGCGGGGCCTGGGCTGGCTCATGTCTGGGACATTGACAAGCTTTGAGAGAAGCAGAGTGTGGAAAGGTGAGGGGCACCCCTTCTCAGGGCCGGCTGGGGCCTCCTCTCTCTAGTCCTCACTGCAACAGAGATTTATTCCAGTCTTCCCGCCCCCATCCAGTGAGGTGCCTCCCTTCCTCAGTCAAGTCTTTCCGCCAGACTCACTTCTTTTGGTGGCCTTCCTTCTCAGGCACTGATGATACACACACACTCGCCCTGGCTGTTTTGCTTGGCACCCAGCACGTGGCTGGCACTCCACACCCGTGACATCACTGTCACTCCCGCTGAACAACAGGCAAAGAGAAGGTGGGAGTACAAGGACAAAAGTCACAGCTGGTTGCCACACAGTCATCCTATTCCCCTAGGCCAGGATGGCTCCACAAAGTGCTTCTTGCCCTAGGCTTCTGTTTCTCTGCCAGAAGGGCTCATATTATTCAGCCAGGTAGCTTGGAACAAATGGGAAAACAGCCTGCCTAGAGGCAGGGGGATGGCCAACGTGACCTCAGGAGGACCTTTGTTGGATAAGACTCCCTGCCTACAACTACAACTTCACCAACAGGTTTCCCCAGGAAGGACAATGGTGTGCTTGGGGAAGTCTGGATGGTCAGCTTCAGTTCTCTCCCACATCTTCCTGGGCCTAGCCTTCCCCCCACCCTTGTGTACTGGTGTCTTTCTCCTCCTCACTCTTTGCGTAACCTCACTGATGTTCCAGGAGCTGAGCAGGGCAGAGCTTCATGCCAGGGCCCAAAGCCCAGAGGAGTTCCCTGTGAGAACTTTTCCTGCATCATTCTCCAACTCTGACCCCTTTCCTGTCCCTCAATCCCAGATGGCAAGAGCTGTGTTGAGGCCCTCAGAGGAGGAGAAAGATGGGGTGGCTTGAGGGAGGACTTACATTTGAGAGGTCCCCAGGGAATCTAGGGTGGCTGTGACCACAGAAGGTTTGAGATAAGGCTGAAGATGCACAACCACAGTGGTACCCATCCCACCAGACTTTCTAGGTGAAGGCCCCAGGGAGCAGCTTAGCATATACCTTTTTGGAAGGGGACACTGGAAAGAGCTGAGAATACAGACACTTGAGACTGGTTCTGGCTGTGGTGGAAAGAAGGAAAGGGTGATATTGCCTCTCTGAGCCTCCAACCCCTCATCAGCAAAGTGGGGTAGGCTCCTTACTTCACAGGGATGTAGGTGTGATAGCCAAGAAGGAATTAAGTAAAATGAAAAGAAGGACAGCAGTGTGAGGGGTCTTGGTTAAGGAAGTTGTGTTCCAGTTTGTTGGTGTATCCATTCCTTTGGTCTAGGGGCTGAGAAAACCTTTCTTTGGAATGGCAGGTTTGACTGTTAGTGAAACCCCATGATGATACCTCCCCAGGGTAAAATGGGTGGATGAACCCACCTACAGAGCCCCTGCTCAGCTCCTTGCCTGGTATTTAGTACCTAGCAAATGTTTGTTGAGTTAATCAACCAATGGGGTTTTGGAGGAGACATGGGCAGAAGTGAATAAGGGCCATGGTATGTGAGACATGTAGTGGGAGAAACTCAAAGTGGCTTCAAGAAAACAGTTCAAGTTTAAGAGGCAGAATGCCCTGGGTTCAAAGGTGTTGTTTCTTCATTCCATAAGTGCAAATAATAACAGTCCCCAGCAGTTGCTGTAAGGATTAAGTGATCTCGTGTGTGATGCACTGGTTTCCTAGGTTCCCAGTGAGCAGCAATGACACTGATTATTATTATTAAGATGGGAGGATGCTTTTTTCTTTATGAGAGATGATTCTCCAGCATCCAGTCTTCACGCTCCATGGAGCAGCCTGGCTCCACTCTTCCTCCCAATGTCCCTGGGGTCTGCCAGGCACTGGCTTTCTAGCTGGCTTGCTTGGCAGGCTCCTTGGGAACAGTGAAAGAGGAGTCTGGCACCCCAGAGGAACCCATAGAGCCAGGCCTGGCTTCAGGGATGCTTGCAGTGTGGGGAGTGTGTCCCAGGTCACTGAACAGACTGAACCAACTGGCCAAATATTTCAAGGTGAGCCAATGGATGAAATGTAGCCATCAGGGTGGGGGTAGGTGGGCTGAAGGATGGCCCCAGGCTATTTTTAAAAGTGGTCTGTTCTGCTAGTACACTTGTTGGATAGGATATACCATGCCACTATTCCAGATGCCTCATCAGCTTTCCTCCTTGCTCAACGGTTATCTTTCTTCCTGCTATCTAGTCATTCCTTTCCTGATACTTGTCTCCACATTCAGTTGTTCACCCATCCTATTTATAGCTCCTTCTTTTCTCCTTCACTTTTTAAATCTCCTGTGCATTGACTTTACCCTGCCCCCACTTTCCAGGTCTGACTTCCCTCAAGCACCATTCTTAACTGACTTCTTGGCCTGCTCTTCCACTGGGCACATATGTCCTGCTCGGAAACTCTGGTAATCATTTCCAGGAGGACTGAACCCTGGCTCCTCATTTTTGCCCTGTTGTTAGCCGGCCCAGTTGGCTGTTCCCTCTGCCCCATGCAGGCAGATTGTTCAATCCCAAACAGGCTTGGGTCTCTCCAAAGCTCCTCCTCACTCCAGGTGCTCTGACTCATTGCTGCCTTTCTAGACCTGCCTGTCAGTGAGAGAAGACCTGCTTGCATTCTTCCCCCATCCCCCATCCCGAAACCTTTCCCATTTCCCTGGCCTAGGGCAACTGCTCTTTCCTCTCCGATCTCCTTCATGGCTAGTCTGGCTTAGGTACTGTGGTGGGTTTCAACCGTTTCTGTCTGCCTGTCCAGGAAAGGGAGGGAGGAAAGGGGCAGAGGTGTGAGCCCTTTAAAGAGTAATGGATGGGTGACTCAGCATGGTCTCTGCCTCTCTGGGCAAGGCTTCCCTGAAGTCTGAATTCTGGGAGTCCCCAGTGACACAGGCTAACAGAAGGAAAAAAGTCCCACTGCTTTTGGTAACCCCAGTCTGCTGCTTTCCCAAACTCCTCCTCTTCTATTCCATGCTAGGACATTGCAGGGGATCAGGGCCTTTCACAAACCTGTTTAATAAAAAAGAGAAGCCTACAGTTGGTTGAAGTCAGGAGGTTTTGTTTAGAAGGAGACTTGAGGACTGTGCTGGCCCAATTCTCTTATTTTGTGCATAAGGAAACTGAGTCATGGAGAATAGCAGATGTGTGTGAACTAGGCCCTGTCAATGCCTGCGGAGAAAGGGGCTCCAGGACTCCCAGGGACACCACTGAACTGTGCTCTCTGATGACCTCTGATCGTACAAGACTTCTGGGTTCTGTTTTTCCTCTTGAGGACTCTGCCTGGGTTCTGCCTCCTACCCTGGTCTCTGCTTCTTCAGCACAATGACAAAACTAAGTTACAAGTGGAGGTTCAGGGGCAGCCCTGGTTCCTAAAGAGGGGTCACCTTCATCATACTTTCTGTTCTCAGGAAGGAAGGGCTGACATGGGGTAGGCAAAGCAGGTACAGTCCTTTCATTCCCAGTCAACCTTTCAAACACTGGAGCAGTGGAGTAAAGGGGAACATGAGAAGGGAAAGTGGGTGAACTATCATGGAGTGCAGGGATCTTAATCTTTTGTAGATGGGCTTTAGGGTTTCTCAGGGTACTAAGAGAGCCTTAAGATATTGTGTTGGAGTACACCTGTAATCCCAGAACTCTGGGGGAAGAGGCAGGCAGATCTCTGTGAGTCCGAGGCCAGCCTGGTCTACAAACTGAGTCCTGGACAGCCAAGACTACATAGAGAAACCCTGTCTTGAAAAAAAAAAGATATTGGGTTGGGTGGGGAGGTGAAAAAGGAACAAGAAGGATGGAGAGATGGCTTCAGGACTAAGTGCACTTGTTGAGGACTGGGACTCAATTCCCAGCATCCACACTGTGGTTTACAGCCATCCTTAACTCCAGTAATAGGGAATCTAACAGCCTTTTCTGCCTCCACAGGCACCAGACACATGTGGTATATATAATATATGTTATATGATATATTATATATGCATACATATATGCAAAACATTTATACAAATAAAATTTAAAACTCTAAAACAACAACAAAAAGCAAGACAGCGAGAGAGGTATCAGGAACAAGATGATGTGATCCCTAGTTAAACTCATAGCCCTGATGGGTCAAGTGTTCTGTGGTCATCATTGTGTATTCCCACTCTGCCACATTGTCAGCTCCCCCACTTTGATAGATTGAGGTACCCTGTGACAGTATGGAGGAACACAAAGGTGACTCTCATCGTGGAGAAGTGAGGAGGGCATCCTGAAGAGCTAAAGGTGGGCTCTTTATGAATTAAGAGGGTTAGAGAAAGGGAGGTAGGGAGGGAGAGAGGAAGAAAGGAAGGAGAGAGGCAGGAAGATGTCTGTGGTTACACAGACAATTCCTAAGCCTGGGCTAGGAAAGGAATGAGGTCAGTCTAGGGCTGGAGGAATGTAGGGATCTTGTGCTGCTGAAGAGCTGGAGAAAGGGAGAGAGTGGACTCCAATGAACTCATGCAAAAGAAAGCCCACTAGACCTCCTCCCAATCTTGTGTCTGACTAGGTCTGTGGATCCCCTTAGAATGCTTGTTTAGGGGTGGGCTTAACCTGATGCCCAAGAAAAGGAGCTGCAGGGTGCCTGGCCCTGGGAAGCAATCAATTCTGGCCATTATTTTTATTACTGACACTCTGGAAGACCCCCTTCCTAGCTCTGCCCCCTTAGGCATTCACCATGCTTTTCTTGCCCCTCCTTTTCCTACTTGTTTCTATGCTTCAGTCTCAGGCTCTCACACTCTGGGAGAGCATTAGGGAGCAGAAAGATGAAGACCTGCCCATGGATTTCTGTCATGTCTGTAGGTGACCCTGTCACTGTAGCCCAGAATGACTTTGTTCCATAGCCCTTGTGGGGGGGGGTGCCTGAGGGGGGTTGTTCCTTGATACACCTGTGCCAGACACTGGAGCAGCCCTAGCTTAGCAGATTGCAGGTGTCCTTATCACAAGTCTCTCTACCTGTCTAATGGCTATGTGCTGGGGAAGGAAAAGGTCACCTTGAGGTCCCCTTTGCTCCAAGGGCTGGCCGCTTGCCTTCTTCATCTGGGATAAGTATCCCAAGAAAAGGCAGCCTTTGTCTGGCCAGAGTAGGGGTATACACTGGTGACAGGACAGAGAAGGGATATACACTGGTGACCTGGGGTCCTGGCTGGAGACTGTGTACCTGGCAGGAGGAGGGAGGCTCTAGAAGCCTGTGCACCCCTAAGGCATCTTGAAACACTCCTTCAATTGTCACCAATTTTCTCCTGAGTCTGCAGTCCCCACTCAGCTCCAGGCTGATGTCCTCATTCAAATGGTGACTCTGGTTGTTCTGGTACTGTACCCTTTGCAGGGGACTCTTTCTGCAACACTCAAGCCTCCATTCCTTATCTCAGTAGTCCATCTGTTCTCCCTGTTGAGAACAAATGAACTGGACTAAGGTGAGATGCTGAACAGTGCTTCCAACAGTGCACAAGGTCACAAGGTCCCTGTAAGGACACTTGGGGTTAGACTTTAGAAATTCCTAAAGAGACCAGTGAATCCAAGAATATAGGTCAAAGCCCCAGGTGGCACTGAGGGAAGGCTGACTCCCCTGGAGGATTATATCTTTTAAGTCACAACCACATTGGCCTCCATAATTTAGCTCATGACCAGCTGATCTCCTTCCCTTTAGCAAGCTTCCTCAGGTTATTTTGTATAGTTTGATACAATTTCACTTAATATAGATTAGATGTCACTCTGCTGGGAGCCCTTGAGTACTCAGAGATAAAGGGTCCAGTTTTGCTTTAGGATTTCATACAGTGGTCCTCACTCAGGTCAGGACAGACCCTGGGAGGTGCCAGAAAGGCTGGTGTAGCGGTGGATCTGGTTCTGGTATGTACTGGTCTTCATGTTGCCCAAGCAGGCTCTGTCCAGGTTCTGAGAGCATGTGAGGGACTGTAGGAGCTCTGGGAGAGGCTTATCTTTGAGTAAAATCACTTAGGAAGAAAGTCCTCTGTCAGAGTGCTCTGTTTCAGGGTGGAGAAGGCTTTGCCACACCAAGGGGCACATCCTTAAAGCTGGTTTCCTCCAGGCACTAGCTTCTAACAGGCCCAGGATTAAGTGAGTGATCGGTGCTGTGATGATAAAAGGGTTGCTTGGCCTGGCCTGGGGACTAATTTCCAGTAGCGACACTATCCAAGGATGCCCTGGGGCTCCTTAGAACTGCAGAATAGGAAGTTCAGGAGCTGGGCGCCTGTGAGTCTGGCTCCTCACCCACTGTGCTGGCCCAGACCCCTTCCATGCTGTACCACCAAATACTCTACATGCCTGATGGAGCCTGTCTCTCCCTTGCCTTGTGCTCTGTAGCTTCCTCTCTGTCTATCTCTTCAAGCTTCACAGAAGCAACAGAGACCAAATAGGAGTCCATAAAGCTCATGCAGAATCCTGAGGTCAGGAGAGTAAGTGAGGGAAGGGTCACAGCCACATTGAAATGCACTGAGAGCTGTCTGCTTTCAGGACTTGAAAAGAAGTGGAGAGTGTAGGTAGTGGCTGCTTAAGAGACCCCGGTGGCCCAGGTTCTATTCCTTTTCCTGGAAGGCCTTGTTTTTCTCCACTCTGTTGGGGTGTCACTGACCTCCTCCAATGCAGCTGAGCTCAGCCCAGCAGCTGAGGTCTTTACAGTAGACTGCACATAGGGCAGGGATGGAGAGTTGCTCACAGGCTCCGGTCCAGAGTATCCTTCCCATTTGTGCTCAGGTTGGCAAGCCCCCACCCTCTCATCTTTCTTCTGGAGGTACCCCTGGAGCCTGCCCTCTTCTCTGGATAACCCCCAGCCCTTGGGTGGGTTGAGCTGGGTGGGGCTTACCTCTGGTTGAGCAGAGCTGGCTGGGCAGGGCTGCAGGTGTGTCTGGGCAGCGGGCAGCAGGCAGAGAGGTGTTCCTGAGGTGTGTGAAAGGGCTCTGCTCAAATAATCCAGGGAGGCGTTTATAAATAACTTCACCTCAGGGCCACGGGTGAGCCCTGGCTTCTGATTGGCTAAGAGGGGAAGTGGTTTTGAACACTACACCAGAGCTAAGCCTAAGGAGATAGGAAAAGGAGATAAGGGGGAAAAAGTCCCAAATGAACAGCCCTTTTTTTGTTTTACCTGGGAGCAGGGCTGTTTGATGGGAGCTTGGCACTTCCTAAATCCACCCTGAAGACAATAGGTCACATTCAGTGGGGCCACTACTCCATAAACTCCCCCCAATGCAGTCAGCAGAGGAGGGGCAGCAGGCAGATTCCTCTCTGAACTTGCTGTCCTTCTCCTTATGGGGTTGGGGGTCAAGCCACACAGCCTCTTGGACAATGGACACCATTGAAGCCACCTGAGGGGTGGGCCTCTGTGGCTCTTGCTTTGAAGGTTGGGGGTCTGGAGGTGGGGGACAGTGGACCTCTGAGTACCCTGGGAGAGGGCATGAATGGTGTGCTTGGAGGCCCTGAGGGCTCTGAAATACTTGGAGCTGAGGTCGAGACTTGGTTTCCAGCTCTGTCATCATTTTGAAATCTGTCTCTCTGCTGTGGGTGCAGTATGCTCAGGACCATCAGAAATGCTGTGAGGTTCTGAATCGCCATCATAAAGAAGCTTGGACCTATAGCAGATCTAGGCAATGTGCTCTGGAAGCCTGCAACTCTCTAGACCACAGGCCTCCACCCCCTCCTGGAACCAATGCTGCAGAGCCGATGGCAACACTTAGGCACCCATCTGTCTTTGGAGCAGAGCTGTGGGTCTGATGGCCACAGATACAGTGGGAAACCTCTGAAAGCAGCATGGGAGTCGACCATGTGGGCATCCCTCCATGATGCCAGGTGGATTTTGTTTTCAAGATATCTTGAGCTAGACTGTCCTAGCCCTGGTTGTCTTTCCATCTCTCTAAGATTAAACAGACACTCTGAAGTGTGGTGCAGTCAATATAGGGGTGCTTCAGTAAAGTGCTGTTAAAAGCGCCCTGGGAAGGTGAAATAACTTGCTTAGGTACATATTAGGTACTCAACAAATATTTGTTGAATGAACGAAAGAATGAATTGTCTGCAAGCCCAACCCAAGGGATAGTTTGTAGATGCATTGCTTTGGAGGACTAAGGGAACACCCAAGGTCACTCAGAGTTGTCAAGGTGTAGCCAAACAACTTGCTGAAGAGAGCCAGAATGCAAGGGACCCAAGCATGCCTGCCACTAGGGCAAGGGGAGGTAGTGACTATGAGCCATTCCCTATGCTCCTGCAAAGACAGCATGTCTCCTTCCTGCAGCCTTTTCTGCCTCAGTGTCATAAGAAGGAGAGTATAGCCATTGTGTGTGATATGCTTAGTAGTCAATCTTTTAAACTCGGTTACCATATGAAGGTGTCAGTGGGCTTTATTACTTTTGCATTCTGACCACCTAACCCACTGTCTAGCACTTATTAAGAGTTAAGTGTGAGTCTGTGAAATGGGTGAGTGACAGTGTGATGGCGCCTTTGAACAAATCAAAACCTAAAACCAAGAATCTGTCCATTGTTATCCAGCATCGTCCAGCACAATGGGCAGTGTAGGCTATGTATCTTGGTCAGGAAATTCCTAGAAAGCAGATGAGTCATCAGATTCCTACTGTAGCCAAGTGACAGTGGCCATCAAGATCAAACAGTGCCTCTTTGTCTTTGTTGAGGCACCATGTTTATGAAGGAATTTTTGGCTGTACTTGTTTTGGGCAGAGAGAGTACTGCTCAGTTGACTGGGGCAACAGGGTTATCTGCAAGTATTTCTTCTCTTTTAAACAACCCACGGATATTCTGGGCTACCAACTGGTCTAGTGTGAGCTTTATTATCTAAGCTGGTTCTCTCTGTGCCTCATCTAGCTTGCTATCATATCTTTCAGCTTTCATTCAAACTATCTGATTTAATTCTAGAGTCAGTCTTGTGGTATACGCACACTACTCTCACGTTTGACTGAGTAAACAGAGGTTGACTGAAGTCAAGTTACTTGCCCAATATCACAAAGATCTCCATGGAAGAGATGGGAAGGGAATTTGGTTATGTCACTTTGAACCTGTAGGAGCAAGGATTACATGCTAAGCCACACCTACCTTTTCAATACAATCAGCCAGGTTTTTGACCAAGTCCTAAGGTGATCTGGATACAGATAGCTGGGGCCTATTGAACAGGTTAGGAGCTTCTTTGCTCTTCTCTTTAACTTTTCCACAGTTTCAGAAAAATTCTAGGCAGGGAGCCTTTACCTAATTGGACAGGACAAATGAACCAAGAGGGTCCTTTGAGGTTGAGTCATAGGTGGGAGGCCCAGGATGGAGGAACCTGGACCAAAAGTGGGGAGTTAGAGGTTTTCAATTTTCCTTGAAGGCTGAAAGGGCATTTTGGGAACATATTAGATGGAATAAGCTATGAGACAGTTAGGGTTGAGTAAGGACACAAAAATTTAGAGAAATAGGTATGAGCTGAACTAGAAACAAAGAGAAAAAGAAAGAGAGACAAATTCTTTGAAAGAGAAAACAGCAAAACCACTCACACAGAGAGTGTCTCAGCCATGGGTTTCATTAGCTTACTGTTTCCATGATAAAAGAAGGCCAATTGCAGTTCCTCATCATCCTTTGGAGCAGTATAGAGTCTTTTTTGGAAGCACCTGTTTTACTCTCACCTTGGGGCTGGAAGTTGTATTGGTTCCTTCCTTCCTTCCTTCCTTCCTTCCTTCCTTCCTTCCTTCCTTCCTTCCTTCCTTCCTTCCTAGTAGTGCTAGGAACTTGCCTTTTAAATACCAAGATAATTAAGACAGAATTCATGTCATAAAATATCTCGTCTGTGAGACCTCTTGGGCAAGAGGAAACCTGCACTATAATCCCTAGCGGTCATTTCCAGGAAGTTAGATGGGTATTGCTCCTGAAAGCACTGTTTCTAGAGGGCTTTTCCAGATTGTTTCTGGTCCTCTATGACTTCTGAATCAGTCCAAGGGTCTATGTTTTTAGTTTGTTCTTGGGTTCCCTACTGACCCTAAGCTTCCTCAGTGTTCCCAATTCTTTCTGTGCTTTAATGTATCACATTACATTGCACATGAACACCCACACGTACACACTACATTCTCTCTCTCTCTCTCTCTCTCTCTCTCTCTCTCTCACACACACACACACACACACACTTTGCACACATGCCATTCTCACATCAAACAGGTCTGGAAATTTTCTGAGTTATTCAGATAAAGCCACAGTGCTCATCAAGTACAGTCTTGACACACCTTGTCTTTGAGCTGTTCCTGCTAAGGAACAATCATTTTCAGATGAGTAAGCTGAAGTTAGAATCTGTAAACAGACACCAGATCTCCTCAAACTGACTGTCCATCCTTGGGCCTCTGGCATTGTGGCTCCTTGCATGAGTGCCTGTGTGGAGCCTGTGCCAAGGGTGTGGCCAGGATCATGTTTTGGGCAGAGTAGCCTAGTGACTTTAACAAATACCTCAAGGCCAAAGAGAGAAAAGTCTTCACTCTTGCCCTGAAATGCAGGATCTGATCTGAGCCTAAGGCTGCGAGCTATGGGAGCATACAAGGAACTGGCAGAGTGCAGTGCTTCCCACAGGAAGTCAAACTCTCACCTCTCTCCCCAGGGAAATGAACTCAGGGGCTTAGCAGTCCAGCTGGGGCATAGGGGTCTGGTCAGAATTTCGGGGGGGGGGGGAGGGAATAAGGTGAGCAGGTTGATGCTAGCTGGGGCCCAGTCTTCCCACACAGGGAACCTGAGCTGATACCATTTACCTGGCACTGTGATAGACATGTGGGATCTGAGACCCAGCAAGAACCAGTCCTGAGAGGTCAAGACCCTGACAGGAGCAGACAGAAGAGGCTTAAGGAAAATACATGACAGAGCTGGGGACAAGTAGGCCAAAAGTGAGCTTAAAGCAACCGTGAGATGGGATGGTCTGGTCAGCACCTGATTCTAGTCAGGTCAGAATAGTCTGTAGAATCTGCCACCCAAAGGAAAAACATTGCCATAAAGTCCTGCCATGGGAGAGGAGGAGGGGCACCACCTCTCTCACTTTACAGATGAGAAGCCAAGTCCACAGAGAAGGTCAGTAGCCTTCCTAAGGTCACCAGGAGAGTAAGGAGGCAGGTTGGTTGGAGGCCTACAGTACTCTTATCTGTCTTGGAGTACAGGCTAAGCTATTTTTACACACACACACACACACACACACACACACAGCCCAACCTCTCATGTTCCATACCACTCAGTCAATTTTTTCTCCCTGGGAGATGCCCCTTGTCTCCTCACTGATTTTTGGGAGGGGAACAAGTCTGTTGGGCTTGGAAACTTGAGGGCTGAGGTTCTAACTGGGACAATTCTGCAGCTTCTAGAAAGAGGAGGCCTGGTGAGACAGCACAGCAGCAGGCAAAGGTGTTTGTCACCAAGCCTGATAACCTGAGTTGAATCCCTGGGACTCCCATGCCGGAATGAAAGAACAGCCTTCCACTGACTTGTGTGTGTGAGTGTGAGTATACATATACAGATAAATGAAGGGAAGAAGGGAGTGATACTGCTCAGAACCAGAAATGGTGGCGTAGGTGGGAGTGTTCAAGGCAGTTTAAGCCAGCCTGGAAATGCTGAGACCAGGCCTGAGGACAGGTTTGGTAGGGACAAGTTCTGAGCTGTTGATGGATAGGATAGGCCTCCTGGCTGCAAATATGACATTGGGGCCCTATATCTTAGTAACTAGATATAGGGGATACTTTAAAGGGCAGGGTGTAGAGAGCCCAAACCTTCAGTTCAGGAAAAATTGAAATAGGTGGAGAAGCACAAACTTGGTTGTTTTGGGTTCCAGGGCTGTTCAGGCTTGGGCAGTGTGGGATTAGATGGGAAAATGGTGTTTCTGGTTTGGGGTCAGTTGGGAGAAGGTGGTGTAGTCTTTTCTAGTCTGCACCCTCTAGAAAAATATGTAAGCCTAGGAGGTACTTTTAATACATCCTTCTCCCAGGGTCCCAGTGCCACTAATCACAGACCTCTGCAAAAGGGAAATGCTGAGTGCTCTGAGATGTGCAGTCTCCCCACAGCTTCTTAAGGACAAGCCCCATGAGGCAACAAGCTAACTTCAGGCTGCTGCCCTGACTCTGGGGTTTACTAGTCTTGTGACCTCAGAAGCAGCATTAGCCCACTCAAAAGTTCAGTTTGTCCATCTGTGAAGAAGGACTCCTGGCAGGAGGAGGTGCTATGCTAAAACAAATTCCTTTTCTTTGAGCACAAACCCCTGCTCTAGGTGACCACATACTGAATGGCTACCTGCCTATTTTCTTCACCTCTTGATATAACTCAGCATTCTGCCTCAGAACCACACACCAGCCAGGTGGCACCTTTATCCCATGCAGTGGACAGCTCCACAAAGGCAGGAGCATGGAGCTCCCAGTTGCTAGCCTTCCCTCATAACTCCCAGATTTGCAGCCATGTGCCAGGCACCTTCTGCAGCAGAACAAAACCACCACGCAATCACATGTGCCCTCGCTTGGGTACCTTGTCCCCTGCACCTCCCTCTTCTCTTATTTTCGGAGGTATCAAGTGGAGATTGTGTGAGTGTCTGTGCTTGAGTGTGTGGTGTGTGGGGATGGGATGACAGCTCCTTTATAAAGGCAGGGAACACATACTTCCCCTCTTCTCTTTGCTCCCTTCCTAGCCTTCACATGCTCCTCAGTGATCTGTGCTTTTTCCAGCTCTTGATGAGAATGGCCACCTACATGGTTGGGATGGGGCCCCAGAGCTGTAGATGCCTGGTGCTATCTCTCCTGTCTGGAATAAACCAGATTCTTTAGCGTGCTACTCAGCCTCTGTGAGGGTGTCTTTGTGAGAAATCTTTCAGCTGTGTCCCACCACAACAAGTTCGCACTCCAGAGTCTTCTGAGTTTCCCTCAGGGGCTAAGCTTAGGCTTCCCCACACCCCCATCAAGGTAAACATCATTTTACTGTTTTTTGTCTTGTTTTGTTTTACCTCTGAGGTCAGGGCATCGAGGAGTCAGGTTCCCCCTTCCCCTCTTTTCAGAATTCTTTCCTAAATCATTTACAAGTGCTAAGGTGGAGGCAGCAGTTTTTTCAGCCCTCGAGGAATAGAAGACTGGGACAAACTCAGGGTTTCTCAGACTGCTTGGCTCTCCTTGACCAGCCTCAATACCCCTTGCTTTTCTGGAGCCAGGAGTCGGGGTCATGTGTGTGTAGTTCCCTAGTGTGGTGAATTCAGGAGGGTACCTCTCTGGATCCTCTGGGTCAGCAGGCAAGCCCTGGGCAGGTAGGAGAAAAGTGGGTTGCATCTTGTTGGGGTCCAAAGCTTTAGATATTTCTCCACCTCCAAAGTGTAGGGACAGGCCCAGCAGGGTCAGCTTTGGAAATCCTCCAGGAGGTTTCCCCTGCTGTGAGCCTGGATGGGTCACACCATTCCTTCAGGACCAGGCTCTAGCCCGGTCTGCTCATAGCATTTAGTTTGTCTCATCCTGCTGATACATTCATTGGCCGTGATTCCAGTCAAAGACAGCTTCAGAGTGTAGTCAGGGTGCCAAGTTTGTGGGTGGGATCTAGATTGCTCCACTGAACAAGAAGCTGAGAAGCAGCCAGTGCTCATGCTAGACTGGGATGTGGTAGGTGGGGCTATTTGCCAAGGGCAAGAGCACATCTCCTACGATGGGCATGAAGCTCCTAGAATATTTGATACCACCTCTGGCCCTGGCAGGGAGCGGAGCTTGTCAGACCCTGAAACCAGAGCACTCAAAGCTTAGCTCTGGCTTTCCCATGAGTCATGTGACTTTTGTTGTTAATGTTTTTGAGACAGCATCTTTCGATATAGCCCAGGCTAGCCTAAAACTCATAGCTTTCCTGCCTCAGCCTCTTAAGTGCTGGATTAGATTACAGGCATGTGTTACCACACTCAGTTTAAGAAAGTTACTGAAAATGAAATTTGCAGGCAAATGGTGGGAACTAAAAAAGATCATCCTGAGTGAGAAACAGAAACAGAAACAGAAACAGAAACAGAAACAGAAAGACACATACAATATATACTCATTTATAAGTGGATACTAGACATATAATATAGAATAAACCTACAAAAATTTGTATACCTAAAGAAGGTGAGCTAAAAGGAGGACCCTGGGTAAGATGATCAATACTCACTCAGAAAGGCAAACGGGATGGACATTTGAAAAAGGAGAAAACAGGAAACAGGACAGGAGCCTACCACAAGGAGCCTCTGAAAGACTCTACCTAGCATTGTATCAAAGCAGATACTGAAACTCACAAACAAACTTTGGGCAGAGTGCAGGGAATCTTAGGAAAGAAGGGGGAGATAGTAAGACCTGGAGAGGACAGGAGCTCCACAAGGATAGCAACAGAAATAAAAAAATATCTGGGCACAGGGGTCTTTTCTGAGAATGATACTCCAACCAAGGACCATTCACAGATATAACCTAGAACCCCTGCTCAGATGTAGCCCATGGCAGCACAGTGTCCAAGTGAGTTCACCGAGTAAGGGGAACAGAGACTGTTTCTAACATGAACTCAGTGGCTGGCTCTTTGACCGCCTCCCCCAGATCAGGGAGCAGCCTTGCCAGGCCACAGAGGAGGACAATGCAGCCAGTTCCAATGAGACTGGATAAGCTAGAGTCAGATGGAAGGGGAGGAGGACCTCCCCTATCTGTGTACTTGGAGAGGGGCCATAGGAGGAGATGAGGGAAGGAGTGTGGGATTGGGAGGGGAGGAGGGAGGTAACTACAGCTGGGATTCAAAGTGAATAAATTGTAATCAATATAAAAATAAAAATTTAATTAAAAAAGAAAGTTACTGAAAATTTCTAGCTGTTTCCTCATCTGTACAATGTGGGTAACAAGAACACTTACCTCAGAGGAATGTAGGAGAAATTAAACATGGGCTTTCCCAGAAAAGCACAGGGATCGAATCACTTCCTCCACCCAAGAGGGCCCCCACTCACTGACACTGCCCTTTGTGAGAAGCCCTCTCCCCAGCCATATCTGAATAGGGACTGCTCAGCCATATCTGTGTTTTCTCTCAGGCTTGCCTACCCTCTTACTCTAGGTGGTGACTTCAGCTGATGCTTGGCCATGTACTATCAGGGACTTGGCTCTAATAGTCATACTGTTCCTTGGGTTTATCCCTTTGCTCCTTGCACGTAGGAGTTGGGCACATGCTCTTTTGTTTCCTTCCTGGACCGAATGTACTAAACATGTTGATGTGGTGCTTTGTCATGTTAGTCAGATTTCTGTGGCCCTGATAAGATACCAGGAGAAGCCACTGAAAGGAGGAGACATTTATTTTTAGCTCACAGTTCCAAAGGTTTCAGTACACGGTCAGTTGACTCCATTGTTTTTGGGTCTGTGGGAAGCAGAACCTCCTGACAGGTACTGCATGGTGGAACAAAGCCAGCAGGAAGCATAGAGAGAGAAAAAGGGATCCCCCGCAATGACCATCTTTTTCTAGGCAGGCTGTACCACAGCAGTTTCTACCATTTTCTAATGCAGTGGTTCTCTACCTTCCCAGTGCTGTGACCCTTTAATACAGTTTCTCATGTTGTGCTGACCCCGAACCATAAAACTATTTTGTTGCTACTTCATAACTTCAATTTTGCTACTGCTATGAATCATGTGTAAATATCTGATTTGTGATCCCAAAGGGATTGTGACCCACAGGTTGAGAACCACTATATAGCATTCACCATCAGCAGCAGAGCGAGCCTTTGGCATATGAGCTTTGGGGGCATTTTCGATGCAAGCTGTAACTCCTACTGATTTAATTAACTGTGACCAATCTGGGTCCTGCCCCAGAGGAAATAGAAGAAGCATAATTAATTCAGCTACACTATTTGGAGAGCCAAGTGTTCCAAAGAGTAGCATGGGATCTGTCATGGCTCCCCTGGCTGGTGTCCTCATGTTCTTTCCAGTTTCTATCTCCCTTGGATTTAGGACTGAAGTTTTCTGGGCTTTGATTTGAGGTTCTCCACAGTCTTTCTCCATCAAGCATGTTTTGTTTTGAATCTGGATTGAACCCAAGGCTGATGTGTCTACATTCCAGCCCTCCCCAACCCAAAATGTGTTCTTGCAGGGTTATTTTGTTCATGAGTCACAGAGCAAAGCCATTTGGAAAATTCTCCCTTTCTGGTGTGTCCTGGAGCAGCCCTTGATAGACAGATCTCTCAGGGAAGTGATGGCCAGGAGCCATGTCCTGTACAACAGAAACCTGTGTGGTCATTTCTGTGGTGTAGACTTCCAGCTGTTATTATCAGAAGCAACATCATGGTAAGAATGTTAGACCCAGCCTCCCTTCCCTACATGACTATGTCCTCACCAATGGAGGTGACAAGTCACTTCTGTGTCCTGGCTTAAGTTGTGGGTGTTGATTCTAACATGTTTTCTCCCTGACTACTAGCTCTATCATGCTGATAACCACAGACAATGATCTGGCAAATGAGAAGGAATCTGGGCTTAAAATGACCTTATGAAGCCAGGGTCACTGCCAGCTCCGACTTACTCTCTTGGAGTGTTTCAGTGGAGTTCTTTCTTGTATCATAACCCACTGCAATGGTGTTCCCTTCACAGTGGGAATTGGGTCTCTAACAAACATCTGGTTGCAAATCTCATTTAGACCCAGATGAAAAGAGCTCCCGCTACTTCTTGGAGCTCAGTGCTTTTCTCCAGTGGTTGGCTGGAACCCAAGAGCGTAGCTGAAGAAAGAGGGAGATCATAGAGGAGCTCTTCTCAGACACTTGCTTCCCTCTCCAGATCTCTGATTTGGACACACCAGACTCTGCTCTTAGTCAAGGTGAGGTGGGATCCCAGCTCTGCACATCACTTTCAGCAGAACTTCTGCCTTGATGCTTCTTAGATGTAGGATGAATAAGGTTGGCAGAGGGCTCAGCCCTTCTGTTGGCCTTGCCTCTGTCTCCAAGCAGTGAGGGTCCTTGGGTTTAGGAAAGAACCCTGTGGCTTGGTGGCTTCTAGGTCACTCTTATTCACTTCCTGGAAATAGTAAGCAGGTGATGGCAAAAGTAGTGCCACTCGCAGAGTCTAAAAACAGTGTTTTGGCTAGGTGTTGTGACACTCACCTGTAATTCCAGTGCTTTGGAGGCTGAGGCTGAAGGATCGGAAGCTCATTGTTATATGAGTCTGAGGCTAGCCTGGGTTATGTGAGACATCATCTCAAAACAAACAATCAGTTGTGTGTAGTGGCACACGTCTTTGATCTCAGCAGTTCGGAGGCAGGCGGTTCTCAGTGATACAAGGCTAGTCTGGGCTACATAGTAAGACTCTGTCTCCAAAAACCAAAACCGAATAAAGAAACCACAAAGATCCTGTGCCAGGCACAGTGGCACATGCCTGTAATCCCAGCATGCAGGGAGACAGCGGCAGGCAGATCTCTATGGCCTCTCTCTCTATGGAGGCCATCCTGGTCTACAAAATGAGTCCAGGACGCCAAGGGTACACAGAGAAACCCTGTCTCAAAAGAACAAAGCAAAGCAAAACAAAACAAAACAGATCCCAGTGCTTCAGCAATGCACTTAGGTTGTGAGTAAATGCCTTGTGAAGCCCTGGGTTCACAGAGAGCTTCTGTGAATGTGGATTCATCTGGCTGTGCCGTGTCCCTGTGATGTGGCATAGGCTGTACACCTCCATTTTTCCTGTGTAAATACAGAGGGTCTCAGGCTTGGATTTCTGTGTACAGCCAGGCTGTACAGCAATGTGTTTGGCTTATGTTCAGAAAGTGTGAGCCATGAGGAAGGTCCTAAGAAAAGGGCCCTGTGTTGACTCAGGTCTCTCTATCCAGAGGGCCATCTGCAGACAGAATTCCTTGGGATGACCTCTGAGTGGGGAGTACATCGTTTGAGAGAAGTCTTCAGCCCAAGCATCCTGGATGACTGAACACTTGCTCTTTTACCTACAGTGGCCTGGCCACACCAGGTGACTGGGTGGAGTGCAGGGCAAAGGGCCTTTAAGGAAGAAAGCTTGGTCTGACCCCAGAGCCCCTAATTTTTCTGCCCCACTGATTGCTTAGCCACAGTCCAGTGCATGGACACAAACACATGCATGTGCTAATAACCATAGGCCCTGGGTCCCATTGACATCAGAAAAGCAGCATTTAGGTGAGGTAAAAATAAATGCTTCTCAAGGTGAGGATACCATGCCAGACAGTGTGGATCTTCAGAAGGATGTGTGATAGTTTCTAAAAATGGGAGAGAGCTGCTTTTCTTTCCGGTAGTGGGGGTAGGAATGGAATCAGGGGACTTTCCAAGTGGATGAATAAAGTATGAAGTCATGGTTCCCAAGCCTTGAAGCCTAGGCAGGAGAACAAAGGAAGAACAATGCAGACAGCCTGACCTGGAGGGGAGTAAGGATTGTCTGGCTCTGAGCTGCTGGAGGGCTGGTAAGGCACAGACACAGTGGTGAGCCCAGGGCCAGAGGATGGAGGCTAGCCCTGCTCACTCTGCAGGGACCCTCAGAGTCCTGGGGACTGGGATGATCTTAGGAGGTCAGATTTTTTTCCTGTCCACATTTTATTAGGAGAAATGACAAACATACCAAAACTTGCCAGACTTGAGTGCAGACCTGGAATCTCACATCAATCTTGCATCTCTTAGACATGCCCCCACCCTATCCCCTGCAGCCCTGGCTGCCCACACCCTGGCTGCTTACCAGTCCATATGTCTGGATGAATTTCAAAGCAAGGTGCAGCCATCCATCTCCATCTAAGGCCAACTCTTCAGCACCAGATCATTGACCAGTCAGTGGTCAGCATTTTTTTTCACAGCTATTTTGAGGAAAATTTTATTCATAAGCAAACACACCAATCTACTGTGCAGGACCATATATATCCAATTGTGTTGCACACCTATCCTTGGCTAACTCAGGCTCCTATCAACCCACACAAGATGAGGATGAAGGCCCCTGGTTGCCCAATTCCAACAAATCCTTATCCCATTCTTATATCAAACCGTTCTGAGGTTTTCCTCTCTCTGATTTAGTTTGGCTGTTCCGTAACTTCTTTCACACAAGTAAAATTTTTCAGTGTGTGTTTTTGCAAAGGCTTTTCCTTAGCATATGGGGTTCTGGCTCTGAGAAAGAACTTGCTCTGTAAAGTCAGACGTTTGTTGTTGTTCAACTCTTTAACAACCTAAGGAGTTTTTTGTTTTGTTTTTAGTTATTGAGGATCAAACCCAGGGCTTCATACAATCTTTCTAACCCCACATATTTTTCTTATCCACCAAATGATTTATTCCTAGATATATTCTCCATTAAATAATGAAAGGGTGCCTCTAGTGCCTGTGTGCCTACTAGCTTATTCTTGATCCACTCAAGGTCAGCAGGGTTAGGTGTAGAGAAATTTATGAAGTGGGCAAATGTTCAGTGTCCAGCTTTCACTTTCTGGGGGTAAAAGTCCTCTTGGGGCACCAACACCTCACTTCCCAGGATTCTTCTAATTCTGAATACTTAGAGCTCTCCAGCTTCCCTGACAGAAGCATGGGGATCTGATAAGCAACCATTTACACTGAATAACTGATAGCCACATTACACTGTAACTGGAGGCCTCCCTCAAGGTGTTCCTCTACAGGTATTGACTCCTTCTGTCTTTATCTCCCAGCCAGGTGATAGGTTCTGTGGCCTCCTAGACTCCACCAACACCCCCTCAGGAGAGGGAGTGGGAACAGTCCCTGCAGGTCCCAAGGCTCAGTTCACCACTCTCAGTGGACACAGGTTCCTTTAAGAGATGTCACAGATTTTAATTCCCCCAAGACTAAACCCTGGAAGAACTGAAGGCTTCAGGCTGTAACACTGTGGAGGTGATCTGGCAAGCGTAGAGTGGTCACGTTGGAATAGTAAGCAACCAAAGAAGTAAATGCAGGACTGAAGATCTTGGAAGACCCAAAGGAAGCTACTAGAAGACCTCCTTTCCCCAAATAACAAGGCTTGGGGGAGGGGAGGGTGGGCCACTTCAAGGAGCCATGTCATCGTTTTGGTTGTGTATTACTCAGGAATGCCTACGCAAGAAGTATCCTCTCCACACCTACCCAGGTTTATCTGTGGAAAGCCACCTCCCCTCTTCCCTCTTTTCTTTCTGTCCACTCCCCTCCTTTCTGCTGTTCCCAATGCCTATCCCCTCTCTACTATCCGCTTCTTCCCCCTCGTCCTTCCCACCAACCTCTCCCCTTTTCACTCTAGGAGGCACTATTTTCTGGACTTGGGTTCTTTGGACTATACACATCCTGCCTAGGCTGAGAGACATAGCTTTTCCTAGACCTTTTAGTTGCTGGCAGAAAGTGAGAAATGGCTTTAGAGGCCCAGACAATTGCCTTTAGCACTTTCCTGAAGGGAAGAGCAGGTTATTCCTATCAGAACTTGGACGGTGGGAGGGTAGGTGAGAGTCTGGCCACCAGGTTGGGTGCTGCTCCAAGCCATCTCACAATGCACTAAGCTTACAGGATGTGTACTGCCCTGCATGACTCCATTTTACAAAACAGCAGTTTGCTCTATTTTGAGTGCTTAGGTCAAGGCAGAATGACTCTAGATTTTGTTTATGCCAAGTAAACAACTGCTATCAGTCCAGCATAGGTCACAAGGCCCAGACTGATATTAATGTATTTACTTAAATAAAATATTTCCACCTGACAACTTATCAAGTTAAGTCAGGAGCACATGAGTGCATGGATGCATCACAGCTATGTCAGGAAGCCAGGAAGAGGCCATCAGGTATACAGGACATACCAGGCAACATGAAGCAACTCCTCACTTGGGTCACGGAAAAGAAAGGCTATCTAACTGTGGTTGGACAGCACCCAATTGCCTGCCATCAGACCCTCTGGTGCCCATGTCATGGGATTCATATGATCCCAGTGATCAGCAGGAGGCAAACTCCTTCCTCCATCTCTGGAGCCTCAGCCTCACAGGACAGTTTTGCTTGATGAGGCCCACTTAAGTCACTGGCAACTTTTGGTAGTCTGGACCTGGTGTGCTTTAAAGTAGCCCAGTGTCTTGTAGTCTGCTCCCTCATAGCTCAGTGACTGGGTTGTGGTTGGCACCACTGCAGTGACCCCTCTGCTCTTGCATCAATTATTTGCACTACTTCAGTAAGACCACTTTAGATCTGTTGTGCTTTTACCCTTTCTGACTCATCCTCTAACCCATATATATCATTGTGTGAACTGTAACATATGACCCGAGAGCTGATATTAGTCATTAAGATTGGAATAAAAAAAAAATCTGTGGCTGCACCAGCCATAAATGCTAAGCAAAGTTAGGAGTATTGTTGAATTACAGCCAAGGGAATTGACATTCTGTGAATTTATTATTGTTGAGCAAATTCTGACACTGTGGAAAGATACAAATGTCCCTGTTTTGACAGCTCTCTCATGACAGGGTGCGCTGCTCCCAGGGATCACCGAGCTATAGGAAGCTTGCTTTTGGAACTGCTCAGAGTGTAGGAGTCTGGGTTTTTCTTGACCACCAGTCAGCATTAGGGGCCACTACAAATGGGCTTTGAACTGCCTGCACTCAGCTCTTCCCTTTCCAAACCTGGGATCCCATGCCCTGCTGCCCTTAGTCTCTGTTTCTTCACTCTGATCCACCCCCATTTGAACAATTAATTTTCTTCAACTTGGTTCTACTGAGAACCATCTAGAAGATTTAAAAATAATCATGCAGATCCCTGGGCTGTGTTCCTAGGACTCCAGATCCATTACACAAGAGGCTTGTCATTCTTTCCTGACAGCTCCTCAGGTGACTCAGGGACAGGAAAGCCCTGCCTCACCTTGGTCTTGTTTTCTCTGCCTTCTTCCCCCAAGTATGTATATGCGTTTCCCAACACAGATGCTCAGCTGTTTATTGGCAGCTGGGGACTGTTCCCATTTGTGGTTTTAGAATCTAACCTTCTTGGAAACCTCCTGTTGTCTCTTTGCTGTTCTGCCTGTTTACTGAGACCCAGCATCTTAACCAATGTTGTCATCGTACAAATCATGCTCCTGTGTCCTGTGCTGCCCCTAGTTTACAGAGGCTTTAGAACATAAAACAGTGTGGGTGGGGGTGATCTTCATCTTTATAAGAAAGAAGGAACAGGCAAGTTGGGGACTAGTTCCTTACAGGACCCCAGTCTCAGGCCCAACCAAGCTTTGTACAAGCAGCCTCTCCCATTCCCTCTCCACCACCCCAACCCTGTTTTTTACTCTGTAGTCTCCAAGCTGAGGAGAAGGTACTGTTACTGTTTACCATCCCTAACTCAGCCTGGTCTTGAGCTGTTCTCTTACTAACCCTGTGTAAAGCAATGTAAACAATAATGCCATTTTGTCTCATCCCTCCAAAGAGGAAACTAGGTACTGTGTTAACAAACCTCATTAAAATGTTGAGTTATAACTCTACTTAACCTGACCAGGACACCTCTACAGTTCATGTATATGTGTGTGTGTATGTGTGTGAGGAGGGAGAGAAAGAGAGAGAGAGAGAGAGAGAGAGAGAGAGAGAGAGATTGAGCAAGACCTAACCCCAGAATAAAATTCCAACCTCAGTGAAAGTTGAAGAGGTTGGTCTAGATTGGGTACATTGTTGTAGTTTTTCAAATTATATCTGTATCTTAAGGTTCACTCTGAACAGAGAGGAAATTGTACTTGTGTGCATGTTTGAGTGACATGCCTGAGTTATAGCTTGCTAGCTATTTCCTTCTTCTCTGACAGAGGACAAATAAAGGATTTTCTACAGAAAAGTGACCAGAGTCTGTACAAAACTAATTTGCAAAGTCAAGGAGACTTTCTACTCCATGCTTGCTTCTCTCTTTTTCCAGTGACTTCGTTCTAAGAGCTCAGGCCATTCGCCCTCCTCCACAATTCAGGCAGGGGCATGAGACTATGAGAAAGTCAGAGGCCAAGAAAAAAAAATCCCCTCTCCAAGGAGCCTGGAACTCCCCAGGCAGCTGGTGGAGCATCATGATGGAGTATCAGTTGAGCTGAGGGGGTTCTCCCATTTGAAGAATGAGCAGCCTTGCTTTTACTGGGCTAGTCAGGTGTTACTTCTCCAGGCCTGGGGTCCATGGCAGCCCCTGCCTTTTCTCCTCCGCTGCCCATTGTATGCTCCTCCCTGATTTTCTCCCCATGTTTCTCAGAGTTTCACCAGACACATAATGCTCTTTCCTTACTAATGGCATGTATTTTTTTTATTCTGAAACTAATTCTTTTTCACTATAAACACTCAAACAAAACAGTAATGTATCAATTATAAACAAGTCTTTATTAAATTGTTTCTTTGAGATAACTAGCCTTAGTGGCTGGGTGGAACACTCATAGATCCTTCTCTAAGCACACATAAACAGCTATGTGAGCCATGCTTTTGATTTTGTTCTTAATGTCTATACTGCTTCCTGGAATCTTCTTGTTTCTGCTTCTGCATGGTCTTCTGAATGTGGTATACTTCCTGTTGCTAGCTTCCACCTGTCGCTTTGATCTGGTACCTCTCCCTGGCTCCCCAAGCCCCTGCCTGGTCTTATTATATAGCATTTCATGCAATAAGTGATCAATTCCTTGTTTTTATGCCTGTCTTCTCATTAGAGGACAGATCAGAGGCCAAGCAGTGAAGGCCAGGCTAGACCCCATTGGGAGCCACAGCCTCTGGGCTTTGTTGGATTATGCTATTTATTTCTATAATCCCCAAGTGCACTCAGCAGAGAGTGCAGGACACCTGGACATCACTCAGGAAGAAGACTGGTTAGAGCTATGTTTATCTGGAAGTCAGTGGCTAGTATGGCTAGTAGTTTTACTCAGACCTCATAAGGAGGTAGGAACCCACTTTATGGATGAGGTTGGTTAACAGCACAGCCAGGCTTCTGGATACAGGCTGCCTACCTCAGAGCTACTCTGAGGTGGGGTGCATGGTGCAAGTTCGAGTAGAGGCTGACTGAATCTAGGCAACTGGACAGTAGGGCTGATGGGTTAGAGCAGTGTTGCTGCTCAGCCTAAGGCTCGAGGGGTACTGGAGGTAAGGGGGGGCCTAGGGACACACTGAGATGCTGGGAAGCAAAGCTTGTGGAACACAGGGAAACCCTATAGGTAACTAAGACTTCTGCTCAGGACAGAAGTCAGCCATTATCCTGCCTTTGCCTTGATTTATCCTGCAATCAGATATCTTTATGAATGAGACATACAGTCTGTTTGGTGTCCTGGGATTGAGTGGACAAACCCTCTGTCACTGCAGAAGCTGGTCAGGTTAGTGAGACTGTGTCTTTTCGTCTCTTCTCTGAGACCTTTCTCCCTTCCTCCCTCTGGCTATTGCATCTCTAGGTCCTGGGTTGGGATGATGGAAAAGGCTTTCATCTTTTTTATGGTGGCCATTGCCAAGGTCTTGGCTCCACACTGTTCCCATCTCTATTTGCCTGTTGTGGGTGGCCCCAGTCCCTTTGACTTCCTCATCTGGAATTGTCACCTTTCTCTGGGGCATTGATTAGAAGGAGCTGGGCATAACTCAATGGAACTTCATGGGGTATGTGGCTTAGGAACCTGTGTTCTGATGAGTTCCTCAGAATTCTTAGGGACAATCAAGGTCTCCAGACACTGCCTGAAATCATGGAACTGTCCTTCGCAGAGAGGACTGGTCTCCTTATATGCCAGGAAGGAGTCTGGGTTAGTGGTGGTGAGATAAGACTGGTTGAATGAGCAGAAACCTGGGAAGGAAGGCATTTTCCTGGCGTAACTCCCTTTGAGCAGAGAACTTTTTTCTCACCTGTGGGTCTCACCCTACTTCTCAAGTGCTTTCTCACAAGCTAACCAGGAAGGTAAGGCTCACGTCCAAAGAGGAAACTTGAGAAAGGGCCTGGATGTGGGCCAAAGGGGAGTGAGGAAGCAAGCAAGGAAAGATAATTCTTTTAGGGTTACTAACTTTAAAAAAGAATGAGGGGGCATTTTATTACCACCTAAAAACTTAGGGAGGCATACTAGACTTCTGACCGAATAATTGAAGACTGAAGGATGGCTGAAAGGAAGGAGGCTCCATGAGAAGGGATGTGTGACACCCTGTCCCTGGTTGGAGAAGACTATGAAAGATTTCTGCTCCTGGGTAGTTTGGTTGTTACTTGATATGTTGTAGGGTCTACTACGTGCCTGGTATTTGGTCAGCATATGGTAAAGAACCACAAACAAGGGACATTGGATCTTTACTTAATGAACTGAAGGTCACACAGAAGGTCATATTCTGTCTGCCTGGCTATACACCTTGTCCCTATCCAGGGGTAGCGATCTGGCTGGCACACAGAGGTACAACTCTTGCCCAAGCCTGGCTTGGGCCCCAAGGAGCATTGCAAGAGGAGGAAAGGATGTTTTGGGGATCAGGTGGGAGTGGAAGGCAGTGCCCAGCAGGCTGGAAAGCCCTTCTGCGGAGTTCCCTTCCTCCTTGAGGTCCCTGTGTGTGCCAACTGCCTTCATGGTCCATATACACACACATCTAGAAAGCTGACTGGCTGCCAGCTTTCTAGTATGTCACCACATTTTCACAGGAGCCTCCCACATGACTCAAAGGCCTGTCATGTGGCCAAGCTGAGCAATCCAGATGTCACTGGAGCTCTGATGGTCATGTTAGGGAAAGCTTCTGATTCATAACAGCTATTCCAGTCCAATTGGCCAGGCCCATTAGTTGTTTCCCTTTAGTCCTGTGGCTTCTATAGTCACTTTAGTCACCACTGGAACCCTGACCTTTCAGATGCTGTGCACAGGCTCCTGTGAGGCCTGCAAGGACCATCTGTAAGCACAATGAGCCACAATTCTCTTTCTCTCTCTCTCTCTCTCTCTCTCTCTCTCTCTCTCTCCCTCAATGTATCTATAGATCAGCAATTCCAGGAGGAACACAGGAAGGGTGTCTGCTGTTACCTTGTAGAGTGGCCCAGAACTGTATGCATGGAATGGTGAAAGAATGGTTCAAGCTCAGTCGTAAGGGACCAGGAGTAGAAACTTTTATATTCTAGGTCTGTGTTCAGGGATTCTCGAATCACAAGTAACCTCAGATAAGTAGTTCTGGAGCCACTGGGATCTTCTTATTCATGATAGGGAGAGGACTTGTGGCCCCTTGAAGTGTGGCAGCAGAGAGTAGAGGCAGACAGGGTGCTTAATGTTCTTTGCCTCGTCTGAGCCTGTGATACCACACTGCTGTTACCTCTGTGTTATAAAGGAAAAAGCTTAAAGAGAACTGAGTAACTTTCCAGTTAGAGTTATGCTTAAGCACAGCTTGACAAAGTCCTTCCTTGCAGTAGTTGGGAAAGTGACACTTTAAGCAGAATGGCCTGACAGTGGCTCCCACACCCTCAAGCTTTGAGCCTGGATCTTGGAGACTGGTCCCCATGTCCTCCCTCATACAGTGCTTGTGGCAAGATGGCAGCTGGGTGACTGAAGGACTGATGTTTCTTCTCATGATGCTGCTCACCTTGATGCTGTGCCTTCTGCATTACACGCCTGCTCAACTCCACACATCCATTTCCTTGCCCCTTCAGAGCATCTGTTCACTCTGTCTTTGCAGTGCCACTCTTGCCTTTGCCACAAGGAAGAATGGGGGTTTGAGTTGGTTCTGAGACTCACACAGGGTTCTGTAGTTGAGGCATGTCAGGACAGTATTGTTTCCACCTACTAAGGTGTCTATGAAAGGCTGTATTCTCCTCCTAGAGCCATGCTGTGACCCAACAGCACTGGACTCAGAACTCTGAGGACACAGGAAGAGGGCATAGCCAGTATTGAATGAGATGTATTACTCACTCACTCACTCACTCACTCACTCACTCATTTACTCACTCACTCACTCACTCACTCACTCACTCATTTACTCCCTCACTAACTCACTCACTCATTCACTCACTCATTCATTCACTCACTCCTTCCTCATTCAATCCCTCACTCACTCATTTGCTCAGGTATACACTCATAAGTTCAGCCATGTTTTTCTGCTATGTTGAGGATCTGTGCTACCTGTGTAGACACAGTACTGAACTGCACATGAGAGTTCAGAGGCTTTGACACAAGCTAGGAGCAAGAAGCTAAAACAGAATGGCTAGATATGAGGACTAAAACACACATAAATCTGGGGGGCAAGGATGTCCCTTAAGGAGATCTTGAGGTGAGGTCTAGGCTGAGACCCAAAGAATGCCTAAAGGAGCCCCTGAAAAATAGACTGAGGAGTAGAGCCGGGTTGTCCCAAGTGGACAGTGGAGCAAAGTAACTCAGCATTTTGCTACTGTGTGCCCAGTGCTATCCTAGGCGATGACCTTTGACCCCTTTGTGTTCGAAGCACTTGTGATCTATGCTTATCTTCAGGGCACTCAGTGCCCATTTCCTCTCTAGTGGGCAGCCCCGGGTATAGGCACCATTGCAGCTGCTCTGTCATCTCCCTTGGGTGGTAGCTGGAGGAGGGGCAGGTGAAGCTGTGAGGCACGTCCTGGCACAGGGTCTGTCCTAGAGACCGTGGAGAGCCTTTGTCCTGGGGCCTGTAATGAGTTTCAGGAGAGAGCTTCAATATTTGATGCAAACAGAGACAACAAAGGATTTCGAGGATCATTGTGAGCTGTCCAAAGAGGAGCTAATCCTCTTGACGAGAAGGGATTCAGGAGATTGGAGGGCACTGAGGGTGTTGCCATGTGCCAGCAATTGTGAGAGATAATGGTGTAGAAGGGAGACAAACCCTACACAGAGAGAGGCAGTGAGAAGGGACATTGGGGGTAGTGAAAAGGGATAGATAGCACCTGCCTCACAAGCCCAGAGACACAGACAATATTTCCTGCACCTCCACATCCCTAGGTTCCGTGCCTGGATCAGCAGCTCTCTCTCTATGAAGTCTGGATTTGCTTTGTCAGCTGTCCTTTGCTGGGGTCACTTGTGTCTGGATATGCAAATGAGAATGAAGGTCAGCTAGGCCTCTTGGGCCTCTCTCCCCTTGGCCTCCCTCCAGCTCTTTCTCTTTCCTGATCTCCTTCATATCTGGGGACCAAGAAAATGGAAAGCAGCTGTGCTTGTATGCTATTTAGCATAAATGGATTGTATCGCAGGAGTCTCTTCTAAGCTCTTCCCTCCTTCAAATCTGCCCACTCATCTCATCTGACACATAGATGCTCTGTTCAGTCACCAGGACAGATTCTTTGCTGGAGATAATTGGTAGAGGGGTTTCCATATGGTCCTTCCAAGGGTGGTTTATAGTGAAAGTGGGACAGACCAAAGGAAGACTGGAGACCTCCACTTCTCAAGCTTTTCTTTGCATTAGCTCTGGAGGCTTCTTCTGGAATTGCCATCTCTAGATTCCCTCAAGGGTTCAAAATTTGAGGGTTGTAGATAAAGAGAAAGAATTGTAGCTGGTTTAATTTGTATACTACCATATAACTTGCATAATACCATACAATTTGCTTAGGTAGGATTATTTCGTTTTTCTAGAAATTTTCCAATTCAATGTTTTTCTTCCTATAAGTTTCTTTTTGTTGTAACTTTCAATTGGATTTAACAAAAAAAATTAGTTTATTTTTATTCTGAGACAAGCTCAGGCTGGCTTTGAGCTCATGATGTCTCAGCCTCCCAGATGTTGAGATTACAGGGATGTGCCACCTTGCCATATGTCTTCTGATTCTGGTTATCATCCTAAGATGCCATGTACCTCCTTCTTTGTAGGAAAAGAGGACAGTAAAGACAAGATGAAGGAATGGGAAGAGAAGGAATGTAGATGCCTGAATTAGAGAAGAGCAATAGAGCTGTCTGGTGCCTTGGCCAGCTCTCAGGAATTCCTTCCAGTTGTAGGATGCTCAAGAATCCTGAAGCATGGAAATGTTCTCAGGACATCTTCCTTTTTCCAGAGGCAGCCATCCAGCAAGAACCCTAAGAGCTTGCCTCTCAGGGTGCACCGCAGAGACTGGTTTATGTCTTGAATCCAGAGCCCAGCCTCAGGGAGAAGCAGCTGGCTTTATGTGTGTTCTAACTACTCCACAAGAATCCTGCCCAGGACTCTCTCCCAGGGTAGTGGGGTGAGAAGAATGCCAGTTTCTCTCACAGGAAAGGCCTGAAAATTGATCTGGCTTTTCTACTTACAGCCAATGATCATTAAATAGAAGATAAATGAGGCTTGTTTTAGCTGAAGAGAAACACCTGCTAGAAACTGCCTGCTGGCTGAAGGATTCATTCCACCCCAACATCTCTGCCTCCTCTTATTTCATGAGAGCATCTCAAAGCCCTCGTCTTCCTTTTTTCCTGTTTTCCAGTTTTTATGTTGAAACAACATCGCACTGTTATAACTGTTTTTTTTAAACTTCCATACTATTTAAACCGTCATTAATGATAATACCCTACCAATGCAATAATATCCTCCTAAAATGTACATCAGACCAAATTGCTCTGTTGTCTGGAGAGCTTTCTCCACAGTGTTCCAGGCCCTGTGTGGTATGGGTGCAGCCTTCCTTCTCACCTGTACTGGTTGCTTTTATGTCAACTTGACACAAGCTAGAGTCATCAGAGAGGAAGGAACCTCATTTGAGAAAATGTCTCCATAAGACCCAGCTGTAAGGCATTTTCTTAATTAGTGACTGATAGGGGAGGGCCCAGTCCATTATGGGTGGTGCCACCCCTGGACTGGTGGTCCTGGGTTCTATAGAAAGCAGGCTGAGCAAGCCAGGGAAAGTAAGCTAGTAAGCACTCCTCTGTGTCCTCTGCATCAGCTCCTGCCTCCAGGCTCCTGTCCTGTTTGAGTTCCTAGCCTGGCTTCCTTCAGCGATGAACAGTGATATGGGAGTATAGCCAAATAAACATGTTCTCCCCCAACTTGATTTTTGGGTCATAGTGTTTAGTCACAGCAATAGAAACCCTAACTAAGACGTCATCCCTCAGCTGTCTCTGTCTCTGTTCCTTCTGTTCCTATCCTCAGGGATCCTCTCCCTTGCCTGGGAGCCTGACCAACAAATTCATACCTCAGTTCCTTTGCTCTTGTTTGGTCTTTCTCCAGAGGTTTGTGAAGGCCAGTGTCTCCTCACCTGGTCCAGGCTTGGCAGTAATATTCCCTGCTCCCAGAATCCTCCTTTATCTCCCAGCATAGGTAGGACCCCTAGTAAATACAATGACACCTGTCTTATTTATGTAGTGACCTATCCTGTTTTCCACATAGATGGAAACAGTTTCTGGCACAGAATATTAGAATATAGAGATGCTCAAGAAATATGGACATTGTCATCAAAACAAAGCGACTGCCTACAGATTGGGAAAGAATCTTCACCAACCCTTTATCTGACAGAGATATATATAAAGTATCCAGTATATATAAAGAACTAAAGAAGCTGAAAAGCAGCAAACCAAGTAATCCACTTAAAAAATGGGGAACAGAGCTAAAGAGAGAATTCTCAGTAGAGGAATATCGAATGGCAGAGAAGCACTTAAAGAAATGCTCAACCTCATTAGCCATTAGGGAAATGCAAATCAAAACAACCCTGAGATTTCACCTTACACCCATCAGAATGGCCAAGATGAAAAACTCAAGGGACAACACATGCTGGAGAGGTTGTGGAGAAAGGGGAACCCTCCTCCACTGCTGGTGGGAATGTAAACTGGTACAACCACTCTGGAAATCAATCTGGCGCTTTCTCAGACAACTAGGAATAGCGCTTCCTCAAGATCCAACCATACCACTCCTAGGCATATATCCAAAAGAGGCTCAAGTACACAAAAAGGACATTTGCTCAACCATGTTTGTAGCAGCTTTATTTGTAATAGCCAGAAGCTGGAAACAACCCAGATGCCTCTCAACTGAAGAATGGATGCAGAAACTGTGGTACATCTATACAATGAAAAATAAGGAAAAAAAATAAAAAAAATAAAAAAAAATAAATAAAAAATAAAAAATAAAAAAAATAAAAATAAAAAATAAAAATAAGGAAATCATGAAATTTGCAGGTAAATGGAAATTTACCTGGAAAGGATAAAGGACCTGGAAAGGATCATCCTGAGTGAGTTGTCCCAGAAGCAAAAAGACACACACGGTATATGCTCACTCATATAGACATGCAACCTAGGATAAACCTACTAAAATCTGTACATCTAAAGAAACTAAGCAAAAGAGAGGACCCTAACTAAAACACTCAATCCCCATCCTGAAAGGCAAAGAGGATGGACATCAGAAGAAGAAGAAAACAGGAAACAACCTAGGAACCTGCCACAGAGGGCCTCTGAAAGCCTCTGCCCTGCAGACTATCAAAGCAGTTGCTGAGCCTGATGGCCAACTGTCAGGCAGAGTGAATGGAATTTTAGGTAAGAAGTGGGAAATAGTAAGAGCTGGAGATCACAGGAACTCCACAAGGAGAGCAACAGAACAAGAAAATTTGAACACAGGGAACTTCCCAGAGACTCATACTCCAACCAAGGACTATTCATGGAGATAACCTAGAACCCCTGCACAGATGTAGCCCATGGCAGTTCAGTGTCCAAGTGGGTTACATAGCAATAGGAAGAGGGACTGCCTCTGACTTAATCTGATTGGCCTGCTCTTTGATCACCTCCCCCTGAGGGAGGAGCAGCCTTACCAGGCCACAGAAGATGACAATGCAGCCACTTCTGATGAGAACTGATAGACTAAGATCAGAAAGAAGGAGAGGAGGACCTCCCCTATCAGTGGACTTGGGGAGGGGCATGCATGCAGAAAGGGGAGGGAGGGTGGGATCGGGAGGGTAGGAGGGAGGGGCTTATGGGGGGGATACAAAATGAATAAAGTGTAATTAATAAAAGTTAAAAAAAGAAATATGTACACATGCACATACATTTTAAAGCATTTATTTATTATTTTTAACTATGTGCATATGCAGGTGGTTATGTGGTATGAGGGCAGAAGGCCAGAGGTGTCGAATTTTCTGGAGGTTGAGTTACAGGCAGTTGGGCTGGAGAGATGGCTCAGCTGTTACAGGCTAGGCTCATAACCAAAAATGTAAGAGTTACAGGCAATTGTGAGCTACCCACTATGGGTGCTGGGAATTAAATTCAGGTCCTTGAAAGAACCATAAGTACACTTAACTGCTGAGCCATCTCTTCAGTACAGCCCCTGCTCTCTGGCCCATTTTGAGACAGTGTCTTATTATTCAACGGAGGCCGGCCTTGAGATTATGATCCTCTTGTCTCATCCTTTCAGTGCTGGGATTATTGGCATGCAGTACTACACTCATGTAAGAAATACTTGTTGAATGAATGAAAAAGTGTAAATGAGTTGGGATAGTGACAGATCATAGATTTTAGAGTCAGAGAATTATATTGGTGGCTTTGTCACCTACTGATGGACAGTCACAGGCAAGTTTTTCATTTCTCTCAGCCTCTGTCCCTCCCTCAACAGGGAGAGTAATAATGTCCATATTGAGAATTAATCCCAGCACAATGTTTGTGCCCGCCAGTGTCTGGTGCTAGTGGGAGCTCATCAGACGGTAGTTGTTAATGTAATAAGTACACTGTACTTCCTACCTAAACTGTACCAGTATCTGTTCTGCTCCGGCTATCCAGTTTCCTGAATGACACAGAGATCTACACGCCATCAAGATGTCACGGTGAGTGTAGATAACCAAATGGGACAAGAGCAAATCGAATTCTAGAATCTGTCTGCTGGCTCAGTACTTCACAATTTATAGAGTGTTCACACCTGGTTCACTCCATCAGCTCCTGAGCTGTTGAGGTCAGCAGTACAGGCCTCGGCAGAGGCTGACATTTCTCCCTTGTTCCTCTCAACTCCTCTTCTTCAGTGCCTTATGTGGTTCCTAAAACGCTAGCTCCAGGGCACTTTGCTTTGCACATGCCCTTAAGTGCTAAATCTTCTGTTAGTCTATGTAGAAAACCGAATGAAGTTGGGTGAGGAGTGAGCAGTGTGGTAGAGCTTTGAACTTCTCGATCGGGAGGCACATTAACCAGGGAGGCTCAGCTCTCAGACTTCAGCCCTGCCACACACTAGCTGTACAACTTCTGGTAGCTTCTCTGTGCCCCATGTCCCCTACCTGCTTATCAGAAGGATGATATACCTGCTCAGGACAGTACCGGGTTAACACAGTAAGCCTCAGCACATGTTTGATTCCCAAATTACCTTCATAATTCCAAACCTGGTGTTCTTTTTCCATAACTGTGGTATAAAAGCTCATAGCTTCTCAATCACCAGCATGTCCATGATATTATATGTAAATATTTAAGCATATTTATGTATATATATCATCAGATTGTAATCATTAATGTAATACACATACTATTCTTAATACTTAAACTGAATCAGGATCTGTTCTGACTAGATATTCCAGATATATCTGCACATATATAGCCTTTATAGAGCCTTGTGAAATCAGCAAGCAATAGTTGTTACCCTTTCACAGAATGGAAAACTGAAAATGAAGAGTCTATTCAAGGTCACACAGTTGTGATTTAGCAGGTGGCTGCTTTGCTCATGACTCTGAAGGTTAAGTCCCTGCTCATATCTACTCTGAAATAGGAAGTATTTATCAGCCTTTTCCGGATTTGCAAATCCATTTACTTTCCATTTACTATCAATATAGGCAAGACCAAGGCTCCTGGTGATTTAGCATCAAGGAAAACTGCAGATTACACCTGGAGTTCCTCCGCAGCCAACCAGTAGCCTCTCCTCTTACTAAGCAGCTGTTTTCATGAACAGCTGTTGTAGACCCAGGACTGTGCCAGGTATCACAGGAGAGGGGAGACAAGGTGGCTTTTGCACACAGGGGTCTGTGGTCTAGTTTGGAAGAGGGAGGATATATCTTCTCAGGGCTGGGATTCTCAGGTTTGTGGTTCAAGATTCTGAGAAGCTGTGAGTGTGAATCATACTCTAATTTCAAGTTATCACATTGATCACCAGAGGCTTTGAATCACAGACTTATCTAGGGAAGAAGGTATGAAGATAGAAAATAATCCATGAACGTGTTCATTTGTTTGCTCATTCATTCATTCATTCATTCATTCATTCATTCATTCATTCATTCATTCAGCCTTCATTTCTTGTGCCCTTATTGGACGATGGAGATCCCAGACTATGGCTGAAGTCACAAACATTTATTTTTTCGTTAGAGAGTATTAGTTTCTGCAATCAAACCCAAATAGCTAAGACCTTACAAACTAAACAGTATATTATTCCTCACACAGACTTGAAACAAGTGTCTGCACCAAACCAGGGTATAGAGGTGTATGTCTTTAATTACAGCACTTGGGAGACAGAGGCAGGCAGGTCTCTATGAGTTTAAGGGCACCTTGGTCTACATAGCAAGTTCCAGGTCAGCTGGAGCTACATAGAGTCTCAACAAAACCGTACCAAACCAAATTAAATGCCCCATAACTGTTTATCACAACCATTTGTTGAGTACCTTTTATATGCTAGGCATGCCACACAGGCCTGTGTGACTCCTATGCTCAGGGTGCGGTGAAGGTTTTGAAATTGGAATATTTGAGTCATGAAAAGGTTTATGTGCTAACACCCACCTAAGATACAATGCTTTACGATAAAATGACCTCACCACCAGCTGGAGAGATAGAGCCTTTCCACTGGGCCTAGTCACCTTGGGTGCCTCTCTAGTCACAGTGCCCTATTTTCCCTTCTCCTGGTCCCCACTGACATTTTGGGTGCATAGCTGCCTCGATTTTATGGTTAGGCTTTTGCTTTGTCACATATGTTTTTGCTCCACAAGCAAGAAGACCCCATTTAGTTTGGCTTGGCCTGGACTTGACTGTGGTGTTCTACCATGTGTCTCCTTCCTCGGCCTGCTGTTCTCCCCACACTCTGAGGGTCGCCATGTCCATGCCTGTGGCCTTCCTTTCCTCATACTCACAGAGTGAAACTATACTGTGGACTACATCATATTTTATTCACCTGCTTTTCTTCAGAAGGTTATCTAGGTCATTTCCAGCCCTTTATTATTTTTTTCCTGTTACAATCAATGCCGCAGAGAAAATTTTTGATCTTGTTCTTTGATGTACTGGCAGGAGTCTATGTGCACAGGGTGGAATTGCTGTGCCTTTGGGCCCATTTTGTTTAATACAAACAAAATGTAGTTGTACCTATTTCCATTTAAAATTGAAGGATGGGGAGAGCTGGAGAGATGGTTCAGCCATTAAGAATTCTTGTTGTTCTTGCAGAAGACCTAGATTCAGTTGCCAGCACCTACAAGGTGGCTAACAACCATTTGTAACTCTAGTTCCAGGCTATCTGACCCCCTGTTCTGATCTCTTCTGGCACCAGGCATACATGTGGTACCTGTGTGTACACACACAGGAGGCAAAAATATTCAGACATGGAAAGGAAACAAACCTTTCAAAAGTAAACCCAACACAACTGAAGGAAATTCTTTTGAGGCCTACTTTGGGCTTAGGTAAGGGGGCTCAAAGGTGTTGACTCACAGAAAGTCCTGAAACTGACCTTGGGTGATATCTAAGCATATCATTTACATGGTAATTCACAGAGCACGGCACACTTTTGATAGTTTATCTCAGAGCTGAGCCTTCGAGGCTGGAAATACATGCTGCTATTGGCTGACTCTTAAGAGAAACTTGACTTTTGTTCCGACACAAGAGAACTAAGAACAGCTGTGGTGATCTCGCCTTGCCAGAAGTTTGGCATTTGTACCACAGCACGTGGGCTTGGATTTATGCTTGCACCCTTCTCTCTAACTAGAGTTCAGTTCATCAGCCTTGGTATCAAAGCCAAGACTAGGGCTTGGAGGATCCTGATGACTCCTCTGTGGTTGTTTTCCCTCTTCATTTCCTCCCTCTCTTCTACCAATGGTTATTTTCCTTCCTTTCTTTGGTGGAATAATACATGTAAAGAGTTGGAAATTCAAAACAAAGGACTATACTTTGGAAAGGCTTGATCCTACTTGCCCAGATTCTGCGATGAAAGGTAGCCCACTTTCATTAATTTCTCACCTCTCCTCCTAGACTTCTCTTTATGTAAAAGCTGTTATGTAAACTTTCTATGATAGACTAGATGAGGTATTATACACATGATTCTGCCACGGCATTCTTAAATATCAATGCACCTGCATTAAAAATAGCTGTGTAAACATCTGTGACTGCATGTACAAGACCAAGCCAGCTAAAATCCCAACAAGGATTGGGGGTGGGGGTGGGCGCCTCATGAAGTCCCATTTCTGGCTGAGGGTACTTGCAGTTGGTGACTGCTGGGGGGAGGGGAGAGTCAGTTTTCTCTGGGCTGCAGTTCCTGGGACAGGCTGACCATGTGTGCACACTCATACACATACAGGTAGCCCTAGACGGACTCAAAGGGTTTTAAAGAGAGATAACATTAAATTGGGAGGGAAAAGTGAGGGTGGGACATGAGGAGGAGTGGAAGGGATGGGTTTCATCAAAACACATTATATGGGTGCATGAAATTCTCAAACAATAAAACAGAAATGATGAAAAAAGTAGTGAATTTTTGGTTTTAATAAAATCTATGTATTTATTTTTAAAAAATGGATGTGTAATAGTCTATTGTCTCCTACCAATATTCATTTATCCCTGACTGTGCAGCAATCTATAAAGCTGAGTGCTAAGAGAAAGGCTTAAAATGATGAACCAAAACATATGCCCTCCCTGGGAGCCTGAGGTAGAAGAACATCAAGTTAAAAGTTATGTATCAATAACAACAACAGCAACAATGAAAGACAAAATCCCAAAACAACAAAAAGCACCCTTACCCCGAAACAAAAGCAGAAGTATGGCCTGCCTTCAAGGAGATGAAGCATAACAAATAACAGCAGGTCCTATTCCATAACTATAGTTACTCCATAACTATTTTTGGAGTGCCAGTGGCCCCTCAGCCATTGCTGTGCACCAAGGGGTGGCAGATGAGGGTAAATAAAGGCCACAGAAGTCCCTGTCTTCTGTCCCAGTCGAACTGATCCTGGTCAGTGTGGTGAGAACTGGGAGGCTGCTTTGGTCCTCCACCAGACTGTGACTATAAAGAAGGCTGCCCTTCGAGTGCCTGAGCTGAGTGTCTGATGCAGGCAGAGCCTAAGAAGCTGCCTGTGGCTGAGGGATAAACAAGCCATTAGACAGTGGTGTGACAGCTCTGTTACACAGGAGCAAACAGCAGGAAAAATGGGCATTTTCTCAAGTTCCCTCGGGCAGTCTGGGGCCTAGCTGTCCAAGCCTGGGTTGTTTGGTGATAAGATTTGGCTTTATTTTTTTTCCCCAAGCCCCAAGGATATATGCCACAGGAGTCCTGGCCTGAGTTCTCAGGCTTCAGAAGCAGCCCAGGGTGCTCTCCTGAACAAGGCTGTGGTGAGCAGGGTCAAGAGGATCTTGTTGACTCAGGTCTTTCTTTTGAAGGGATGGTTATGAAGATGGCCTGGAATATGCTGCCATAACCCCTGCCCTGGGCCTCCAGTGGGTGCCACTGTGGTGGGCTGAAGTTCCTGTGCCTGCTGGAATGGGCACCAAGGGCCAGTCTCCAACTCAGAGCTATGGTGGGGCTGCAGCAGCTCACGGGGAGCCATTGTTGTGGATCTGCTCCTCAGCTCGGTTTACTCTGCTCTGAGAACTGGTCAGCATATCTCCCAGCTGTAATAGGTATATTTGTGAGTCTCCAGTCCCATTTGGAATATTTATTCTGAAGAGAATACAAAATGTGTGCCATGGGCTCTATAGGCTGTGGCAGAGCCTTCCCTTCAAGCTGTAGTATATCTAGCAGGGCTAGATTAGAGCTCTGCCCTTCTAGCTGAAAACTCACCACCTTCTCAGGGCCACTTCAAGTGTGCTGACCTGGACTGAGGAGGGCTCACCCTTAATGTCAGGTGCTGTTGTTGCTGTCTTGAAATTCTTAATTTTTTCCTTTAAATTTTTTTTATTAATTACACTTTATTCACTTTGTATCCCTCCTGTAGTTCCCTCCCTCCTCCCCTCCCAACCCCTCCCTTCCTCCTCCTTCTCCACTCATGCCCCTCCCCAAGTCCACTGATAGGGGAGATCTTCCTCGCCTTTCTTCTGATCCTAGTCAATTAGGTCTCATCAGGAGTGGCTGCATTGTCTTCCTCTGTGGCCTGCTAAGGCTGCTTCCCCCTCAGGGGGAGGTGATCAAAGAGCAGGCCAATCAGTTCATAACAGAGACAGTCCCTGTTCCCAATACTATGGAACCCACTTAGAGACTGAACTGCCATGGGCTACATCTGTGCAGGGGTTCTAGGTTATCTCCATGCATGCTACTTGGTTGGAGTATCAGTCTCAGGGAAGACCCCTGTGCTCAGATTTCTTGGTTCTGTTGCTCTCCTTGTGGAGCTTCTGTCCTCTCCAGATCTTACTATTTCCCACTTCTTTCATAAGATTCCCTGCATTCTTCCCAAAGGTTGGCTGTAAGTCTTAGCATCTGCTTTGATAGTCTGCAGGGGAAAATCTTAATTTTTGAATAAGATAATTTTACTACCTGGTCCTCAACATGTTGCATCTTTTACTGCCTTATTCAAGTTTAATGAATAAATTAGCAAGAGATGACAATAACTGATAATAAAATAAATGACTATGAGACTATAAAATGATGTAAATGCATATTTCAAAAATATTGTACTATTCTCAATCTTATACACTTGTGATGAGATGGGATGACATCATATCCATGTGATGAGATAGTGACGTAGGCATGGTAGAATAACTTTAGGTTACGTTACTATTAATTGGGGCATTTGAGATGATGATAGTTGATAATGACAAGTGAGAAAGCACCAAGGTGACTGATGGGTTAGATACACTGAACAGAGGAATGACTGGCCTGGGTAGGATGGGAAACAGGTTACACATTACTTGGAATGACTTATGATTTGAAAGTTGTAATTTATTTATTTTTGGAATTTGGTTTTTAATATTTTTGCTCCACAGTTGACTATACGTAACTGAAACTGCCAGCACGGACCAAGAGGGAGTATTGTCCCACAAAGGAGAAAAACAAAGTAAGCACTTCCTAGTTGTTGTGTTCATTTAGATATGGTGCTAATGCTGATGCTCACCCACACACAGTGTGTGTGTGTGAGTGTGATAGGGGATACAGACAATGGTGTGCTAGGGGCTTACTCTGTGGCTGCTGCCCTGGTGAGATGCTTTATACTTCAGAGCTAGGAGGAGGCAGATGAGGCTCCAACTCCCCTGGTTAGTGGCCTGTGACCACCTGGCTCTCAGTGAATCTTTTTAAGTCAGGTGCTTCCCAGAGATTAACACTGCTTGGAATCTGGGAAAGGAGACATCTGTGGAGACAGAGATGTCATGTCTACGGTAGGCATGAGGAATGCACCTGACCGTTGAAGACCCTGAAAGTTTATCCTGTCCATCTCCTTCTGACTGGGCCACCCTATCTGTGCTGTGTGAAGCCAGAAGAAGACGAAGGTTACCTTGAAATGTACGGGACACAGAATCCATAGTTCTCCAGGTATCTTGCTCTGGGGGTTTGGCTCTGACTTTGATTTGTTGCGTGACTCAAGGATCTTGAAGTTTTTACACAGGACATTTGAATTCTTACCCAAATAATCCGTGCTTGACGTTCCTAGAGCCTGGGAACAAGCTTCAACCATTTTCTTGACAGAAACACCAGCTTTTCAAGTGTCCTCAGAACAGAACTCCTCAGCCTGGAAGCAGAGGGCAAGTCTGTCCCCTGGTGGCCAGTCATCAAATCACCAAGGTACCCTCTGGGGGCAGGATCTCCGGAGCCTCTCTTCTCTGAGACTGCAGCTTTGGATACTCAGGTAAAGACCTTTCCCATGGAATGCAGCATGCTTCTCATCACCTCAGGGCTTTGGTCTCACTGTGCTCTCTCCTGACATGCTGTTTCTGTAGCTCACACTGCAGCTGTCAGCCCGGCAGTCACTGCCATAGGAAAGGCCTCTTGGACACCTTTGTCTAAAACAGCACCTCATTGTTGTCCTCTGCCCTCCTGTGTCTGCTGCCTCTCTCTCTCCAGGTGTGCCTCTGGGATGTCAGGATTCCAGTCTGTTTTGTGAGTTACGAGACCTCAGTGCAATGTGCATAGAAGGCATCAAAAATACTTGCTAATGGAGTGAATGTATGTCCACAGCAGTAGGATTTCAGTGGAGCTTCTGCTCCTCAAAGCACACTGGGATATGGGGCCATTGGGAATTCTAATTTGGCAGATGGGCACACTGAAGCCTGGTCAGTTACAGGAATCAGAAACAATGGCTTTTGTCTTTCTCCCTGGAAGAAGCCGTGGGACGTCTCAGGCCTGTAGGCTTCTGCCTGCCAGGAGTGGTCCATGTCCCTGGCTCTTTGGCCTGGCTGCTGAGGGAAGCAGAGCTGCATGTCCATCTAAAGCTGTAGGTCAGCAGGGCTCAAGGGGTGAGCAGGGCTGAGTGGGATTGTGTTGGGGGAGGGGAGGAAGAAGACCTTGAGCCATCAAGATTCCCATGTGATTTCTCTGGGACAGGATTTGCCTTTGACATTCTCTCCTGTGGCAGTGGCTCAGCCTCCTAATTGGGTTCAGGCTGGTGGGATTGAGCTTGGAATGAATGGTCTGCCTGTGAGTCACCCTTCAGCTGTGGGTGGGAGTCCGAAGGAGGGATCCAGGTATCAGCAGCATCTGCTCCTTGGCTGTCCTGGCAAGAGCTTGATGGAGTCTACAAGGTGATTTTCTGCAGTGCCTTGGTACTGGGGATGAAAGAGGAGTCAGTGTTTACAACCCGAGGTCTAAAAAGCCCTGCTACTCAATGGGCCCCCATTACTTCTTTCTGGGATATTGTCTTCTTTCTGGGATATTGTTGGAAAGCTGAGGACCAGAGGGGAAGCCCCTGCCTTCCCACCTTTTCCCTTTCCCTCTCTATCCTTCCTCTTCCCAGGAGTCCAGAGTATTTCAGCAGGAGGATTCTAGCAGCTCAGGCCTGACTTCCAGTCAGGTGTCATAACTTCTCATTCCCCAGAAGGGACAACTGAGGTGACATTTGGGCTCAGGCAGAGATGATGACAGCTAACCCCTCATCCGTGATGGATACTCATCCCCATGAACATTTCAATAATCCCAGCATTTTCTGTGCCCAGGCCCTTCCTGCTCTTCTTGCTGGGTGTCTGAAAGAGCCCAGTTGGCCCTCAGTCTCTGTCCCAGGTGTAGGGAGACTTGCCCTACCAGTTCAGGATCATCTTGCCACCTTCCCCTCTGCCAACCATCCAAACTCCTGTTACAACAAACACCCAGAGAAGGTGCCCACCTGGCTCCCTTTCTAAGAACTTCCATCCCTTGGCTCCAGGGAAAGCTGGAAGTTCTTCAAAGCCATGGAGTTCTTCCTTTTTTTTAAATACAGGGTCTTCCCATGATTGGTAATCTCAATTCCCCTGCCTCTGTCTGGGTGTTACAGTTACATGTGATAGGGTCTCACAGGCAGAAAGGTAGCTGTTGCTGCTTCTGGGTTTATTTTTATTTTTTAAATCATGTGTAGCGGCACAAGTCTATAATGTGGGTATGTGCACACAAGTGATGGTTCTCAAAGAGGGCAGAGGGCAGAGGTGTCAGGTCCAACTGATGTGGGTACTAGGAACTAAACTTGGGTCCTCCTGGAGAGCTTGAAGTGCTGTAAGCACTGAGCCATCTCTATCCCTAGAGGTTTCTTTCTAAAGGTGCCCAGGTTCTTTCTTTCTGTGGCCTTTGCTGGTCCCAGAGCTATGGCACAGTGCTCCACCCACAGCTAGTGCAGTATGTAGGAGTGAGTGTGTCCACAGCTGTGCTACCCTGGCTTGAACATCAGCCTCCCGAGTGCTAGACACAACTGTACCTGGTGGCCTGTCTCAAGTTACCTTTTAGCAGATACTCCAAGGACAAGGCCATGCCTCTGTTTTTTGTTTTTTTTTTCCCCTGCCACACCTATGTGCAGGTCAGGCTCCCAGTTAATAATTGCCAACCAAATCTAACAGTGAACGTGAGCCTCAGAAGGGGTTATCTGGTCCCACCTACTGCACCTTGATAACAGAGGTCTCCAAAGACACCCAAGGGCCAGTCTTTTTTCCCAAAGCATTTCCATTTCTCAGCCATTCCTTATAAAGTTTCCGGGCAAGCAGAGCATCAGTTACCGCATATGATGAGCACTGACCACCCCTTGGCAAATTCTTTTCAATTGTTAGAATTTAAAATTAGGATCCATATTTAAATAGGAAGAATTTATGTTTGGGGTTGTGTGAGATGAAAGTTTGCCCTCACAGGAGGTTCAGGGATGGCCCCACATCCCAGTTCGATGTCCTCTTTCACTGGGCAGCATGCAGTGCTGGGCTCACTGGGTGACATCCCAGTGAGCCCACCCACTCTGCATGCAGCTCTCCTGCTGGAAACCGGATGCATGACTCCCCATCACAGCAGCCATCTTTGATCAGATGCCTTCTCTGTGCAATGTTATATAACGTCTCACAAAAATCCCAGAAGAAAACCATTGTTGATTGGGGTCAGCCAGGGAAGCAATAGTTTGGAAAGGATACACAACTTCTGTAAGGTCACAGTGAGTAGAGATAGAGGCAGGGTTCCTCAGAGCCCTGCTCCATGTCTCTTTGGGCTCTTTTTTTTTTTTCCTGCAGTGGCAACTCTCTAATTTCCTCCTATGAGCCTTAGGATTGTGTGAAGGAGCACATGACCTCTCCAACATGTCAAAATATGTTTGCAAACATGTAAAGATGTTTGTGAAAATCCATGTGGATCTTTGGATCTTACGTTCCATCCTGAAATGTGTTGATGTGAAATTTCTAACTCCTAATTTTCTGAGTGTGTCTACATTGTTGAAAGGTGTGCTCTGTTGGGCACCAGTGTCCTGGGCAGAAGCCTGAGTACAATGGACAGCCCAGAGGCATCTCCTGGAAGTCATGGCTCTTCAATGTTGAGTCCTAGCTCCCGAGGTCATAGCCTGCAAGGCCTTGTTGGCTTCATCATCCACATGTCCCCTCACCTCATCTTCTTCAATGCTGCCTTTCTACATGGATTCTTGCATGAGCCCCATGATATGAAGCCTGGGTCACTGGAACTCTGCCCTTTTTTCTTTCCTCCCATTACACCAAAGACCTACTGTATCTACCTGCAAACACTTTCCAAACACCCTGCTTCTGTGATATGGCTGCCTTGTTCCCCTTGCTGCCAGCTGCCTCTGAATCACAACCCCCCTCACTACAGTCTCCTGCTTCACTGTTTCTCTCACATATCACACTCCTGGGCCTGAGGGCAATGAGGCTCCTATTGTGAGAGCCCCCACATGATAGCTCAGGAAATGTGTATGGGGTGGGATGTTTTCATTCTAAACACGGGGAAACTGAGCCTTAGATCAGTTATACACTTTGACAGGTACTCATCTAAAGCTACTAGGACAGGACTTTATCCAGGTCGTTCTGACTGCAGATACCATGCCTGTGACCTCCAGACCTCAGCTCAGTTTCCTGCACAAGTATCAGGAACTATAGTATAGTGAGGTTGCCAACCTCTTCTTTTGAAGAGAAAGGATTTTAACAAGAATGAGCAGACAATTACTACCTGCTAATGGCCTTGTGTGATGAAAGTGGCATAGCAAGAGGAACATACTTCAACTCCAATTTAATAGAAAGGGAAAGACACTCTTCCCTGAAAGGATGGACAATGACCACATATCTACACTGGCAGTGGGCTGGGGAAGATTCCTTGTGACCGAGTGTTTGGCAATCATTGCACCACATAATTCTGATAAGATGTGATAAGCCATCCTGGCTATCACAACTTAGGCATGCTCACCTATAAGCATGCTCACCTAGCATATTAGGAGCCAGCTTTCCTGACTGTGGCAAAGCCACATGTACACATGCTGCACTAAGATGGTTACTCTGTAGTTCTTTCACAGGAGGCAGTGAGGGCTAGAGGCTGACCAGGCTGGGCTATGCCAACAGAGAAAGCTCTTAATGTTCCCCTGTGCAGCCACTGGAGGCAAACACTGTCTGGGTCTCAAACCTTCGTCAGGGCAACTTGGGTCACAATGAGGTCAGGATGATGGCAACCATTTCCACCTAGGGAATGTCTCCAATCTCCTAACCACCCCTTGTTAATATCCTCCATTTAAAATCATTGCTCTGACAATGCTTACCTTTTGTTTGTTTGAGACATTATCTCTATATAGTCTAAACTATCCTGGAATTCACCATGTATATCAGGCTGGCATTGAACTCACAGAATTTTGACTGCCTTTGCTTCCCAAGTACTGGTATTAAAAGAGTGTGCCACTATGCCTGTCCCCTTTTCTTAAGACACTTCTCTTAGTTTAAGGTGGCAGAATACAGTAACCAGATGAGCCCCACCTGTGCCAAACTTTCAAACTCCACATTGGAACATTAAAGTTCTGCCATTAGCTGGGCATAGTGACATCCACTTGTGACACCAATACTGTGACTGTGGAGGCAGGGGCGCTGTGGATTAGAGCTCCACCTGGACTGCATAGTGAGACCTTGTCTCAAAACAACAAAATCAGAACATACGGAAGCAGAACCCACAGTGGCTTCGAAGCTTCACTCCTATCACTCTGCCCCTTCCCTGGACTCCATCACCGAGTCTGCTCCAACATGCAAACATTGTGCTGCAGTCACTCATGTTCCTCTTTGTCTTCCTTTGAGTCTGATGGTTCCCTGCTGCCTTCACAGCATGCCACACTCAACACAGGCTTTTTAAGCCATCACACTGAAGCACCTATTGATGCCACTTGACTGAATAGTTGGTCTCATGAGACTTCTATCCTCACCGAATTAGAATCTCCAGGCATCAGGCACAGCACTGAAGTTTTTAGATACCCTACAGGGAAGGGATTGTGGTAGCTGGCCAGACTGGACAACCAACTACTTACTCCCAGGTACTTCTGCCTCTTGTATCTGTGATGCCAGAATTGTGAACCCCATTCCACTACTGAATAATGAAGACGAATACTCCTATCCACCCCTGCTCCCTTACCTACACCCACATTGTCTTCTTTGGAAGAGACTGAGGACCCTGCCTAGGGCAGTTCTGACCAGTTCCATCACATCACTCACCCTCATCAGAGCCCGACTGGCCAGAACCTCAAAGGCTTGTACCACATTGATGTCATTCTTGGCACTAACTTCAAAGTAAGGCATGTCCTTCTCTTTACACCATCCATAGGCTACTTCCTGGGGCACCTGAAGGAGAGAAATGATCACTGTTTCTGTATTGCTGTTACCACAGCCACTGTCCTTGTTGCTGCTGTGGCTTCAATGTGGGTGGTTTCCTCCAGAACCCATTTTGAAACTGATCCCCACTGTGATGACACTGAGTAAAGGCTGTGAGGTCTCAAAAAGAGATCGGGTCAGGAAGAACTAACATGGCACTAGGAAGATAGCTTAGTGGAGAAGAGCATTCGCTGGCCCAAGTGTGAGGGCCTTAGTTCAAATCCCTAGCACCCACATAAAACCTGGGTATGACCATAGATGCCTGAAACCCCAGTGCGGCGGGCCAGGGATGGGTGGATCCTGAGAAGTCAAAGGCCAGTCAGCCTCACAGAAATGGCAAGCTTCAGGTGCAATGAGAGACCCTGTCTCAAGGGAACAGGGAATCTCATGATAAAGCAGAACAGCTGCTGGCCTCCTTGGCCTCTGCACACACATGAGCACACACTCCTTTCTCAGTGTGCACACACCCACATATGGCTGGCTCCATACACACGCATGTATATTTTAAGAAGAAAAGATAAAAAGGGATCAGCACCCAAGGAGTAAGGGTTTTCTTTTGCAGTTCTGAGAGCTGTTTGTCAGGAAGTGGGGCCACCCCTCAGGTTTTGACTCTTTCCCCTTTCCATTTCCTGTCACTTCTACCCTCACTTCCTACCATCACCTCAGCTCCATGATCATACCACTTGGCCACTGCCCCTCTTGATGACTGAGGGCCTTCCCTCTGCCTGCTGCTTCATATTTTATCTTTTCAGTTTACAAAATGAATCTGTGAGGTGGGTGTTGGCAGTGCCATTTTACAGATAAGGACCTGGAACAGAGGTTCTCAACCTGTGGGTTATGACCCTTCAGGGGTTGAAAGACCCTTTCACAGAGGTCACCTAAGACCATTGGAAAACATAGATATTTGTGTACAATTCACAACAGTAGCAAAACTATAGTTATGAAGTAGCAATGAAAATAATGTTATGGTTAGGGATCACCACAACATGAGGAACTATATTAAAGAGTCACAGTGTTAGGAAGGTTGAGAACTACTGATCTGGAGAATTACCTTTTGGCAAGATAACACAGCCCAGGCAGGATTTGGACATAAACCTGCCTGAATTAGACCTTACTTCACTCTCTGGCTTCCAAGGTCTGGCTAGAAACTTCCTCCCAACCCTGGCTCCTTCAGTTCCTCTAAAAGAGATGTCTCAACAGACACAGGTCAGGCAGGGTGGGAAGTAAGAACTTCTTCTCTACCTCCATGCTGAGCAGATCCAGGCCAGAAGGACTCCAGTCCCTCCTGACTCTTCCTTTGAGTAGAGCCCTGGAATAGTGACTAAGGCGTGGTCAGGCTCTGTGTTGGAGACTTTCAATTGTCAACTCACCTAAGTCCCTCACTAACTATGAGATGGATGCAATTAGCTTGACTGTATAGGCAGGAACTCAGAGGCTCAGTGAGGTTCAGGTACATGCTTTGGACTGCACAGCTCAGGGTAGGCAGAACATAGATGTAGGCCCAGCTCAGCACTCCTCTAGTATCTGTGATGCTGCTGTAGCAAGAACCTTGCTCTTCTTTACTGTCATCCTGTGAGACTGCAGGTTCCTTCAACTTGGCTCAGGACCCCCACCTTTTCTTTTTCATGGCCTGCATATGTGATCCAGCTGAGAGAGGACATTGCTCTCAAGTGCAGACAGCTGGAAACAGTTTGGAGTGGCTGGGTTTGCCCCACATGCTTCCAAATTACTTTGAGGGATGACGTATACCAAAGACTGTGATGTCTCATTAGTTATTTTGAGGGGAAATGACCATATATATTATATTTGCTTTGGCTGATATTTGAAAAATTAAATTTATTTTAGGAAATCAAGCTCTTTCTCCAGAAGAAAGGGCCATTTGTGCCCTCTCCTAGAGCATACCCCAGGTTGGGGAGATCAAAGACCGCCCTTCATTATATTGTCTTCCCACTGCTGGCAGGTTCTGGGAATGTCTATTTTGCTGGGATTAGGAAATACCATCACTGCCACTGTCTCTGTCTCTTGCTCTCCTGGTCCTAGAACTGGCAGCAATGCCCGGTGGCCCTGCTGTTCACCAACATTGCTCTGGGATTACAAGGTTTGCAACCTAAGACTGTGGTCAGCTAGCAAGAATGTCCTGCCCTCAGTCTTGGCCTCTGATGCCTAAGTTCCTTTTTTTTAATTAATTACACTTTATTCACTTTGTATCCCCCCATAAGCCCCTCCCTCTTCCCCTCCCGATTCCACCCTCCCACTCTCTTCTTCATGCATGCCCCTCCCCAAGTCCACTGATAGGGGAGGTCCTCCTCTCCTTCTTTCTGATCTTAGTCTATCAGATCTCATCAGGAGTGGCTGCATTGTCATCTTCTGTGGCCTGGTAAGGCTGCTCCTCCCTCAGGGGGAGGTGATCAAAGAGCAGGCCAATCAGATTATGTCAGAGGCAGTCCCTCTTCCTATTGCTATGTAACCCACTTGGACACTAAACTGCCATGGGCTACATCTGTGCAGGGGTTCTAGGTTATCTCCATGCATGGTACTTGGTTGGAGTATGAGTCTCTGGGAAGACCCCTGTGTTCAAATTTCTGGTTCTGTTGCTCTCCTTGTGGAGTTCCTGTGATCTCCAGCTCTTACTATTTCCCACTTCTTACATAAGATTCCATGCACACTGCCCAACTGTTGGCCATAAGTCTCAGCATCTGCTTTGATAGCCTTTAGGGCAGATCCTTTCAGAGGCCCTTTGTGGCAGGTTCCAAGGTTGTTTCCTGTTTTCTTCTTCATCTGATGTCCTTCCTCTTTGCCTTTTGGGATGGGGATTGAGCATTTTAGTCAGGGTCCTCTCTCCTGATTAGTTTCTTTAGATGTACAGATTTTAGTAGGTTTATCCTATATATGTCTATATGAGTGAGTATATATGTCTACATGTCTATATATGTCTATATGCGTGAGTATATACCATGTGTGTCTTTCTGCTTCTGGAACAGCTCACTCAGGATGATCCTTTCCAGGTCCCACCATTTACCTGCAAATTTCATGATTTCCTTATTTTTCATTGCTGAGTAATATTCCATTGTGTAGATATACCACAATTTCTGCATCCATTCTTCAGTTGAGGGGCATCTGGGTTGTTTCCAGCTTCTGGCTATTACAAATAAAGCTGCTACAAACATGGTTGAGCAAACTCGTGTGACAACACATGCTGGAGAGGCTGTGGAGAAAGGGGAACCCTCCCCCACTGCTGGTGGGAATGTAAACTGGTACAACCACTCTGGAAATCAATCTGGTGCTTTCTCAGACAACTAGAAATAGCACTTCCTCAAGTTCAAGCCATACCACTCCTAGGCATATATCCAAAAGAGGCTCAACTACACAATAAGGACATCTGCCTAAGTTCCTTTTGCCTTTGGGAAGAGGGATGTCAGTGTTGATGTGGAATGCTCCTTCCTCTAGGACACAGATGGCCCAGAACTGGTAAGCCACAAAGATTCCTTTTAGAAACAGTGGTTCTCAACTTGTGGGTCATAACCATCAGAAAACACATAGTTCTGTTGGTCATAGACACCCCTCAACCATTAATTTACTTTTGTTGTAACTTCATAATTTTAATTTGCTACTAAATGGTGTCTCAGTTCCTAAGACTCTTAAAAATATGTGTTTTCTGATGGTCATGACTCACAGGTTGAGAATTGTTGGTTTACAGGGACACTTGGGATGTTTGTACTAGTAACATATAGATAAATAATCACTGGATATTTATACCTTACACCTGGATGGTATCTTGAATATCATTAGATATAACACCTTGTACATTGCCGGCATCCTGGTACTCAAAGTGCTTTGACTCTTTTAAAGTTTTTGAGGGCAAAGTCTAGACTTACACTTCCTTATGTAGAGCCTCCATAGTTCCCAGCTCCCAAGATGCTGAATATTTAACTGCAACTAAATTATCTGGCACTCAGCAGTTACTGTTAACAGTGAACTGAGTGCAAAGTGACTCTCTGGCTGTGTTCTGCAGGGAACACTGTTTTTATATTAAGGCATATCAAGCAGAGCCCAGAGCTGTGTCCAGGGCCTGTCACTCACTGAGAGAGCTTGAAAGACAAACCCTTGGCTGCGGCTGCGGCTGCAGCTGCAGCTACAACTTTGCTGTCCCTTCCACATTCATCTTGCCCCTCCCCCTTCTGGTTGGTCTCAAAAATGACTGAACAGACTTTCCAGAGCAAAACAACAGCAACAAAAAACCTAGGCCAGATTCCAATTTTTTTTTTCTCTCTCTTTCTCTCTGTTGTGTGTGTGTGTGTACATGTGTGGACATTAGAGACAAGTTGTAGGAGTCCCCTTCCATTGTGTCTGTCCCAAGCATCAAGTTCTGTCAAGCTCTGTGGCAAGGGTCTTTACTGCTGGTCCTTTATGTTGGCCCCAGTTTGCATGGTTTTGGTGCTTTTCCATCTTATATATTGGAAATGATTGCTATGTAAAATTAAAATTAGCATGGTTTGGGTCTGGAGAGATGGTTCAGCAGTTAAGAACTCTTTCCGCGCTCTTACAGAGGACCCACATGGCAGCTCAGTTCCTGACTCTAATTCCAGTTCCAGGGGATCTGAAGCCCTTTTCTGGCCTCTGCAGGCACTGCAGGAATACGGTACACTTACATGCATGTAAGCAAAATACTTACACACATAAAATAAAAACAAATACAACTTTAAAAGTATTAGCATATATGAAAGTAGTTAGTAAACTTCCAAGAATAACAAAGACTGTTTTAGAAGACACCATCCTAATTCCAGTTGGTGGTGGGTCTGAACTCAGTTCCCTGGGCATGGACCAAAGCATTAGTACTCCTGAGAACAAATCCCCTGCAGCTCAAATGTTACAGACCCTTTCTCATGAACTAACATTTTCCCTCTATTAGCCTCTGCAGAAGGTTTTTTGTTTTTTGTTTTTTTTTTTAATAAAAACAAATGTAAGCAAATAATTTTTTTAAAATCATACTGGTTATATGTGTGTGTTTGCATATGTACGCATATATTTATTGTAGTAAAATATACACCACATAAAATTTTAACATTGTGGTCATGTTTAAGCATACAATCCAAGGCATTAAGTATATACCTACAGTTATGTGACCATCTCAACTACTTGGGTCCAAAATTTTAAATGTAGCAATGTACTTTTTGTCTTTTTTTTTTCTCTTTTTTTTTTCCAGAGCTGAGGACCGAACCCAGGGTCTTGCGCTTGCTAGGCAAGCGCTCTACCACTGAGCTAAATCCCCAACCCAGCAATGTACTTTTACATACTTATTTTTCTCTAATTAAGTAGGAAAAACAACTGTGTTTTTCAGGCCTTTTCCTTGGATACTAAGGAAAGTACAAACACATTTCCCTTAATTCTCAAATAATCTAGGAAAAGTTATCTTCTGGTTTCCATGGCAGAGAAGGTTGGAGAGGACCCAGCTCATGGAAGAAGTATGGCAGAGCATGGGTGTCCTGCTCAGATAGGGTGCTGAAAGGCATGGTGCTGTCCCCTCAGCTCTGTGCCAGTGAGTGCAAGCACCCTAGCTATAGTCACTTGGCTTGTCTTCCTTTTCTGCATCCAACCAGAGGTTGACAAACTCTTTGCTCAGTCAGTATCACAGTAAGGTGGTCTGAGGGCAGGGGCTGCCCCACCTTTTTCTTTGGTTTTAGCAATATGGAGTCTTTGTGTTAAGTCTCTCGCTTTCTCTTCCCACATCCTCTTCCTTGCTTCCCTGAACTCATTTCATTATTGCTCAGTACCTCTTACTTCTGGTTCCTACTAATCCATCTCCTTTCAAACCCTTCCTCTGGGCTTACCTTGCTGACAGAAAAACTTCCTTTACCTTCCCCAAATCATCCTTTATCCACCCTATTTAGCTGACCCTGGCTTCTCTTTGGGTCTCTGTCCTCCCTCTCCCCATTTCCATTGAGGTCATTCCTATATATCCATAGATGATGGAGGGGTTTGGCTTGCCTGGTGCCCCCTTGCTTCTTTCCTCATCCTCTTCCTCCTCCTCCTCTTCCTCTAAAGTAAAGCTCACCCCTGGTGTCTTATGAGCCATCACTGGCTCTTCATCCAGCCAGGCATCCCTCATTCACTGAACATACACAATCTGCTTCCTTTCTTTATCAGCACAAGGCTGCCACTACTCAAAGTACTCAAAAAAAATTTTTTTTCTGCCAACAATATCTCCACTTTTCTATCTTCTTCACAGAATCAGATCCAAATACAAAACTGGCCTTAATTTCTGTGACCAGAGCTTCACTCTCTTTTAAACTTCTGTATACCCATCCTGCTCTAATGTTTGATGCTCCAACTACACTGCCCCCTTTCCTTCAGGTTTCCTCATAGCCCTCCCAACCCCCTCCTCTGATTCTTTTGCTTGGAAAAGCTTCAGTCCCAAGGTGCACTCTAATCTGCTCGTTCCTAGCATTTACTTCAGCAGGACTGTTGAAACACACTCCATGGATGCTATCTCAAGCTCACAGCCTCCTCCTCCAGCTGAGCCCTTCATGTTCCATTAATTCTTCATCAGCTCATCCTCTGGTGTTTGGATTTAACCACCCAGGTAATCAGAATCCAACCCTAAATTGTATTAATTTGGAGTCTATGAAAGCTAGAGAAATTCTAAGTGGCCAACACTTACTATGATTCTTAAGCCTCTTTTTTTGGTTTCATTCCTCACTGGAGGGTGGTATCTTTTATTTCATTGAGAAAGCTCTGGACTCCTTCTCCTGAGCTCCCTCAACTTGACACACAGATGTTTGAAAGAATATGTTAAAAAGGATGTTTGGATCTTGGCATTGCAATCTGATAGGCTTCAGATGTGCAGTAGGATGGCCTTGAGACCACATGTATTTCCAAGGGTTCTTGATCATGAGTCTCTTAGATGATGCTAGTACTTGCTGCATGAACTTGGAAGGAAGGATTGGATAGGATTCCTTGGAGAAATCTATGTTGTAAACATGGTTACTCCTGCCTTCCATAGGAATTGGAAAAGGGCCTTCAGATTGGTTATTAGAACATGGCCAGAATGCATGCGTATGCCTAGGCTAGGCGTGGGTTCCATAGAGGGACAGCCAGGTTGGAGCTCCTAAGAGGAGTGACTGAAGAGGAAGGAAGAGTGAAAGATACTTGTTTCTGTAAGGCACAATGAAATATCACTCAGTTAGGGAGTCTGAAGGACCCAAAGGAATGACCCACAAAAGAGGAACCTTACCATACCCACCAGGCCAGAGAATACAAAGCTATACCACGAAAGACCCACAAAACAAGAACTGTCCTGCTCCTGACCACTTCTCATTCTTGCTGCTTCACTCCAGACAAGACTGTACCCCACGCTCCTATCTGACCTACTCAGGTGGGGACTGTGCACTTGTGAAGTTGACAATGAAGTTCCCCTGCAGCTGGCCCAGTAGGGGAAGAAATAAGACTTGATCCCAGCACATGCTTCTCCCCTGAGGTTTTGTTCTTAGGTACTCCAAAACTTGTGAGTTCCCTAGCTGCTTGAGGTTGTTGTCCAAGCTTCTCAGGTTCCTGACACCTAAACTAAACATGGCCTCTCTGAGCAGTGACCTTGCCTCTCTGCAGGTGGGCGCAGCTGGAAGTATCCCTTCTGTCTCCCTCCCTCCTCCTGTCCACCCTATACATCACAGTACTGCTTTGGTTCAGTTCTCCTGAGGTTTTCTGTTTGAAGCATTGTGAAAACAAAGTTTAGACACAATGACTCAGCTCCCCATCATGCTTTTTCATTAGAAATACTGAAAGAATGTGGTTCTAACAGCTCTTTGGTTATTATTTGGGCTTCAATCGGCACAAAATACCTTCATTTCAAGCTTTACAAATTAAAAACACACAAACAAAACCCAAAACGCTATTCCTTTTTTTCTTAGCAAGAAAATGTTTAAAGAACTTTCCACTTAACAGCCCTGTGATGGCTACTGTACACAGGTGGACAGCCTTTGCAGTCATGAGGTAGACCGGTTTGTTAAAGGGTATCCTGGCTATGTATAACTTAGTGAAGAATGATTAATTGCCTAGAAAACTTGGAGATCCAAGAATTGATACCTTCAGATCCCTGTGTGACTCTAGGCAGAAATACCATTCTAAGATTAAATCAAATTCTACCACGACCTGACTCTTGGTTCCTCTGAAGTCTTAACTCTCTGTTACTCCCTGCTACTCATTTCTCGGTTCACATCATACTCGGTTCACATTTCGATAGCCTAGAACCCATTTCTAGGAAGCTAGCTCTTTATTCTGGAATTAGTTGTCTTTTCATTGTAATGAAAAGACATCATCGCTTTTACCATGTTGTATCACAATTGTCACTATTAGACTGTGGACTTCTTGAGGTGAGGACTCTGTAGGCACTGTATGTGAGACTTTACACAGCACCAGGTCTGCAACTGTTATACACAATCTGTGGAATGAATGAATGAACAAATGAATGAATGAACAGTACCTTCCTGTCTTCCAGATCAATTTTGTTCCCAAGCACCACCATGGGATATGACTGCTCCATAGGGATGATCTTTGCCAGGACATCATCTCTCCAGATATCCAGGGCTTCAAAGGACTCTGGATCAGTAACATCAAATGCCAGGACACAGCCATCAGAACCTTTGTAGAATGTTGATACCATGGAGCGGAACCTCTCTTGACCACCTGTGTCCCAGATCTGGAGGGGAAGAGCAGTACCCCCACAGTGGCTAAAGGGAAGCTGGCATCATGTCAAAAGCTTCATTTCTGGGTGGGAAAAGCCTTGGTGTAGGCACTGCAGTCCCCCAACCACATACTCCAACATAGCTCTTAGCTCTCACTTTCTCTTAAGGTTATCAGGGCAAGGGTCATTATCCCAGCCCCAAACAATAAATATCTGTTGGCTTTGTGGGTCATCTGTCTCTGTTACACTATTCATCTCTGCTATAGCAGATAAACAAGCAGGTGAGTCTGTGCCCCGGTGAAGAGACTAGAGGTAGCCCATGAGTTCTATTTTGCTGATCTCTCTGCAGACTCTCTGAGCTTCAAGTACATGTTGCTATGTATGTGGGTGGCTTTCAGGTGCATGTGTATGAAAGGAAGAGAGAACTGCTCACCTGCAGCTTCAAAGTTGTGTCGTCCAGTATAATCATTTTGGAGAGGATGCTGGCCCCCAGTGTGGTCTGGTATTCCTCAAAAAATGTTTTGTGTACATATTGGTGAAGAAGAGAGGTCTTTCCCACACTGAGGAAAAAAATTCCACGAATGTGTAAACACATACTTATAAATACACACATACATGCACACATAAATAGGTTTATGTGCACACACACATCTAGGCCATTCTCAGGACATTACTGTGACTTGCAGTCCTTTCTTTTTCTTTTTTCTTCATCTTTTTTTTTAAATCTAAATTGACATTTAAGAAAGTGACTAATGGTGGGGGAGACACAGAAGGACAATAGTACATAACTCAGACTTCTTAAGAGAGAATTGGTCAGATTGGAAATTTCTAGTCTAGTCTAGTCTAGTCTAGAAACTACCCTTTGGGTAGCAAATGATAAGAAAGTTTCTAGAAGCAGAAACCAACCAAAACGAGCAGTTTGGGATAAGGTTGAATATTCCACAACAGTGCGTAGAGTTCTGTTGTCTGCAGCAGGTTGTGGGAGGACCCAGAGATTCAGAATGGCTACATAGTTACTACAGAGCTGGACCCAAACCAAGAACTGTTTGCTAGCTTCTTTCTATCAGCTAAGCTCCCTTCCTTAAAGTAGGATGCAAGTCTGCTGTCACTATGACTCAGAAAATGTCCCTTGGAGGTGGGAGCACAGCCTGGAAGCCTTAACACTCCCAGGTGAGGCTGTTTCCAGTGAGCACACAGCAACTTGGCTTGGCTTACCCAAGAGCGCCAACGATGATAAGTTTCAAGTCCACTTTCTTTCTGGGATTCATGAGGGGCTTTAGAGCCTGTGGGGAATCAGAAGTCATTTTCACATGGGTGGTTTTGCTTGTGCCCATTGTCACCGAGGCTAGTCCTCCCACACCCAGTCGCTGCAGCCCTCCCATGTGTCCTCTACCACACCTTAGCAGCAGCATTTAGCATTCTGTGAATCCATTCACATCTGAGCTCTGTTTTCCTCTGGTTTATCAGAATCTCTGTCCTTGGCTAAGGACTCTAGTGGGGCAGTTCTGAAGGGTGCACATGACTCAGCACCTTACCCTGCCCACACCCTCCCTTTACTTTCCCTTGCCAAAGCTCCACAACCGACAACTCACTCACCCTTCAGCTCCTCTAGTCCTGCCCTGGGAGGTAGCCTGTCTTGCCAAACGGCAGGACAGATCTGAACAGAGACCTCACACACACCACAAGCCTTGGGCCACGAATGGAGGCCAGTGTGGGAAGAGGGAATAGGGTGGGCAGGACAAGGGGTCCATTGTCAGGTCTGCTGGAGGCTTTGGATGGAAGAGGGCCCCTCCCCCAGCCAAAGCATGCTGCATTTGCAGAATCACAGGGTTCTTTGCTGTAGCTGGAAGGGGTAAGATTGGTACATGTTTCTGGAAAGCTATTTAGCAGCGTGTGTGTCAAGCCTCAAAATAGTTCTGACTTCTACTTCTAGGAATGTTTCCTACAGAAATCACCAGAAACTTGAGCAAAGGCTTTTTTTTTTCTTTTCTCTTCTTCAACTTTTTATTGATTCGTTGTGAATTTCACATCATGTAACCCAATCCCACTCATCTTCCCATTCCTTCCTGTCCACCCTTCACCCTTGTACTCTCCCCTACAAAATAAAATAAAATAGAATAAAAAAATAACCTTGTCATGGAAGCTGTAGTGTGTTACACAGTATATGTTTTTGTCTATACATCTTTACTTGAAAATGTTCATTGTAATGAGTCATTGGCCTGTTTCAAGGCTTTTGCTACACTGTTTATACTGTATCCTTATGGATACTCCTTACTGGTATCCTGTTGTTGCCCTGTGTCATGGAGATCCTGCAATTTTGGATCACGTGATCCAGCAGATAGTAGATGAGGTAGATGTTGGGGTGGGCCAACTCAGAGCCCTAGATATAGGCCTTGGAGGTTGAGTTGATCACACTGCCAACTCTCCTGCACCTGTACCATCAGTTCTCTGACACTGTTTCAGATAGTTCACCCAGTGCCACAGCCAGCAAGGGACAGGGTCAGCTCTCCTGTGTTCAAGCCCTCGGCATCTGGCTTACCCCTGCCAAAGGAGTCAGTTCTACTGTGCTGCCCAGGTGAGGTGCAGAGCCTGTTCTCCTGAGTGCTGTACCAAGTGAGGAGTGGGACCAGATCTCCTGCTCTCATGTTCTCAGAGGACTAGCCCTCCTATCTGCCACAGGTGGTAAGGGCCTCTCTCTCTCCACATACACACCACCCCAGGGCAGATGAGGGTGGGGGCCAGCTCTCCTGGTGTCAGGCTGTCAGGGTCAGCTCTATTTTGCTGCCCAGGTGAGGGGCAGGGCCAGCTCAGCACAGTGCCTCAGGCAACAGTGCAGATTAGGGACATCTGCATGGTCTTTGGTGGTAACACAGGCCTGGATATCAACACTGACTCCAGCTACCATAGGACCAAATACTCGGACATGGCCCCAGAAGCAGCCTGGGCCCTGATGTCCCTATGGCCTCAGATGGCAATTCAGGCCATTCAAATCAGTTTGTCTCCCTTGGCAGTATGGTCCTCAGTTATCCACCTGGTCTCCAGTGACAGTGCAGACTATCTACATCTGCTTGGCCTTTGGTGGTAATTCAGGCCATAGACACAGACCCCAGCTGCAGCAAGAACACAGACCGAGACATGGCTCTTGGCAGCAGCCTGGACCAGGACCTCACCATGCCTCCTCATATCTGCCTGTTCCTCACTGCTGTTAAAAGCAAAGACTTTTTTTTTCAAGACCATCCTTCCAGTATCACTTGTAAACACCCAACAGTGAAGAGGTACTTAGACCAGGACACACATTATGAATTTCTTAGTAGACATTAGAGTGGAGTATTTGGGTATTTTATATATATGGGGAAATATTCATACTCTATGGTCTGAGTGAAAATTTATTGATAAATTATGTGTGCAATATCATCTAAATGTCAGCTAATATCACAGTTGCATGATTTTTTTTTCAGTGTTGGGCATTGAATGCAGGGCATTGTGAATGCACAACTTCCATGAAATAAAAAAAAATATACATTGTAAAATAGTTAAATCCAACTATTTAATAATGCACTACTAAGCATAAAGAAACATAGCCCTTTCCTGGGAAAAGAGCGCATGAAAGCCCTGCGCTTGCCATTGGGAGCATCTACAATGAAACACAAAGGATTTACTCTAGGGAACATCAGGGAAGAAGGAAAGTGTTCCCAAGACACAGAAAAGAATTGGTACTGACAATATAGTGGGCCTGTAGAAGCAAGGTATCTGGTGTGGGGGTAATATTTCTTAGGAGAGAATGAAATAAGAACATTCTGGGAATCCGATTGAGAATGGTAAAGGTGATTGATTTACTTCAGAGGAGGACGCAAGATTAAGGAGGATTATGACTATCCTGTTCTATCTATCTATCCACCCCACAATCCATCCATCCATCCATCCATCCATTATCCCTCTAGCTACTTAGCAAAAATTCTCCATCTCCCAGGGATGTGGAGGCAGGGAATTAAAGATTCTAACCCGGGCTGACATACTACACCAATGTTGCTGGTCATGTAGGTAAGCAACCAAAAAGCGGCTGGGAAGGCTTTGAAAGGGGCAAGTTTCTGAGCATCTGTTATCTCTTTGGAAGGGGCCTGAGAGCAAAGGAATGCTGTTTCCTAACACTTTGGTACAGTGTATTAATTTAGCTTAAAAGACCAACACAATGCAGAGCTAGGCCTGGATCCACATCTCAGCTCCAACCCAGGCTCCACGAATACAGGATGTGTGTTGTTAGGAACCCCTAAATTGGCTCCTGTAAACACCTGGTTCTTAGTAAAACATAGATGAAAACAATGCCAATCCCATAAATATTTTGTGTGCACTAAAATAGCTAATACCATAAGGATGTAACACATTTAAGAAACCTCAGTTTGTGGCAGTAAAGTTAGCACAACAATGCACCAAACACAGTAACACATGAATTCACTAAGAACTCTAAGAAGGACTTAGAGTTTCAAAATGGGGCCAGAAGACTGGACAGCACCCTTGGAGCACTTGCAGTGGGTTGTACCACACTATGTGCAGCAGACTATTCTCACCATAGCCATGAGGTGAGTGTGAACAGGGCTCAGAGAAGGGTTGCTCTACTGGGATATGGCTCAGTACTACTTACTATAGTGCTGACCTAACCTGAACAAGGCTTCCATCCCTAGCGTGTGTGTGTGTGTGTGTGTGTGTGTGTGTGTTTCAGGGTTGAGAGGGGCAAGTCACTCATAACTCACATAACACCACACTGTAGTAAATGGATGAGCAAGTGCTTGGATAGAAGGCCAGAGAAAGCTCTTCTGGACCCTGGTGCCTTCTGAGCACCAGAGTTTGGAACCTTGGTGTCTGTGTACATGGATAGATGGGACACTGGGCTCAGATTTGTTGTGTTCAACAAAGCCTTAGGTGTACTGGGAGAAGGCAGCCAGAGGGATGAAGAGGTTCTGTTAGAGCAAGGGACCTGGGGTTGCTGAACAGGAGCTGTGTGTGAGGACCAGCAGTCAGTGGACAGGTGTCACGTGGAGATGGAGGGAATGGTTTATGCACATTGCCAGGGTATGTACACTCTATATGATGACATTTATTGGTCAGACATTGTGCTGAGAGCTTTGAAGATATGCAAATAAATAATAGTATGTTGTGTGCAAAAAGTGAATTCATGTGTTATTGTGTTTGATGCCATAGAAACAGACTGGTGGATCAATGGAATCGAACAGAAAACCCAGAAATAAACCCACACACTTACAGACACCTGATTTTTGACAAAGATGCCAAAACCATTCAATGGAAAAAAGACAGCATCTTCAACAAATGGTGCTGGTCCAACTGGATGTCTACATGTAGAAAAATGAAAATAAATCCATACTTATCATCCTGCACAAAACTGAAGTCCAAGTGGATCAAAGACCTCAACATAAAACCAGACACATTAAATCAGCTAGAAAAAAAAGTGGGGAATACCCTAGAACTCATTGGTACAGGAGAAAACTTCCTGAACAGAACACCAACAGCACAGGCTCTAAGAGCAACAATCAATAAATGGGACCTCATGAAACTGAAAAGCTCTGTAAAGCAAAGGACACCGTCATCAAAACAAAGCGACTGCCTACAGATTGGGAAAGAATCTTCACCAACCCTTTATCTGACAGAGATATATATAAAGTATCCAGTATATATAAAGAACTAAAGAAGCTGAAAAGCAGCAAACCAAGTAATCCACTTAAAAAATGGGGAACAGAGCTAAAGAGAGAATTCTCAGTAGAGGAATATCGAATGGCAGAGAAGCACTTAAAGAAATGCTCAACCTCATTAGCCATTAGGGAAATGCAAATCAAAACAACCCTGAGATTTCACCTTACACCCATCAGAATGGCCAAGATGAAAAACTCAAGGGACAACACATGCTGGAGAGGTTGTGGAGAAAGGGGAACCCTCCTCCACTGCTGGTGGGAATGTAAACTGGTACAACCACTCTGGAAATCATGGCCCCTTTTAATAACAGACTTTCTACACAAATGCACATACATTCTGAAATATAAGGCCATTTGAAAAAGATAAAGTAATGATGTGCATGACAATTTAAGTAAAAAAAAAAAAAACCATGATAATTTAAGTAAAACAACAACATTTAAGTACTCGACAGGGTGTGATTGATCCCGATTATCAAGAACAAGCATCAACTCTCTGTGTTTCTGTGCTTAATCCTACACATGTACATGCTGGAAATGCCCAGATACAACATACCATCTGAGGGGTGATGAGGGAAGGCAGAAGAGAGACTAAGTATTTCCATTGTGTCATAAGTGTATATATTTTAAACATTTATTCAGCAATCTTAAATTGTTTCTGTAACTTAAACATATCAAAAGAAGACTTACCCTCTCTTTTTTCTGCAAGTCCCACCCTAACTTAACTTCTCTTTATAAAGCGTGTGTGACTGGGTGGTTGCCCAGAGTCATCTGAGTGTGATTTCCTATTTGGATGAATCACTGTGACTTGGGGGGAGAGAGAGGCTGCCTCATTCCAGGTAATGACTATGACTTTTGGGGTCTGAGAGCCCTTTCTCTTCCCTAATCTACCCATCTGTGACTTTCAGCCTTGAGTATTACTAATTTTGGAATCTCTATTCCCTCCTGGATAAAATGGACTTCGCATATGGCTGTGGATTCCTCTGCAGATAGCACGTGTGTGTCACATATGGTAACATAACAGGATCCCAAAGTTGGGAAAGATTCAGTTAACAGTTTAACACCTTTTGTGGGATGAGGTTTGGTAGAGGAGGTCCTAGGATCCAGTTTGCAGTGGTTGCCATCTTTGATGATGGAAACACATCCACTGTTGCTGGTTTCAAGTTATAAATGTGGATTATACATAGTGGTAGAAGGACCTCAGTGTTGTTTAATCTAAGCCTTGGGCAATGCTAGGCTCATGGAAGACAGCCAGACAGGCCCCAGTGCTTGTTCCTCTGACCAAGGACAGGTTTCTCTCAAGGACTACCTACAAAAAATGCTGAATTCCTCTGCAACACCAGATGCTGGAGAAGAGAGTGTTGGGGATGGGGTAGGGTTGATGTCTTTCTTTTGGGAGTTTCAGTTGCCTCTTCTGATCCTTGTAACTTCTCAGCCTCTTCCACTGTCTGGATCCACTTTCCAGATGTGCCCTGGAAGTATGCAGTCACTAGAGACTCCCATACCCTGATATCAAAAAGGGCAAACATTTGATGAGTCTGACATTTAAAAATAGGCTTGATCTTTGGTTCAGAGAGTGACCTGGGCTGGTCCAGTGCAGGGGTTGGAGGAGTCTCTTTTGGAGCAGACAGCAACAGGCTCTCTTGACTATTCCCAGGTTTCAGATGGTAGTTGAGATCCTTTCTCTTGTCTTCTGTCTCTGGCTGGGCTGTAGCTAGGATGTCCTTATCCACCTCTTCCCACTGGCTAAATCAGTTTCAAAGTGGGAAGCAGAGCATCCTCCTGTCAACAAGGCTGAGTCATCTTCACTGTTACTTAACAGTGAGTAACAGGCTTGGAATCCTGGACCTAGTCAGCCAGCCCAGCCCACACAGAGCAGGACTCCAGGCCAGACCAGCTCTTCTTCAGCTCCTGCTCTCAGCACTTTTAAGCCAGAGAAGCTCCCGCCTAGAGCTTCTTTGCAAAGTAAGGAAGGCTGTGTTTCTGAGAGTTCTTGAGCCTGTGATTAGTCTGCAAGAACTCTTGAAGCCTTCACCTTACCACATCCCTTCCTTCCTTATTTCACTGGTTCCAGCCAGGACCCTTACTTGTCCTGGATGAGGTTCCATGGAATTTATCAGGGAGACCAATGAACAGGGCAGCTGAGAAGTCCGCAGCAGTCCCAGTTTCCCTGTCCAGTATATAATCTTCCTCAGCTTCTTGTCTTGCTCTGTAGCTTCTCTTCTCCTGTTTGTACCCCATATGATATTTATTCTAACAAATAGTGAGCCCACAGGCTGAGTGTAAGGATCTCTGTTTAATGAGATTCTTTTGGGACAGGAGGCTTTATTGCCTGCCAGGATCACTTGACAGTCTGCCTCTCCCACGAGAATCCTTGCAGGTCTAAACCTGCTTCTTCATAAAGTACACCACAGTGCTGGCTTCAGAAGTCTCATCATTCTCGTTCTTTAAGCTCTTTGGGGAGGTGTTTGTCCTGTTTCCCCAAGTAGACTTTTCATACTGTAGACAGCACCTCTTATCTCTCTGTATGCTTATCCCCAGAGCATGGTGACTGATGCTGGAAATATAGAAGCCTCCCTGAATAGTGATGAATCCATCCATGTGTCACCCTTCTATGCAACCATTCATTTGTCCATCCTTGTATCTGTCTAGCCACATGCCCATGGACTGCCTGCCTGCAATGCAATAGCACAGTATATGTCTAAGAACACTAACAAACTACTATCTCCATAGGATCCTTGTAGTGGAGGACTGATGAATAAGCCCAAAACAATCGTTTTTATCAATATGCAATGCCAAGCAATAAGAGAACACTTGCATTTTTTACAAAATGCTATTATAGCCCAGTGGATTCTTTAGTCAAAAACTAGTTGGTGGGCTGGCGAGATGGCTCAGCAAGTAAAGGTACTTGCCAGAAGGAAAGAATTTACTCCATAAAGCTGTCCTCTGACCTCCATAAATATGCTTGCTAAGTGTGCATGCCGATCATTTACACAAAACACAACACACACACACACACACACACACACACACTCTGAACAACAAGACTAGATTAGAAGCCAGTTTAGAGTAGAACCGGACCTGCCTAATTCTGTTCATCAGCTCATACATTGTAGCTCTTTGCCAGGAGAAATTCTTATGGACTAGAACCAGAGGATTATTTTCCTACTTGGGATGCCAGATGCCAGATGCAGAACCCAGCCTCTTGGAGGGCTCAGTTTCTGGCAAGCCCTGCAGGTCTAGGGATGTGGGACCACCCTCCTCTGAGTTGCCAGCCTTCTGTCTGGTACTGTGGCCTTTGCAGATCCCCCAAGTTGGGCCTGGCTTCCTGTGACTGACAGGGAGGTCCTTTCTCCATCACACCCAGGAACTTTCTGCAGTGCAGGAGTCTTTTGGCTGTATTAAAACCCTGAACCTGCCAGGCTCCCTGTTTCTACTCCTTTTTCCCAACACCCAAACAGTTCCAAAGCACCTGGCCAAGTGCAAGGACAGATAGGCTGCCAGAACCCTTACAGCCATGGCTGCCTGTACTCACCTCTGTATGGTGGGAGTTACAGGTCTGCGCTTCTCTTCCCTGAGTGGCCATTTTAATCTGGCCAGTGTTGAAAACATAAAAGGGCTTCCCTACCGCTGAGCTTTCCTCCTCTCTTTCTGTGCACAGACTTGGGAAAGTTGCGAAAGAGGCTGGGTCATAGTGACCTCAGCTGTGTGGGTGGAGGGGGTGGAGTGCACTGGGAAGGCGAGGCTTCGGAGCTGTTTGGATTTAGGGCACCAGAAATATTAACTTCATAAGGACTCTGCTCCCAGGGGATGATGAATGGCAGGTTTGAATTAGGGAAACTTTTGGACAGAGGGCCTTCAAGGTGACACGTCCAATTTATGGGATTGTAGGAGCATCTGCCTTTGCTCATGGGAGTCCCAGTAAAGGAGCCCTTTTGTTTGTTTTTTCCAAATGCTTGTGGACCAGATTTGGTCCAGCTACCAGCGAACCAGCCAGGCTGGAAGAAGTTCTGCTTATAGTCATTTCCCTCACCCCATGAATCCCTCACACACTCCATGCTCTCTCTCTCTCTCTCTTATACACACACACACACACACACACACACACACAATATACACATAAACATACATCCCACACCCTGTGACACCATGCATGCACAGCACACATATACTTTGTATACACACCCCAGTATTCCTTGTGCTACACTCCTTATACACACACTAAACATGCTCCATTCATCACCACACACACACATACTCTATACCCTCCCCCCCACTCCACTCACATAGAATATACTCACTACATGCACACCACACCACATCAGGCTTGTAAGAGCTAAGGCATAGCTTTGGCACCACACAATCCTATCCTGGGCCTCTCTGGGTTAGGTTGTTGGCCCAACCCAAAGCCCCAGAAAAAGAAAGTAACTTAAAATGCTGTTAGCACACAGTTAATTTTAAGCATCTCATTTCACTGTCATGGAACATGTCTTTTGTAAGTATAGTTAGCACATGAAAGACAGATGGAGTGGATTTAGACATGACTCCCCAGATCTCAAAGGGTTGCCTTAAGGTTCATCTCCTTGTAGACCCATTCCTCTAAGAAGGCTCTTCCTGGTTCCAGTAGCTCCCTCCAATGGGGCTTTCCAGCCACCACATGTCTAAACTAGCCATAATACCCTGCATTTGGAAAGCAGAGAGTTGGCCAATTGTGCTGCTAGTGTGTAACCTACTCAAGAGTTTTTTGGTGGAACAAAACTGAAGCTTATTTCCTTGTACCAACCAGCAGACACTTTTGGAATAAGGAACTTAATGATTTCCACATTGAATTCTATATAGGAAAGCTGAGGGGAATTCTGAAGCCCATTTACTCAAGTAAGGTATTTTGCTTGCTTAGGAAGCCGAGTCAGTGTGCTGATAATTTCTGATTCATGGAGGCTGCTTGGCTCTTAGAGAGTCACCCTTTAGACTCTCCCCCAAATCTATGCCACCCTGAATGCTCTGAATCTCATAAGCTAAGTAGAGTTGGCCTGGTTGGAACTTGGATGAGAGAAGTTTCTCCAGTAGTATTCTCTCTCTCTCTCTCTCTTTTTTTTCTGAGACTAGCGTTTAAATGAAGCTTTGCTCGTGTAGTTGTTTGTATGTGTGTCGTGTGGTGATTAGTGAGTGGGATTAGTGAGTGGGATTAGTGAGATATGAACAAATGTCTACTTAGATAGGGAGCCAACAACAGAGCAAAGTAAGCATGCCACCAAAGTCCAACTTGGTAACCCTATGAGTTTTATTGGGGTTACTTACAGGAGCAAAAGTGACTCACAAACAGCTGCATCACCAGAGCCCACCCTAGCATGGTGATAGCTCACAAGGCTGGGAAACTGGAGCACACTGCCCAACATGAAAGCAGCCCAACAGGTTGGCGGGTGACTCTTCCAGGCACCTTGGGTGGTCTTGCCTCATTCAGGAGCTTGGTTGGCCTCTGTCCCGTCTAAGCGGCCCAGCATTTCTTACTGCTTATTTATTCTTGGGGATGGAGGGGTCAGATATACCTGGTCAGTTTCAGGAACTCCCTGAAGCCTTTGAGTTATTTGCCTCTTGGACAGCAGAGAGATGTTAGAAGAGTGAATTATCAGCTTATCTGCAATGTCAAGATCTTCTCCCTTATTCCCCTTCTTCTCCCTTTTCTTCCTGCTCCTCCATTTTTTTTTTGTAGTCACTGTCTTGATGTGTAAGTTCACTGGCCTTGAACTTACCAACCTCCTGCCTTAGCTTCCCTATTGTGGAAGGAAATTGGCAGTTCAGTGAATATGTAGATCATGATTGCTTTTGTGTAGAAATAAAAACATTGCATACAGATAACTATCCCTGTTTATATGCCCAGAGGAAAAAAGTAATTGTGTGTGTGTAGCCACAGGGCAATAATATTAGAGGACAACTTGAAGGAGCAGTTCTCTCCTTCTACCATGTGGGTTCTGGGAATTGAACTCAGTCCATCGGGCTTGGGAGCTGGCATCTTTCCTCACTGAGCCCTCTTGCCGGCCCTCTAGTCAAAAAACAAACAAACAAACAACAACAACAACAGATCTTATCAATGACTCTGAGTTAATTCTAGGGTCATGGAACACTTGCATATATTTTATAATAAGAACAAGGTTGTGGATTATATTTTAAAAGAAGTAAAAAGGAAAAGGAGGAAGAGGAAAACAATGGTGCCTCCAAAATGAAGAGGAGCTCCAGTCAATGGGAAATCCCCCAGGACAGACTTTGGGGAGTTCCTCTACCCCTCTCTGTGTCTGACACTCCTCTTCCAAGTATTTTCATTTACAGTGACCTTATAGGCATGTACAAAGAACTCTTTGGGACAGTGGTTGAGGCTACCTGATAGGGTGGAAGTAAGTAAGATGGGAACATTCACAGGCTAAAGGGTCATTGAAAATTGAGCAAAGTTACTGTAGTATGTTAGAATGGGTATATTTAAATCCGTTAACCTCTGCTATGGTACCTACTCATTATTTTTGACACCTTGTAAGTAAAGTGGGGAGAGAAAGCCTTAAATAGTTATTTTCTTTTATATAGAAGGTATCCTTGTGGTGAGCAGAGGGGTGATGAAGGAAGGTTATATTTTATGGGGAAAAAAACAGAATCAGAAAAATCCTAACCATCATGAGGGATTCAGTGGTGACTATCAGTGGCTGCAGAAGGAGGCTTTTGTATTTGATGGTGAAGGCTGACAGCCTTAAATCCGCTCATCCAACTTAACATGGTAGAATACAACAGAAGTACCCATGCCATTTATGTAACCTTTTTTTTTTTTTTTTTGCCATGAATAAAAGCCCCTAGATCTAATGAAGCAAAGCCTCTAGGTCTCATGAGTCAAAGTATCTAGATCTCTTGAATCAAGCCTTCTAGATCTAACTGCCATTTCCCAGGAGGGCTGGGTGCAGACATCCATGTCAAATGATATCTCTAGATTCTAACCAGTCAAACTCTTTTTCCTAGTCTTTTTATGAGATCAAGTCTTGCCATATGGTCTTGATTGGCCTGAAGTTTGCTATGTAGCCTTGAACTTGCCCTGCATGCCTTGAACTTGAAGTGATCCTCCTGCCTCAGCTTCTTGAGTGCTGAAATTATAGGTATATACCAACATGCCTGGTTTCAATTAGCAAATTTCTGAATACGGAAAATTTCATGGAAGAAAAGAGGCTGAAGAGACATTTCAAAATAATGCAACTTATGTTTATTTTCAGTTATGAATCTGATTTGAACCCTGATACAAATAAACCAACTGTAAAAACAGGTGTACATTTACGAGAGGGTGAGAGCTATTTTAACTCTGACTTTTAAGGATATTAAGCATTAGATAAGATGACATGGTGCTTAGAATTTACTTCCAAATCTAGATGTGAGGAGCTGAGGAGGAGAAGATAGAGAGGCACCTGGCCACATGTGGGTGGGTTGTGAAGTGAGGGAGAGGTGCATGGGGATTTATTTCGCTATCATGTCTACTTGTGTGTATGTTTGGAGATTTCTGTAACAGAAAGTCAACAAAAAGCAATAAAGACTACAGCCAGAACTTCATTCTTTCATTATGGTGATGGTAGAAGTGCTGTACCTGTGCATGTGTGAGTGGCTGTGTTTGTTCATGTGTGGGAGGCTGTTGTGTGTGCATGTGTGGATGGCTGTGATTGTGCATATGTGGGAGGCTCTATGTGTGCTCTCATGCTTTGTTTGGTCTGAACACTCTGGCTACATCCTGTGGGAAGTGACTTTGATAGTTACAAACAGATCTAACATGTTAAAGGGGTGTCAGGCATCCATACATAAACATACATTCCTATTTAGGGGACTGCAGGGGCCAATCCCACTTGGTTATTTCCACGATCAAAGACTGAGTAAAACTGTCGAATGAAGACATCTCCCAGGATCCAGAGGGGCCCAGCTGGAGGATGAATGTCAAGTCCTTGAAAACCACTGCCGCAGAACTGCATTCCATCCACTAAGTCCTAGGGTCCAAAAGAAGCACTTAGTAGCAGGCAGGGAAAGATGAATGGAGTCGGGGTGCCCTACTAAATGGTGGTGCTGGCCATCCAATGGCCTTGGGTGGTTGGCGAATGCCACCATTGAGGGTGGTGGTCTCTTTCTCTCATTTCATGCTAGTATCCCAGCTTGTTCAGTACAGTGTATGTTTGCTCCATTCACTTATCTGTGGTCTACAGTCCTGAGAACTATATGTTTTTACAGCATACTCTGGCATCAGTTTACAACTGGAAACACAAAGACCTTATTGAAAAATGTTTGGCGTTAGAGTGCATTGGTTTAAATCCAATCTTTTTTAGTTTTGAGCAGAGCAGGACTTAATATTTATAAAGGACAGAAACTGCTCTATACATGGCTAGCCATTACCACTTGCTTCTTGACATCTGGGGAAGAAGCTTTTGAATGGGTTCTCTTACCACAAGGCAAGCACACATCCATTGTTCAATGAAGGTACTCCAATCTCCCCCAAACTTTATTTTTTGACACTATGTAGCCTCTGTTGTCCAGCACTCACTGTCCTGCCTCTGCCTTCTCAGTGCTGGAATTGTAGGCATCCAGCACCATCCTGTCCCACAATCTTAGATCTCAGTTTAGCAAAGATTTGAGTTCCACCAGGCAGGTGTGATCTTCCCAAAAACCATTTGAAACTCAAAGTTGCTGATTTGGAGGTGGGAAAAGTACAGCCCTGTGAGAGGACATGAGTAAAATTTAAAGCTATTCCAGCATCCTTTATGTACTGAGATGATCCTGATTGAAATCAGCATCTGTATTGAAATCAGGTTTCTGATTTATGAAACCCCAGTACTTTGTTGGGTTCAGGGCATGGTATGGGTACAAGCAGGGCCCCTTGTTGGGTGAAAGTGAGATCCTCTAGATCCCACAGGGTCTAGAGGGGCCCAGATGGAGGATGAATGTCAAGTCCTTGAAAGCCACTGCTGCAGAACTGCATTCCATCCGATAAGATTTAGTGACTGAGTCTTAGGGTCAAAAAGAAGCACTTTTTGTGGTGTGTTAGTGGGACTGAAGACTGGTGAATAGAGCTTAATTTCACATGTGGTTTGTTCTCAGCCTACAGAGGCTGTTCCAGAGTGTCCCAAGGGTTTAGGTAGTTTACCATGAAGCCATGCTTTAGAGCAAATGCTCATGTTTGCTTGGAAATCTATTTATATTTGGTGGCTTGGGAGGGATAAAGTGAAGGTCACCTCTACCTTGGCACCTCTCTGCTGCCACAGTTCCTGATCTTATAGGTGACTCTGGTTAAAGATCAACACATTAAAGTGTGTTTCCAAAGAAGCACAACATCCAAACTCAGGCGCACAGGGTATGAAGTGACCAGATTTTTGTCTCTGCCTCATTCTCAGAACTTGAAAATCATTGCAGCAAAAGACATGTTTTTGCATGTCATATCTTTTTTCTTTTTTTTCTGTATGTCATAACTTTTTTTAAGTCGCTCTTTAAAAATTCCTATTATTTATGTGCATGTGCGCAGCGTGCATCTGTGTGCATGTGTGAGTGTATCCCACAGAGATCAGGAGAGGACATTGGAGCTCCTGGAGCTGAAGTTACATGTGGCTTGTGAGGCACACAAAAAGGGTGCAGGAAACCGACTGTGGTCCTGGAAGATCCGCACATGCTCCTTTTATTAAAAAATTTACTTTATTTTTTTATTATTAGTTACATTTTATTAACTCTGTATCCCAGCTGTATCCTGCTCCCTCATTCCCTCCCAATCCCACCCTCCCTCCCTCATCTCCTCCCTGCCCCTTTCCAAGCCCACTGATTGGGGAAGGACCTCCTCCCCTTTCATCTGACTCTGTTTTATCAGGTATCTTCAGGACTAGCTGCAAAGTCCTCCACTGGCCAGCACATGCTCTTAATGGCTGAGCCACCTCCCAGCCCCAGTCAGATTGTCTTCATTTAACTCTCAGAACCTTGGCACCCTCCTCTATAAAATGGGGTAATCACATCTCGGTGCATATGAGTAGTGGGGAGGATTAGTGTGCTTGTTGATAAATTCCTCATGCCAGTATCAGAAATCCCCCTTAAGTGTCTTGCACCTCAGTAGTTGCTGCTTCATGGCAGAACTGGAAACTAGAAGTAAGTCAGGCGGTTTCTACCACAGGCAGCTACACATTTCTCAGGGAAAATGCCACATCAGGACTGGACTAGGTGGGAGGGAGTTTGGATTACTTGTAGACTTGTGTAGATGGCTCTGAAGGGGGAAGTAGCAGGCACGTGGGGAGGGTACTGTGACTCACAGAATAAGGAAACAGTCCTTACCGGCAGGATGTAGGCAGTTGGGCTGAGGGTGTATGAAACCCCGTTGATAAGGAAGGCGACATTTGGCATCACGTTAAGGGCAGCACAATCCACAGCATACTAAAACATAGAAGGATCAACTCAGAGACTGCTCTCTCCCCAGACAAGGACAGACTCTTCTGCTCCTATACCATCCTTACCCCAGGAAGACACTCACTTCTCCATCCATGGGTGTGGCCCCAATGGCCTCTTGAAGCTGTTTGATCTTGTCAGGAGGGCCAGTGATGAGGGAGGTCCCTGTGTCCACAATGGCCTGGCAGCCCTCAGAGCAGAACATCACAGTGTCTCCTACCTGGATTCTGAGGAAAAAGGGCCCCGGTGGTCCCACATTTAGTACCTGATCCTACGCCATTCCTGCTCCCTATGGGGCCCTTTACCTTATCAGGATGCAGTAATGGTATCCTCTTTGGTCTCTTCTATAACACAGGAGTGTTTTCCAACTAGTATGTTTGTTGGTTTATTTGAGACAGGCTCTCCTTGCATAGCCTTGGTGATTCTGGAACTCACTATATAGGACAGGTTGGTCTTGAATTCAAAGATATCTACTTCCTTTTGCTTCCCAGGTGCTGGGATTAAAGGCCTGCACCACTATGCCTTGCCAACTTCTTTTTAAGACAGGGTTTCACCTTGTCCAGACTAATTTCAAACCCTTAGCAATCCTCCTGTCTCTGCCTCATGAGTGCTGGATTTATAGGGATGAGGCATTATACCTGACTCAACTTGTTTTGCCTAAAATTCACAGTAGGAATACACTTCTTGACTAAGCACACACACACACACACACACACACACACACACACACACACACACACACAAGTGTACGCATGCACACACTAGCTGAAATACATTCTTGTATTTTCTATTTTACTCTGATTTCATTCAGAAGTGCATGTTGAGAGCTGGGTATGGTGAGGAACACCTGTAACCCCAACATATAGGAGGTTGAGGTGACAGGAACTTGAGCATTCCACAACAGCTGGGGCTATGTGACAAGATCCTGTCTCAAAAAAATAAAACAAAGCAAAAGAACAGAGAATCCTTAAAATGATGTCATGAACATAAATAGGTAAATCTCTATAGTCTGAAAAGCATCAGTAGCCACCAGCATTGGAGCTCACTTTTCATCCAAAGCATCTTAGGAACAGAAACTACAGTGTTCTCCTCTGAACTTCCAGATTATCTAGCATAGTGCATGAGGTTTATCAGGTGTGTAAACCTACTTCTCCATTTGCTCCATACCCATGCATGTATTTCAAGGCTCAATTTCAGAACCATTGCCTCTACCAAACCCTGAGCAGCCTTCAGACAGAGATGTCTCAGTGTGTTTGCTAGCCATTCTGGTGGCTTTTGGGACATTGACCATATCTACTTTGTGTTGTGGCAATTTGGAACCACAACTCATCTTACATACAAGCTTCAAGAAAGCAAAAATCTAAGTCCAAATCACTCTTGCATTCCTTATGTCATTCAGCCTTTGCCTAGTATGTGAACACAGCGTAGCTACCTCTGTGAGTTAGACGGATGCCTGCTAAAGGCATAGAGAAGGAAGCTGTTCCTATTTTCCTCCCTGTGCTTTTCCACACTTCCAGTCCAAATGTCAGGTTCCCAGCATCTGCTCTAATGCCTGGCAGCATCACTCAGTTATTCAGCTTGAGGTGTGCCTGTTGTGAGTTCTTCCATTCAACCATAGTTACTACATGAAGGATACTCACCCATCCAGGGCAATCTGCCAGTAGCCTTGCTTGGTGACTGGGATCCAACTAAGGCTCCCAGAGAAATGAGAGGGGTCGTAGCCTCCAAAAGTCAGCTCACTGCCTGAGCCACCTTGCGGATCACTACATAGAGAGAAAGGCAAATTGTCAAGAAAGAGCCACTGGAAACACAGAGGGGAGGTCATTAAGGGCCCTTTGATGTATCTGGTAAGTGGGCAGAAATTTACCTAGCCTGAGTCTTTGGGGATCAGAGATAAGAACTGCTCTGTCCAATGCCCTGTGAATATCCCCTGCTTCTTGAATAAAAGTTTAGGAGGTAGGGGGCAACAGAACTGTAGATCCAAGGTCAGGACCATTCTGGGTGTGCAAACCCAGTGCAACTGAGACTGCCTGCCCCCAAACATCCTTTCACACAGCATCACCCCTGCTATGCATGCCGTGGTGTCTGCTAATTTTAAAGCATTATGTTTTATTGGGGCTTGAATGTCGGTTAATTTTCATTGATAGTTATTTCTCAAGTTATATGCTGAAATGTAGTAGGATTGTGGGGAAAAAGGGCATTTCCAGGAGGAAAGGGAGCATAAAGATACAAAGCCTGGGGAACTATAGGTCATAGTAGCAGTGGGGAAAGAAACATATGTCTGTAGGAATTTTATGTTTAGTGGGGACTGAGGATGTAGCTAAGGGGTAGAGCCCTTGATTGGCAAGAACATGCATGAGTCCTGGGTTCCAGAAATCTAACCACCTGATCTTGTTGAATTCTCACATCAACCTACTATTTGCTTGAGGAAACTGAGATCCTGGGAGACAAAACAATGCAAATGGTAGGATTTAAAGCCAGGCTATTCTGGCCTTGCTCCTGACCAGCACTGCACACTTTGTCAACAAGAGGAGAGCAGGAGCCTCTGCAAGGGGAAGCATGGGTCCTAACAGTGTGCCTCGATCAAAAGCCTACACCAGGCTTGGTTCCAGCTGCAGCCATGCTGGAGACACAATGTAGCCCAAGAGAGCAAACTTAGGACTCTTCATGTGGGAGGGGAACAGGGAAAGGGGACATAAATTGGAGCATGGCGAGCTCAGGCCAGGCCAGAGAGGAAAAGGTAAATCTTTCTGCATAGGAAAGAAAGTCTCAGCACTGTAGGCAAGAATACAGGGACAGTGAGATTCATACTCTTCATAATTATAGGACATGAAGTTTTAAACTCCTGGCAATACAGCTAAGAAAAAAAATCTTAGCCATTTTTAAATGTTCAGTTCAGATTTTTCACTACCGTGAAGACAAGCTCCCATACATTTTCACAGTGTAGAACTGAGACTTATTAAGAGCAACCCTCCTTGGAAACCACCACTGTACTTTTTGCCTGTGAATTCAATTCTAAGTATCTCATATAATTAGAACCATATCTGTCCTTTTGGTGACTGGCCTTTTATTTAGCAAGGTCTTGAAGTTTAATCCATGTTCTAGCACATGTCTGTGAGACACTGGAGAGTAAACTCAGAGTCTGGTGCAACCTAGGTAAGTCCTCTACCACCATGCTACCCCTCTCCACTCTCTTTCCTTTTAAAGACCAAGTGATACTCTATGGTTATCCCACACTTTCTTTCCTATCCATCAACACAATTTAATTTTAGTAAGTTTTTTTTTTGTGGTTTTTCAAGACAGGGTTTCTCTGTGTAGCCTTGGCTGTTCTGGACTCATTTGTAAACCAGGCTGGCCTTAAACTCACAGAGATCTGCCTGCTATTGACATCCCAAACACTGGGATTACAGGTGTGTGCCACCGTGTCCAGCTTTTTAGTATCATCTTATTGACTAATCTTTCCCTTCTTTCCTAACCACAGATATTATCCTTGTTTCATCATGTTTTGGTGTCTACACTTGGCATGTAACAGGATTGTAGTATTTATTGACCATACAAACCACTAGCCAATCTCAAGGATACATTTAACTCACTGTGGTAGTTCACAAACTGTTTGACATAACTCCTTTACGAGGAAAACCACATATCCTTGAAATCCAGAGGGCTTAAGTGTTTTTCTCAAGATCATACAGCATAGGCCAGGCAAGAGACTCAAGAGATTTGTGGGTCTTAGGACCAAGAAGTCTCCTGTGCCGGCCACCTGCCTGTAGTCGTCACTGATCTGACAGAGGGGCTTGGCCAACCCCACCTGCTCAAGTAGACAGAAAATATAGGCAGATCCACAAGGTTCTGGGCCATCATGTTGTCAAACACCGGGGTTACCCCTCCAGCAGCCAAGGAGGGGTATCCTAGGCCCAGAATCCCATCAAATGCTGCATTCACAAAGGTCTGGCCAGGCTCTTTGACACTTTCTCCAAACTGCTGGCCATCCACAGTCAGCCCTTCCACCTGAGGAGAGAATTGCACAAGGTTAATTGGATGAGTCCCTGTTCTGTCTAAAGATAATTCTTCCTTTCTCACTTTCCTTGGTACATAGGCACACAGATTTCAACTATAATTCCACTCACATAATTTATTCATGTGACTTTAAAAATTGAAATATACTGCAATGCAGAAAACATGTGTCTATTTTAATAACACTCCACACACCACACATATGCCTCCTGAAATAAAACAGGATATTCCAAAGCCCCAGCAGTCCTTTCACGTACCCTGCCAATCATTGCATCCTTCCTCAAAAGTGACTTGTCACCCACGTAACATTGGTTTGTCTATTTGAGTGGTTCTCAACTTTCTTAATGTGCCAACCCTTTAATACAGTCCCTCATGTTGTGGTGATCCCTCCCAACCATAAAATTATTTTCAGTGTTACTTTATGACTATAATTTTGCTACCATGATGAATTTTAATGTAAATATCTGGTATACAAGTTATATTTTCAGTTATAATTTGACCCAAAGGGTTTGCAACCCACAGGTTGGAAATCACTGCCTTATGCCATTGGTGGATATCTGGGCTGTTTCCAATGTTTGATTATCAGCAATGGTGCTTTGTGTACACTTTCTCTGGTGAACACATGTACATATTTCAATTGAAATAAATCTGTAGATCTCAGGGTATATAAGTATTCTCTCAAAGCAAATGTTCTAGAGTCTCTTAAAATGGTGATTCCAATGTTTTCATTGCCAGTATTTTTTGAGCATTCCAATTGGTCCATATCCTCATTAAAACTTGATATGACCTGTCTTTTCCATGTTGGTTTTATAGCAAATATGCAGAGAGTTACATTAAGATTTTAATTGCATTTCATGACAATTAATGAAATTGGCTATTTGGATATCTTCTTTTAGAAATGCCTCTTTTGGTTGTTGATATATTTCAGAACCAAGTCCCTTGCTGGAAACTACAAGTTTTCTCCCCTGGCCACTATTCTTTTTGCTGTATTTGACTAACAAGGTATAAATTTTAATGTAGCTAATTTATTTGATTTTTGCTTCAATATTAGTGTTTTTTTTTAATTCTTTATTAATTACACTTTATTCACTTTGTATCCCCCCTGTGGTTCCTTCCTTCCTCCCATCCCAATCCCTCCCTTCCTCCACCCTCTACATGCATGCCCCTCCCCAAGTCCACTGATAGTGGAGGTCTTCTTTTCCTTCCTTCTGATCCTAGTCAATTAGGTCTCATCAGGAGTGGCTGCATTGTCTTCTTCTGTGGCCTGGTAATGTTGCTTCCCCCTCAGGGGGAGGTAATTAAAGAGCAGGCCAATCATTTCATGTCAGAGACAGTCCCTGTTCCTATTATAATGGAACCCACTTGGATACTGAACTGCCATGGGCTACATCTGTGCAGGGGTCTTAGGTTATCTCCATGCATAATCCTTGTTTGGAGTATCAGTCTCAGGAAAGACCCCTGTTCTCAGATTTTTTGGTTCTGTTGCTCTCCTTGTGGAGTTCCTGTCCTCTCCAGATCTTACTGTTTCCCACTTCTTTCCTAAGACTCCCTGCACTCTGCCCAAAGGTTGCCCATGAGTCTCAGCATCTGCTTTGATAGTCTGCAGGACAGAGCCATTCAGAGGTCCTCTGTGTCAGGCTTCTGACTTGTTCCCTCTTTTCTCCTTCAAAGTCCATCCTCTTTGACTTTCTGGATAGGAATTGAGCACTTTAGCAAGAGACTTCCCTCTTGATCAGTTTCTTGAGGTGTACAGGTTTTAGTATATTATATGTCTATATAGTGAGTATATACTGTGTGTGTCTTTCTGCTTCTGGGATAGCTCACTCAGATCTTTTCCAGATTCCACCATTTACCTGTGAATTTCATGATTTCCTTGTTTTTTATTGCTGAGTAATATTCCATTGTGTAGATGTACCACAATTTCTGTATCCATTCCTCCACCGAGGGGAATCTGGGCTGTTTCCAGCTTCTGGCTATTACAAATAAAGCTGCTAAGAACATGGTTGAGCAAATGTCCTTATGGTGTACTTGAGCCTCTTTTGAGTATATGCCTAGGAGTGGTATAGCTGGGTCTTGAGGAAGTGCTAGTCCTAGTTGTCTGAGAAAGTTCCAGATTGCTTTCCAGAGTGGTTGTACAAGTTTACATTCCTACCAGCAGTGGAGGAGGGTTCCCCTTTCTCCACAACCTCTCCAGCATGTGTTGTCTCTTGAGTTTTTGATCTTAGCCATTCTGATGGGTGTAAGGTGAAATCTTAGGGTCGTTTTGATTTGTATTTCCCTGATGGCTAATGAGGTTGAGGATTTCTTTAAGTGTTTCTCAGCCATTCGATATTCCTCTATTGAGAATTCTCTGTTTAGCTCTGTACTCCATTTTTAATTGGATTACTTGATTTGTTGTTGTTTAACTTCTTGAGTTCTTTATATATACAAGATATTAGTTCTTTGTCAGATATAGGGTTGGTGAAGACCCTTTCCCAATCTGTAGGTAGTCGTTTTGTTCTGACCATAGTGTCCTTTGCTTTACAGAAGCTTTTCAGTTTCATGAGGTTCCATTTATTGATTGTTGCTCTTAGAGCCTGTGCTGTTTGTGTTCTGTTCAGGAAGTTTTCTCCTGTGCCAATGAGTTCTAGGGTATTCCCCACTTTTTTTCTAGCCGATTTAATGTGTCTGGTTTTATGTTGAGGTCTTTGATCCACTTGGACTTCAGTTTTGTGCAGGGTGATAAGTATGGATTTATTTTCATTTTTCTACATGTAGACATCCAGTTGGACCAGCACCATTTGTTGAAGATGCTATCTTTTTTCCATTGTATGGTTTTGGCATCTTTGTAAAAAATCAGGTGTCCATAAGTGTTTGGATTTATGTCAGGGTCTTCTGTTCAATTCCATTGATCCACGAGTCTGTTTCTATGCCAGTACCATGAAGTTTTTAGTATTGTTGCTCTATAGTACGCTTGAGATCAGGGATGGAGATACCTCCTGAAGATCTTTTACTGTAGAGAATTGTTTTAGCAATTCTGGGTTTCTTGTTGTTCCATATCAAAGTGACAATTTTTCTTTCAAGGTCTGTAAAGAATTGTGTTGGTAATTTGATGGGAATCGCATTGAATCTGTAGATTGCTTTTGGTAAGATGGCCATTTTTACTATATCCTGCCAAGCCATGAGTATGGGAGATCTTTCCATCTTCTCATATCTTCCTCTAATTCTTTCTTCAGAGACTTGAAATTTTTTTCATACAAGTCTTTGACTTGCTTGGTTAGGGTTACACCAAGGTACTTTATGTCTTTTGTGGCTATTGTGAAGGGTGTTGTTTCCCTAATTTCTTTCTTGGTTCTTTTGTCTTTTGTATACAGGAGGGCTACTGATTTTTTTGAGTTAATTTTGTATCCGGCCACTTTGCTGAAGG
>NW_026596443.1:53384-69686 GCF_907164565.1 Psammomys obesus | reverse complement strand
TTTTGAGTTAATTTTGTATCCGGCCACTTTGCTGAAGGTGTTAATCACCTGTAGGAGTTCCCTGGTAGAATTTTTGGGGTCACTCAGGTATACTATCATATCATCTGCAAATAGTGATACTTTGACTTCTTCCTTTCCAATTTGTATCCCCCTGATCTCCTTCAATTGTCTTATTGTTCTAGCAAGGACTTCCAGCACTATGTTGAAGAGATATGGAGAGAGTAGGCAGCCTTGTCTTGTCCCTGATTTCAGTGGGATTGATTTAAGTTTCTCTCCATTGAGTTTGATATTAGCTATAGGCTTGCTGTATACTGCCCTTACTATGTTCAGGTATGTGCCTTGTATTCCTGATCTCTCTAAGATTTTAAACATGAATGGATGTTGGATTTTGTCAAATGCCTTTTCAGCATCTAAGGAGATGATCATGTGGTTTTTCTCCTTCAGTTTGTTTATGTGGTGGATCACATTGATGGATTTCCATATATTGAACCACCCTTGCATGCCTGGGATGAAGCCTACTTGGTCGTAGTGGATGATATCTTTGATGTGTTCTTGGATTTTGTTTGCAAGTATTTTGTCGAGTATTTTTGCATCGATGTTCATGAGGGAGATTGGCCTGAAATCCTCTTTCTTTGTTGGGTCTTTGTGAGGTTTAGGTACCAAGGAGACTGTGGCTTCATAGAATGAGTTTGGTAGTGTTCCTTCTGTTTCTATTTTGTGGAATAGTTTGAAGAGTATTGGTGTTAGCTCTTCTTTGAAGGTCTGGTAGAATTCTGCGCTGAAACCATCTGGCCCTGGGCTTTTTTTGCATGGGAGACTTTTGATGACAGCTTCTATTTAATTGATTTACCTGGTCTTGATTCGGCTTTGGCATGTGGAATTGGTCAATAAAATTGTCCATTTCATTTAGATTTTCAAATTTTGTGGCATATAGACTTAGGAAGTCTATTAGGAAGTACGACCTAATTATTGTTTGGATTTCTTCAGTGTCTGTGGTTATGTCCCCCTTTTTGTTTCTGATTTTGTTGATTTGGATAGTTTCTCTCTGCCTTTTAGTTAGTTTGGCTAAGGGTTTGTCTACCTTGTTGATTTTCTCAAAGAACCAGCTCTTGGTTTCATTGATTCTTTGAATTGTTTTATTTGTTTCTAATTTATTGATTTCAGCCCTGAGTTTGATTATTTCCAGCCATCTACTCCTCTTTGGTGTGTCTGCTTCTTTTTTTTCTAGGGCTTTTAAGTGAACCATTAAGTTGCTTGCATGAGATATTTCAAATTTCTTCTTGAAGGCACTTAGTGCTATGAACTTTCCTCTTAGCGCTGCTTTCATTGTTGGGTATGTTGTGCCTTCATTTTCATTGAATTCTAGGAAGTCTTTAATTTCTTTCTTTATTTCTTCTCTGACCCAGCTGTCATTTAGTAACAAGTTGTTTTTTTTATAACTTGCTTCAGATTTTTTTCCACAGTCATGAAGGCATTTTCCAAGTTTTCTTCTACATGATTTATTTTTTCATTGTTTTGCATTTAGATCTATAATCTACCTAAAGTCTGACAACATATGACACTATTAAGATTAATTTTTCTGCATATATATGTGTGTGTGAAAGAGAGCCATCATTATTTAATAACAGTGTTATCCTCTACATGCTGCATTAAAATATTTATTATGAGCGAAGTGATTGGTGGGAAATTTCTGGATTTTTCATACACCCTGGTACATTTGTGTCTTTCTTTTTTTTTTCTGTAACCTCTACAAATATGGCAGTCCAAATAGTAGCTTTATAATATCTTGACAGTGTTTTTTTTAATCAAGAATACATTCATTACATTCATCTACATGTTAGAATCAACTTATTATTTCTAACACAAATCATTACTCTCTCGATTGAGGAAACACTGGAGCTATAAATCAACATGGAAATTTTGAGTTCTTTGTCAAAGCAATTCTTTCTGTGGTCATGACTCATCTTTAAATTCATATAAATCTTTTAATTTCATACATTATGGGTTTTTAGGGTAAAGGTTTCTCATACTTGTTAAGGGTAAGCTCTTTTGATGGTATTATAAATACTACTATTAAAATGTATTTTTTGTCTTCACTGTGACATACAAATCCACATGATTTTTGTATGTTTACCTCTTCTAGAAATGTTGGTAAATTTTCTTACTAATCTCAGTATGCTGTCTGCAGATGTTTTTAGACTTCCTACATGAAGGATTTTGTTTTGTGGCTAGTTTTGATGGTGTAGGCCTTTCATCTCCAGAGGTAGGTAGAGGTAGGTAGTTTATGAGAGTTCCAGGCAAGTATGGCCTACATACAGAGTTCCAGGACAGCTAGTGCTACACAGTGAGAGTCTACCTCAAACAAAAAAAAAAAAAAAAAAAAAACTACAAAACAAAACAACTGTTTCAGCAAGAGAGAAATAATGCCGGGTACTGGATACCTAGCTAACTACCAAGGTCTAGAGAAGTAATGGATCTTGGAGGACCTACAACCATCACTTAACTAAAGCAACATAAACCCTAGCTACACTTTAAATATTTGTCCTTATACCCACCAATAAATGTAGTCCTCAACCCTTATCGAGGAAACTTCTCTTTGCAACAAAGATGTTATAGAAACAACAACCAAGCAAAATTCAGAGTTGTGGAACCCAGTCCCAAATGGCCTCTATTCCGTGACATTTGCCTGTTATCTCAACAATCAACAGTAACAACTCAGCAGAAGGATCATAGACTCTAGGTTAGATTCAGCTCACAGTGAGGCCTGCCTCACACCTGCCTTAACCACAAAACAGAAAAACTTTGACATCATCAATGCGGAAAGGCTGTGTCTCTAATCCATTTTGTTTTGTTTGTTTGTTTTGAGACAGGATCTTGTATAGCCAGGTTAAGTGCAGAGTTTACTATGCAAGAGAGGAAATCTTAAACTGATCCTCTTGCGCCCGGCCTCTGAGTGCTGGGATTAAAGGTCTCTGCAACTCTGGCAAGTTCTAGTGTTTATAATGACCTTTTCAAATTTTGTTATTAAAGTTGTTCTTGTTTTATAAGATGAGTTATAAACTAACTCTGTCAATTCTCTGGAGGATGGGTCTAGAATTTTCTTTGTGAGGAGTTTATTTTTGTTTTGTTTTAACAGCAGAGTAAACATTAAAAGTAGATACAAGATTGTTAATAGTTTCTATTTTATTGTATCAGTTTTGATATGCCATATTTCTCAAGATATTCATCAATTTAAAATTATTGGTTGTTTTTTTTTTTCATGTAAAGGCTAAAAGCTTATGGAGTAAGTGGAAAAGGAAGATGTGTGCTGAAAAGAAAAAAAAATGTCCCAAATGAGCTCAGAGACTTAAAAGTTGACAGTGATGCTTTAATGAAAGAAATAGCAACGGTGGTACCCAAACATTGCCAGAAGAAAATGCAGTGTGTGGCAGATGATGAAAAGATGACGGTGAAAATAGAGACTGAAATTAGTAGACTTAATTACGAGACTTAGGAAATTAAGAGAGTTAATTAAAAGACTCTTCTAGACCAGCATGGCCAGTACCCAGTGTGGATGTAGCACTGGCAGAGAAAAAGGCTGAAAAAAGCCTTTTCTTTCTTCAGAGAGAAAAAAGTTGGGGAAAAGCAGAGCCAAGGCAGTGAAGGGCTGGCCTGGTAGACCCTTAAAAACTGGAGATTATGACATGCAACATCAGTTCAGTTCTTCACAGATGTCAGCTCTTACTACACAGAAGCTGTTTGTTTTCATATTTTAGTTTGGACTTAATTCTGTAATTCAAAACCAAAATAACTCATTTGTGTTGGAAACTTAAATAAAATATCTTCTGTGATGAAAGAAAAATAAATAAATAAAATTATTGTAATGCTTATCAATATTAAACAGTTTTGATATTTTATGAGGTTGACAAGATCATTAATAATGTCCCTTCTCATTTCTGAGGTTGTTATGTATCGTTCATTTTTTCTGGATTTGTTATGCTAGAGGGTTTCTCTTTGCAAACAGTCAATTTGTGACATTGTTGATTTTGTTTACAGTGTGGACGTCCTACTTCTTTGAAGTCCTGTCCTTTTTATTATTTCTTTCTTTCCTTTGGGCTTGGTTTATGCCTTTTTATTAATATCTTGTTTTTTGTAGTTTTTGTTACTCAAAACAGCTTAGATCATTGGTTTTTCTGATTTATGCATTTCAGGCTATGATTGTGTCTTTAAGGACTTGCTGTGGGAACTAGCAGGGAAGTGAAAAGTTGTACACCTACCTCCAAGTGAACCTCAGTCCCTTCCCTGTTTTTCAGAGTTATTACAATTATCATTTGGAATACAGCCTTCTAAATGGTTTATTTATTCTGTAGCATGTACAAATAATATGTTTACCTGTACACATATAACTCCAACAGAAAGTTTGCTTCATCTATATAATTTTACATAAAAAGCTTTTTTTTTTCCCTGATAAGATGTTACTGAAACTTTTTTCTTTTTTAATTTTGAGACATGGTTTCACTATGTAGCTCTGGCTGGCCTGAAACTCTCTATGTAGGCCAGGCTGGGCTCAAACTTGGAGCGTCATTTGCTACAGCCTTCCAAGTACTGGGATTAAAGGTGTGTACTATCACATTGGGTTTTGGTTAAGCTTTTTTTGTTTTTGTTTTTGTTTTTTGAGACAGGGTTTATTTTGTAGCCTTGGCTGTCCTGGACTTCCTTTGTAGACTGAGCCGGCTTTTAACTCATAGAAATCTGCATGTCTCTGCCTCCTGAGTGCTAGGAGTAAAGGCATGTGCCTAGCTACTTAAACTTTTTTTTTTTTTAATTTTTAGTGATTTATTTTTATTTTATGAGCATTGGTGTTTTGCCTGCATATTTGTCTGTGTGATCCTCTGAAACTAGAGTTACAGATAGTTGTGAGCTGTCACATGGGTGCTGGGATGTGAACCTAGGCCTTCTAGAAGAGCAGCCAGTGCTCTTAACCACTGAGCCATCTCTCCAGCCCATTTACACATACTCTAAGGAGACTTATCCTAAAAAAATTAATTAAGGCTATTAATACATTCACTTTGCTTTATATTATTTGATGAGCAGCTCAGTAGAGCACTCAAACACCACACAATTCATAAGAGTTCAGAAAGATTTGCTCTGGGTTTAATGGGAGGAGGGAGGCTCACATAACACTTCCATACACTTTTATCAGTTAGTAATATATCCCATGCTCAATGTTTTTTGAAAGGATACTGATGAAGACTGAGGTCTACTGACCAATAGCATCATTCTAGAACTAGAATAAAGCTCACCAGGATGGGGCAGCCTCTATTTTAGGCCTAGGCCTAAATACTTGCATAAAGTATCCAGATAGGACCAGGACTCCCCTGGTTCTCTGATTCCCAGAAATCAGGGACCTTAAGAGACCACTGGTCACAAGGAATTGAAGGAGAGGCTCCTAGACTTCAGGCTTTTGTCACCTGGATTCTTCTCTATGTTGGTTCCTGCCTCCTACCTTCCTGTTTCACTAATGGAGCCCCAGCTTGCTCACTGGATTGCACTTATTTTTTTTTCTTTCAAGATGGCAGTCTGCTCTCAGCCCTTCAGTGCTCAGGGACTGCTGATGCAGCCCTGACACCAATCATTGTGCCATGACCCTTGTTTCCTGAAGGAAGTCTCACCATGTCCTCTAGGGCTCAACATGCTGAAAAGACTGATCACTGACCCATCTTGGGTGGAAAGGATTGCTCCCTTACCCTAGAAGCAACCTTGTCTACATCTTCCCAAGGCAGATCTGAAAGTGTGCTCTTGAGACCTCTGAACCATATCCTGCTACTCCTGTGCCTAGTCCCTGGGCAAGAGAACAAAGATGGAGACATTGTACTCACAGAGACTTGGTCAGCTCCGATTATTCCTGTGAGGCTCCCGGTACCATACTGGATGGAGAAATAATTCCCTACCTCCATGTATGTGCTGGACTGGGATGGGTGGAACACTGGGTGTGACTCTGGAAAACAAGAATGCTGCTTACATCTCCCATTCCTGCCCCAGAGGGCAGAGTGGCTTCCCTCAGCTCCCTATAAGAAGTGGGAGATGGGGATTCCTGGAAAGGCCATAGCCTTTTACAAGTGAGCTACTGTGTTCCCTCTAGACACAGGTGTGTCCTAACCAAGGACCAAATATTTGTCCCTGGGCAAACCTGGTTACTCACAGTGACTTCACAGACACAAGATAAGCACCGTTTACCAGGTGCCAGCAGCAATCTCAGCCATCAGTGTAGGCCAGATAGAGCCTGGGCTTCAAAGGAAACTCAGAGGTGAACAATCACCATTACTCGTAACTTTTCACAGAACTTTGAAGATGTCTAGTTCCACGATTTCAAAGAGCTTCTCTCCTTGGGATGTGTCTCCACACAGAACAAGATTTCTCTGTTTAGGGCGTCTGTTTCCAGTCTCTATTGCAATCCCTACTTTACTTCTGGCTGAATGGACAACCCATGGCCACTGTGCCCACCAGCCACCCTCCATGGCAACCAGGGCATCAAGGCCTCCTTGAAGCAGGTGCACAGTCTTCCTTAGCACTCAGCCTACCTACCTGTTCAGGAACTTTCTCCCACATTCCTTTGGGTGTTCCAAAGGAAGTGAGTCATTAAGTCAAAGATTTCTCTTCCTAGTGGTTAATTTTCTCTCCATTAATTCTGACTATCATGAAAATTGTTATCTCGACTAATAGTTACTTTTCAGCTCTGTCCCTGGCCCAGAGATAAGAAGTGGAAGCTGGTATGGCAGGGAGCACCAGTGGAGGGAACCTAAGTCTCCTCGCCCCCACAAGTACCATTGAAAGTGGCTCCCACCATTGCCGGATCCACTTACTGCATGCAGGACTGGTGCAGTACACAGAAGGGACCCAGAGGTTGGAGGAGCCAGTGTCAAAGATGACAGTGAAGTTCTGTGGTGGGGAGCCAATGGAGATAGTCCCGAAGTATTCCATCTGCAGGGAAGGGGGAGAAAGAATTAAAGTATGGGAGGAAGGGAGTAGAGGGAGTTGCATGCCTGCAACTAGAGCATAGAGTACCATAGATTACAACCTACAGAGCCTAGAAGAGGCAAGGCTGGGGACAAAGGATGAAGGAACAGAACAAAGACCACCAGGGAGGAAACTGAGGATAGCCTGGGAAACTTGGCTCTATTCTTCTCTCATTAGCTTGATTCTCATGATGTCATTGTAAGCAAGGCAAGGAAGACAGGAATGCCTCTATTTTAGAGATTGGGGAACTGGGGTTGTAGGAAATCAAATACTTTCTTTGCCCAAAGACATAGCTAGTAAAATGCCTAGCTGAGCACACAATAAGGGCTGTTCCCTTCAGAGCACATGTCATCCTTATCTCTTTCCTCTTGAAGAAAACCCCGTGCCCTGAATCACACTGAATCCTGCTCTACAGAGTTTTAAAAAAACTAAGGGATTATCCATGTGAATCACCCAAGCGTGAAATCCATGCCCGAGCACCTGATGTCCCCTGTCTCTGCTGGAGGCCCAGCGTTTTTCTCCCTCCACCCAGTGCCCCCGGGCTTCAACCCAAGAAGTCTTACATCCAGGTAATTGATGAGGGGCTCGTTGGTGCTCTGATCCATTTCACAGGACTCACTGAATTGGATCATGTCCAAGTTCTGGGATTTCCAGAAGTCTGAGAGTTGGCCTTGAGCCCGTAGTTTCTTCCGGAGGGACTGATGCCTTCTGAGGGGCACCCTGGAAAAAAGCCCAATGTGAAGAGGCCAACTCTGCTTCCCCACCCTTATTTCCACTTATCAGTTTAGAGACTGACTACAGAAAGACCTAGAAAGGGACCTGGTTGTCTATGGAACCAGAATCTGAGTAGAAATTGTTTTCCCTTCCTGGACACTGGCCCTTGGAATGAGAGATAGGACCGGGGTCCTATCTGACCCCAGAAAGGGCTGACTTAAAGGGATGTAAGGACTCTGTGGATACCAGTGCTCAGGGCCCCTTTGGAACATATTTGAAGGTTTGGGGTTATGAACCACAGCTATTGGCATGATTTTGAGCAACAGAGTGAGCCCCTTGAACTGAGGCATATGCCTCTACATGAAGGAGAGGCCTGGGACCAACTGGGAAACATTCGTTAGGGATTCCCATGAGACCCCGGCTTCTTCTTTTCACTTTCTCATTAGCTTTCATCCCCCAGGGCAGCCTTGAGTTGTTGTTGGGGGATCCCTATGTTGAACTCAGTGCTGGAGACAGGGTCTTACCTGTGTAGAACTCCTTGGGACTCAGCCAGTTCCAGGAGCACAAGCAGTAGCACTAGGATGGGTTTCATTGTGGTCCAACCAGCAGCTGCTCTTTCACTCTGCTTCGACCTGTCTTCCACCTTCCTTCCTTCTTGTGTACAAGGCAGGGGCACCTGCTCTTCCTGGTGCCCAGATCTGCCCTGCCCAGTCTGAGGACCCAATGATAAGGTTTGGAGTCAATAGCCATGCCCAGAGTAAACAGTACGCGTAATAGGACGTCCCTTCTCTGCTCCTACGTCTAGTTCTTCTGTTTGTGGAGCTAAGGGCAAAATGTGTGCGTGTGTGTGCACGTGTGTGTGTGTTTCTGTGTGTGTGTGTGTGTGTGTGTGTGTATCCTCTGAAAATGAGGGGTTGTGTAGTCTCAGCTTCTCCCAGGGTCTTTGAACACATACTACTGGCTTCAAGAAACCCCATGTGGGTTTGTCTAAGGGAGCAAAGTGCCCCTGAATGAGGGTCCCACCCTGTTGAACTGCTACTATGAGTGTTCAAGTTGAGGGCCTCGGAAGGGCAGAAGCTGAAATGCTGTATGTGTAGCAGGATTCTAACTCAAAACATTAGCCAGGCTTTTGTCCCCATATTTTGTATTCTGTCTTCGTTCCCTCAGAGGCTTCCAAAGCAGTTTGTTCTACTCAAAGCCAGGCTAGTACTCCCCAAAGGCCGTGAAATGAGAGCATTTGGCTGTTGGTTTGTGGGGTGAGCGTTCTTCAATCTAAACTTGATGGATCTGGCCCTGCAGTCTGTATAGAAGGGATTGTGGAAGCCCTATGGAGGGGCAGGGTCTGGAGCAGGCCTGTGTTGGTACAGGACAGCCATAACAACCAGTGGCTTAAGCAACATTTATTTTCTCCTGATCCTGGAGACTGGACATTTTCTTACCATCAATCCCCACCTGTGACTCTCCTGACTTAAGAGAGGTGGAGGGTGACAGAAGGGAAAACCTTCTTAACTGGACTCCAGTTGATAACCTCTGAGCTGGGACAGAAAAGGCCAGTACCTCCAGGCAGCACTGGTTATAATGTATTAGGCTTCCTGGGTTAGGGTTAGCCCTGCTCTTACCAATACTGTTCTTGCCAGGGCCTTGCCTTTTCTCTCTGAAGCCCAGGAGAGGGCAAAAATTCAGTCTGAAGCTCTGCCTGAGATCCCAAATGTTGAACAGAATATCCAAAAGTAGGAGGAAAACACAAAAACAACTTTCCATTGATTTCAAAGCAACCATCCCTCTCTAGCATTTGCTCATTTCCTGGGAGCTAGAACCAGTCTGTTCCCTGAAGAGCAGCATGCTGCAGGAGCGCTGGGAGTCCGGGTCGCTCCTCCACAGCTAAGCTCTGTCATGACTGCCAAGAGACCTCCAGACACCTCAATGTCATCACCTGCATTCTTAGGAAGGATAAGTGCACAAAACAAGATACATGCATTGAAGTACTGTGCACAAAGCAAGATACATGGAAGTACACCTTACTACATCCATGGGCATGGTATCATCACTGAAAAACCTTGTTCTGAGAGATTTATTCCAGGTCCTCAAAGCCAATTCACTTTCAGATGAGAATATGGTCCCAGAGAGGTGAAGTGGTTGCCAAGGGCACAGTTCGTTAGGATAGGGCTAGAGTGACCGAGGTCTCTTAACTGCTGGTCTAGGGCTCTTGCTGCATGCTATCACTGAGCTATTGATGACAGCAGATCTGATCCCTCCCTCCTTCTCCATCTCCAGACCTTTACACATCCGTTTATCAATTGTAGAGAGTTAGGTTAGCCCATGTTTAAATGAGACCTGGGCAACTATGGGTTACTTGACCTCAAGGAAGAAGACTCAGCCTGCCTGCCTGTTAAGGGGTCTTCTGAGTTTGGGAAAGTCTGACAAGAATTGGGAGGACGTTTGGGAGGACATGCCTGTGAGGACGTTTGTTGGAGCTGATAGGCTCTTTCTTTTCTGGAAACACCAGGAACCTCACCTATTGCGGCTGTAGCTCCCTGGATTCTCCCAGACTGAAATGGAAAATTACTGTGGACCATTGCTATAGATAGTGTGAGCCGTTGGCCTATGGGTGGCTATGTGGGTGTGACCTCTGGGAAATGGCAAAGGGAAGAACATTGGATTGAAAGAGTGGCATGAGAGCAAAGAATACAATGTAGGCAGAAATCCAGTTTCTAGGCACTTGCAAAGGGGCCACAAGAAGAGGGCTCTTCAGGAATGGCTGGCTGGCTGCACGGGTTTGACACTTCCCTGAATATGGGGAGGCTTCGGTAGTGTCCTAGCTAGCTTCTTTTCCTACAGCTTCTGTTGTAGAAGATAAAATAACGACAGGGGACAGCTGTGCAGTGCTGTGTGGGAGTCAGCTGGTGTAAGGACAAAGGTATACACTAGTGTGGGGTAAGAGCTGGCTGTTGATGGCAAGGAGCTACACTCCAGGATACTGTCCCTGGCTCCAGCAACAGCATCAGCTCCAAATGGCCCTGACAACTAGTCAGGAAAATGTCTCAACCTTTTTCTGCTCAGAGTTGAGTAATAAAGGAAAATCTACTGTGCAGCATGTGGCAAGGCAAGGAGATACAGCAAGGGTGCCTGGCTCCACCTAGTTTTGCCTTAACTGGCCATCTGACCATAGAAGCCATTTCTCTCAGAATTTCATTTCCTCATCTATAAAATGATGCAGTCGCATTGAATGATGATAGCAGGGAACACTGGGGAGGACATAGCTGTGTCTCAGATGCTGTGTTAAAGAATGTAAAGGTATTTCTTCACACCTCACACCAGTCCTTCAAGGTTATTTAAAAACATATGAGAAGATGGAGACATGGGGTTGCTCCTGTGCAGTGCTGTAACTCAGATCCAAACCCAGATTTGCCTGACTTTAAGGCCAATGCTCCTAACCATCACTGTACTGAATGATCTAGAGCAGAGGTTCTTAGTCTGTGGGTTGCAACCCCTTTAGGGGTCACATATCAGATATCTTGCATGTCAGATAGTTACATTATGATTCACAATAGTAGCAAAATTACAGTTATGAAGTAGCAATGAAATAATTTTAGGGTTGGGGTTACCACAACATGAGGAACTATATTAAAGAGTCACAGCGTTAAGAAGATTAGAACCTCTTCTCTAGAAGGTCTTCCTGAAAGAGGGAGCTAAAGAGGCTTAAAAAGAGGGAGAGATTGGTTTCTGCCATGGCAGACAATTTGTAGGTTTGGAATAATAAAAAGTGTGTATAGGGCATGTTGTGGTGACAAATGGTCTCATTGCATATTCATAAAAATTTGTTCTTTCTTTGGTGCATAGTCTTTCTAAGTACCCAAGGTACTCACTATGTACCTCCTCATTGTGTATTTTTAAAAACAATTTTCTATATTGTCTTCAATAAGTCACCCAGGAATATTCATTACTGTATTTCTGATAGGTGCAAAAATTACACCTGTATCCTTCTCTGACTGAATTATGAAAAAATAAAACTTCTATTTCATCAAAACATCTGTTTAATGCAGAAAGAGAGAACTTGACATGAAACACTTTTTTTCCCCACACAGTTTGGTTTTCTTGTTTGTTTGTCTTTTTTTTAAGCCTCCTATTTTTGTGCAACTGGAAATCAGAAGACTCTGACCTCCCCAGTGTTTCATCATGTCACAAACTCAGTCAATTTGAGTTCATTCTACAACCACCACCAGTTGTATTCTGGGAAACTGGCTTTTAGACCAGAAATTGTGCATCTTCGCCAGCAGAGAGCGCAGGCACCATGGTGGGTTCCTGTCTGGATGCTGCCTCTGCTAGCTGTTAGCCAAGCTTCACACACTGTGACCTACACTGCCTTAGACACTTGAAGGCGAACAAAGCAGGGTTTGAGTCCTACCAAATGGCTTGTGATACCATCGATATTTTTTGAGTTCCAGATTCTTCAGTTATAAAAGAGGAAGTGTGTGTGTGGGACATGGTGGGGCACACCTGTGTGATTGCAGCAGACAGGTGTGAGGCAGAGATAAGAGGATCACTGTAAGTTTGAGGCTAGTCTGGTCTACATAGCAAGTTCAAGGCCAGCCAGAGTTACATAGTGAGGCACAATCCGCAGGAGGAAATTACATCCAAAAGAGCAAGGATTGTTTGTTCAAAGATGCTGAGACATGCATCTTAGTAGATTCAACAAACTCCCTTGTGGAAAAGCCTCCAAATGGAGGTCTTGGTAGAAATCATTTATTTGTTCACAGATTAGGGTGTAAGTCTTATTGATCTAATTTCAGAAAAAGGAGCACTCAAGGCCCCAAGTTTTTTCTTCCTCAGCAGGCATTGTTCAGGTGTAGGAAGTTTTGGGTTGTCTGGCTAAATTTAAGCATTGTAGTGGTCTTAAGGAAAATAGCTCCCCCCCCCCAGGCTTGTGTATTTGAATGTCTGGCCCTCAGCTGTTAGACTGTCTAGGAAGGATTAGGGGTGACCTTGTTGAAAGAGGTGTGCCACTGGGAGCAGACTTTGAGTTTTCCCTAAAAATGTCCACTTAGTGACTTGCCATAAGGCAAGCTGTGCCTTCTGAGTGAAGTTTTAGGGAAAAGTCAAAAGACTACACTAGGCCCAGTCTCTCTCTCTGCCTGATGTCTGTGGATCAGAATGTAAGCTTTATGGCTGCCTGCCTGCTGCATGCCTGCTGCCATGCTTCCCACCAAAGACACTCACTCTCTGAACCTGTAAGCAAGCTCCCACTTAAATGACTTTCTTTTTAAGTTGTCTTGGTCATGGTGTCTCTTTACAGTGAATAGTACAGTGACCAAGTCAAACATGGTCATATCTATTGTGTAAGAGATGAAAGTGGATTGGAATGAAGTGCGCATGGTAGCCCAGGAAAGAAGCAGTGTGCAGAGAATTGTAGCTAGATCCCAAAGCCACACCATGGATTAGCTATAATGAAGGAAATAGGATCAAAGAGGAACCTACAGTTTGTCTTACTGGTGCCTAGGAATGTGCAAAGTGCTTCAGGTTCAAGATTGTGACCAGAGCATCATTTGTGACTGAGAGCTTAAAAACAACCATGGTATGTTTCAATGTTGTTATCTCTGAACTAAATGCTTTGGGGCCATAATGGAAAGGCTCTGGGGGTTAACCTTTTAGATATGGTGCTCAGTTTGAAAAAGTGTAGCAGACTGCTACAAGATAAATAAAAGATGAAAAGTACAGTATACGTATGCACACATGCATATAATAGTGTACACACACACACACACACACACACTCAAGTCCCGAGGCAAGAAAGCACAGGGAATAGCTTAACAACTGGAACTTGGCTTAAGCTATCACACATTCCTCTTCTAACCACACACCTTAGGAACCCATCCCCACTCCTGCCACACGCCAGCATTAAACTGCAAGTACACCCCACTCAGGACAATGGAATAAGATTGTTTTCCTTCAAATGTATTCCAGAACATATATTGGTATATGAATGACAGGGATTTATCTAGTCTGGACTGATTTTGTGTCCATGTTCAATAAAGCAAATTGTGCCCTCCGAGTGAACTTTCAGGTAAAAAATTATTTACCTTCTTAGTTTATGCATAATTGGGCATGCATATGATTAACATCAAATGCATTAGGGGAAGAGATATACACAATGGGCAAAGGCTTTTTAAATTCATTTTTTAAAATTTTTTATTAATTACAATTTATTCATTTTGTATCCCCCCCATAAGCCCGTCCTTCCTCCCCTCCCGATCCCACCCTCCCTCCCCTTTCTGCATGCATGCCACTCCCCAAGTCCACTGATAGGGGAGGTCCTCCTCTCCTTTCTGATCTTAGTCTATCAGTTCTCATCAAAAGAGGCTGCATTGTCCTCTTCTGTGGCCTGGTAAGGCTGCTCCCCCCTCAGGGGGAGGTGATCAAAGAACAGGCCAATCAGATTATGTCAGAGGCAGCCCCTCTTCCCATTACTATGTAACCCACTTGGACACTGAACTGCCATGTGCTACATCTGTGCAGGGGTTCTAGGTTATCTCTATGAATAGTCCTTGGTTGGAGTATGAGTCTCTGGGAAGTTCCCTGTGTTCAAATTATCTTGTTCTGTTGCTCTCCTTGTGGAGTTCCCATCCCCTCCAGGTCTTACTATTTCCCATTTCTTACATAAAATTCCATTCACTCTGCCTGACAGTTGGCCATCAGGCTCAGCATCTGCTTTGACAATCTATACTGCAGAGACTTTCAGAGGCCATTTGTGGCAGGTTCCAAGGTTGTTTCCTGTTTTCTTCTGGCTTTCAGAGGCCCTCTGTAGCAGGTTCCGAAGTTGTTTCCTATTTTCTTTTTCTTCTGATGTCCATCCTCTTTGCCTTTCAGGATGGGGATTGAGCATTTTAGTTAGGGTCCTCTCTTTTGCTTAATTTGTTTAGATGTACAGATTTTAGTGGGTTTATTCTATGTTGTATGTTTATATGAGTGAGTATATACCATGCGTGTCTTTTTGCTTCAGGGACAACTCACTCAGGATGATCCTTTCCAGGTCCCACCATTTAACTGCAAATTTCATGATTTCCTTATTTTTCATTGCAGAGTAATACTCCATTGTATAGATGTACCACAGTTTCGGCATCCATTCTTCAGTTGAGGGGCATCTGGGTTGTTTCCAGCTTCGGGCTATTACAAATAAAGCTGCTAAAAACATAGTTAAGTAAATGTCCTTTTTGTGTACTTGCGCCTCTTTTGGGTATATGCCTAGGAGTGGTATGGCTGGATCTTAAGGAAGTGCTATTCCTAGTTGTCTGAGAAAGCGCCAGATTGATTTCCAGAATGGTTGTACAAGTTTACATTCCCACCAGCAGTGGAGGAGGGTTCCCCTTTCTCCAGAACCTCTCCAGCATGTGTTGTCCCTTGAGTTTTTCATCTTGGCCATTCTGATGGTGAAATCTCAGGGTTGTTTTGATTTGCATTTCCCTGATGGCTAATGAGGTTGAGCATTTCTTTAAGTGCTTCTCTGCCATTCGATATTTCTCTACAGAGAATTCTCTTTTTAGCTCTGTTCCCCATTTTTTAAGTGGATTACTTGGCTTGCTGCTTTTCAGCTTGTTTAGTTCTTTATATATGCTGGATATGAGTCCTCTGTCAGATAAAGGGTTGGTGAAGATTCTTTCCCAATAGGTAGGCAGTCGCTTTGTTTTGATGATGGTGTCCTTTGCTTTACAGAAGCTTTTCAATCTCATGAGGTTCCATTTATTGATTGTTGCTCTTAGAGCCTGTGCTGTTGGTGTTCTGTTCAGGAAGTTTTCTCCTGTACCAATGAGTTCTAGGGTATTCCCCACTTTTTTTTCTAGCTGATTTAATGTGTCTGGTTTTATATTGAGGTCTTTGATCCACTTGGACTTCAGTTTTGTGCAGGGTGATAAGTATGGATCTATTTTCATTTTTCTACATGTAGACATCCAGTTGGACCAGCACCATTTGTTGAAGATGCTATCTTTTTTCCATTGTATGGTTTTGGCATCTTTGTCAAAAATCAGGTGTCCGTAAGTGTGTGGGTTTATTTCTGGGTCTTCTGTTCGATTCCATTGATCCACCATTCTGTTTCTATGGCAGTACCATGCAGTTTTTATAACTGTTCCTCTATAGTACAGCTTGAGATCGGGATGGAGATACCTCCAGAAGATCTTTTATTTTAGAGGATTGTTTTAGCAATTCTCGGTTTCTTGTTATTCCATACGAAGTTGAGAATTTTTCTTTCCATGTCTGTAAAGAATTGTGTTGGCAATTTGATGGGAATTGCATTAAATCTGTAGATTGCTTTTGGTAAGATGGCCATTTTTACTATGTTAATCCTGCCAAGCCATGAGTATGGGAGATCTTTCCATCTTCTCATATCTTCCTCTAATTCTTTCTTCAGAGACTTGAAATTTTTTTCATACAAGTCTTTGACTTGCTTGGTTAGGGTTACACCAAGGTACTTTATGTCATTTGTGGCTATTGTGAAGGGTGTTGTTTCCCTAATTTCTTTCTTGGTTCTTTTGTCTTTTGTATACAGGAGGGCTACTGATTTTTTTGAGTTAATTTTGTATCCGGCCACTTTGCTGAAGG
>NW_026596443.1:3464-53374 GCF_907164565.1 Psammomys obesus | reverse complement strand
TTTTGAGTTAATTTTGTATCCGGCCACTTTGCTGAAGGTGTTAATCACCTGTAGGAGTTCCCTGGTAGAATTTTTGGGGTCACTCAGGTATACTATCATATCATCTGCAAATAGTGATACTTTGACTTCTTCCTTTCCAATTTGTATCCCCCTGATCTCCTTCAATTGTCTTATTGTTCTAGCAAGGACTTCCAGCACTATGTTGAAGAGATATGGAGAGAGTAGGCAGCCTTGTCTTGTCTCTGAATTCAGTGGGATTGCTTTAAGTTTCTCTCCGTTCAGTTTGATGTTGGCTATAGGCTTGCTGTATATCGCCTTTACTATGTTTAGATATGTGCCTTGTATCCCTGATCTCTCTAGTACTTTAAACATGAATGGATGTTGGATTTTGTCAAATGCTTTTTCAGCATCTAGGGAGATTATCATGTGTTTTTTTTTTCTTTCAGTTTGTTAATATGGTGGATCACATTGATGGATTTCCCTATATTGAACTACCCCTGCATACCTGGGATGAAGCCTACTTGGTCATAGTAGATAATATCTTTGATGTGTTCTTGTATTCGGTTTGCAAGTATTTTGTTAAGTATTTTTGCATCAATGTTCATAAGGGAGATTGGCCTGAAATTCTCTTTCTTTGTTGAGTCTTTGTGAGGTTTAGGTACCAAGGTGACTGTGGCTTCATAGAATGAGTTTGGTAATATTCCTTCTGTTTCTATTTTGTGGAATAGTTTGAAGAGAATTGGAGTTAGCTCTTCTTTGAAGGTCTGGTAGAATTCTGCGCTGAAACCGTCTGGTCCTGGGCTTTTTTTGGATGGGAGACTTTTGATGACTGCTTCTATTTCTTTGGGGGATATAAGACTATTTAATTGATTTACCTGGTCCTGATTCAGCTTTGGTAAGTCAAATCGATCAAGAAAATTGTCCATTTCATTTAGATTTTCAAATTTTGTTGAGTATAGACTTTTGAAGTAAGTCCTAATGATTGTTTGGATTTCCTCAGTGTCTGTAGTTATGTCCCCCTGTTCATTTCTGATTTTTTTGATTTGGGTGGTGTCTCTCTGCCTTTTAGTTAGCTTGGCTAAGGGTTTGTCGATCTTGTTGATTTTCTCAAAGAACCAGCTCTTGGTTTCATTGATTCTTTGAATTGTTTTATTTGTTTCTAATTGATTGATTTCAGCCCTGAGTTTGATTATTTCCAGCCATCTACTCCTTTTTGGTGTGTCTGCTGCTTCTTTTTCTAGGGTTTTTAAGTGGGTCATTAAGTTGCTTGATTGAGCTGTCTCAAATTTCTTCTTGAAGGCACTTAGTGCTATGAACTTTCTTCTTAGCACTGCTTTCATTGTGTCCCACAAGTTTGGGTATGTTGTGTCTTCATTTTCATTGAGTTCTAGGAAGACTTTAATTTCTTTCTTTATTTCTTCCCTGACCCAGCTGTCATTTAGTAACAAGTTGTTCAGTTTCCATGTGTGTGTAGGCTTTTTGCTATTTCTGTTGTTGTTGAGGTCCAGCTTTATTCCATGGTGATCAGACAAGATACAAGGGATTATTTCAGTCTTCTTGTATCTGTTGAGGCTTGCTTTGTGACCAACTATATGGTCTATTTTGGAGAAGGTTCCATGAGGTGCTGAGAAGAAGGTAAATTCTTTTGTGTTTGGGTGTAAGGTTCTGTAAATGTCTGTGAGGTCCATTTGATTCATGACCTCTGTCAGAGATATTGTTTCTTTGTTTAATTTCTGTTTTGTTGACCTGTCCTTTGTTGAGAGTGGGGTGTTGAAGTCTCCCACTATTAATGTGTGGGGATCTATATGTGGTTTAAATTTTATCAATGTTTCTTTTACAAATGTGGGTGCTCTTGTATTTGGGGCATAGATGTTCAGGATTGTGATGTCTTCCTGGTGGAATTTTCCCTTGATGAGTATGAAGTGTCCTTCCCCATCTCTTTTTATTAATTTTGGTTGAAAGTCTATTTTATTAGATATTAGAATGGCTACTCCTTCTTGCTTCGTGGGTCCGTTTGCTTGGAAAGTCGTCTTCCAACTCTTTACTCTCAAGTAGTTTCTATCTTTGTGCCTTAGGTATGTTTCTTGTATGCATCCATTCTGTTAGTCTGTGTCTTTTACTGGAGAGTTGAGTCCATTGATGTTAAGAGACATTAATGACCAGTGGCTGTTAGATCCTTTGATTTTGATGTTGGCTGTGGTCAAAAGGTTGTGTGCTTGGTTGCTTTTTGTCTTACTGTAGTAAGGTTAATTATTTCCTGTGTTTTCTTGACAGAAGCTAATTTTCGTGGGTTGTATTTTCCCTTCCAATGTCTTCTGTAATGCTGGATTTGTGTGTAGGTATTGTTGAAATTTGTTTTTGTCATTGAATATCTTGTTTTCTCCGGCTATGAGGACTGAGAGCTTTGCAGGGTATAGTAGCCTGAGCTGACATATGTGTTCTCTTAGGGTCTGCATGATATCTGTCCAGTCCCTTCTGGCTTTCATAGTTTCTGTTGAAAAGTCAGGTGTGATTCTAATGGGTTTGCCATTATATGTTGCTTGGCCTTTTTCCCTTGCAGCTTTTAGTATTTTTTCTTTGTTCTGTATACTTACTGTTTTGATTATTATGTGGCGGGAGGATTTTCTTTTCTGGTCAAATTTGTTGGGTGTTCTGTAGGCCTCATGTATCCTTATTGGCTTCTCCTTTAACTTGGGGAAATTTTCTTCAATGATTTTGTTGAAAATATTTTCTGGGCCTTGAGGAAGGGAGTCTTCTTTTTCCTCTCTACCTATTATTCTTAAGTTTTGTCTTTTCATATTGTCTTGGATTTCTTGGACGGTCTGTGTCAGAAATTTTTTGGATTGAACATTTTCTTTGACAGATACATGATTTCTTCCATTGTATCTTCTACACCTGAGATTCTTTCTTCCATTTCTTGTAGTCTGTTGGTTATGCTTACCTCTCTAGTTCCTGTTTTCTTCCCTAAATTCTTCCTCTCCATTCATTCCTCTATTTGTGTTTTCTTTAATTTTTCCAGTTCTATCTTCAGGTCTTGAGTTGTTTTGTTTACTTCCTTCACCTGTCTCATTGTATTTTCCTCTTTTTCTTTTAGTTCCTTCAACTCTGTTCCTTTTATTTCTTTCAGTGATTTAATTATTTCTTCTCTGAAGGCCGAAAGCTGTTTGGCTGCATCTTCCTGTATTTCTTCACGGATGGCCATAATCTGCTTGTCTTTAACTTCCTCCATTTCTTTACGGATAGCCATGATCTGTTTGGTTTTATCTTCCTCTAATTCTTTACGTACTTTATTTGTTTCCTCTATTATCCTCTTCATCAGCATAAATGTAAGGTCATCTTCTTGATTTTCTATTATGCTTCGTTGTCCAGGGCTGTTCGCCCCTGGATAGCTGGGTTCTGGAGATGCCATATTGCTCTGTCTTTTGTTGGTTTTGCTTTTATGCTGACCTCTACCCATTGGGCTGATTTAGGTGTTGGCTGTTAGTTTCTGTGCTTCCTGGAGTCCTGAGGTAGGGAGAATCCCCTTGGTCGGAAGATGATTTTTTCCTAAAGGAGTCCTCCTCTGCTTTTGGTTATGGTCACTGTATGGCCAGTGTTTTTCAGGAATTGCCACTGCTCACCTCAGGTTTATAGCCCTGGGTAGTAGCTGTGGTCTATGTTAGTCAGGGGGGGGATCTCCTCTTACCCATAGAAGTTCTCAAGACAGCTGCCCCACTGCTGGGTTTCTCGTTATAAATTTAGTTTGCTGCTGCTCACTAAATTTCCAGGTACAGTCCTCTTGAAGAACCTGCTGATTCCCTAGCTGTGGGGTTTTCTCCCAACAGGGAAACTCAGTCTGTAATCCTGGGACACACACTTCTGTCCGGGAAAGTGAGAGGTATGCCCAGCAAGTCTCTGGGCCAGAGGCTGAGTGCTCTGCTCTGGGCCTGGAGAATGTGCACCTAGGTTGAGTTGGCACCTGGGGGTGCTGCTCTGGTCTGGAGGCTGGGTGCCTCACTCTGGACCAGAAGCTGTGTGTCCCTGTCTGGGATGGCGGCTGTAGGTACTGCTCTGGTCCAGACGCTGTGGGTACAGCCCTCTTGAAGTACCAGGGATTCCCACAGTTTTGACAGTCTAGCTAGGGATAACTGGTTGATCCTTGGCACAGTATCTGAGGGCTGCTGTAATGGCTCTCTGGCTTTTGTAGGTCTGAGGATGCAGCTGTGTGTCCCAGTGCCCTTGGGGAACTCAATAATGGCGGCTGAGCACAGTGCTCCTGCCTGCATTAGAGCCTAGAGTCTGCGTGAATCCAGGAAGTCTTTTGGTGCTGGGTGTCCTGAGCGTTAGACCTGATGATCCCCTCCGCTGGGGGTTTCCTCCTGCCAGAGACACCCAGTCTTTGCTTTGGGGACCGCTGTTTTGTCTGGGGTGGTGAGTAGAACCTACAGGCACAGATGCCCGCTTGTGGCTCCGCCTTTCTGGCCTTTGGGAGCCTTAGTGGCTGCCTAAACTGGGTAATTTTCCGGAGACCTTTTTGGGGTGGGGGTGTCGGCTGAGTGCTCTGAGATCAGTCCAGCCATTTCCCTCCCTGCGGGTTTGCACCTGACAGTGAAATGCAGTCTCTGGTGCCCTGGTGCCCATAGTTCTATCTGAGGCGGCGAATCAGGTGCGTAGGCAGGGCTCTGTGCAGGTGCCTGGGTCCCCGGCTCTGGCTCCGGGCTGGATCCTGGGGGCCCGCGGAACCCGAGTCTTTTCCAGGGGATGTCTGGGTGACCTAAGGTCGGTCCCAATCGTTTCCTGCTTCGTGGGGTTATCTCTCAACTGGAAAATCCAGTCTGTTGTGTTGTGGGCCCACAGTTCAGTCTAGGACAGTGACGAGATCACGCTGGCATGTACCTCTGGGCTGGCGACCAAGCACCTGGCGGAACCAGGATCTCTTCCGCGGTTTAGCAGGGTGAGTTAAAGCTGATTGAATCCCCCACCTTGGGGTATCCTCTCACCTGTGAAACACAATCACTTGTGTTTTATGGCCACGAGTTCTGATTGCTGGTCACTGTGACAATCCTGCTGTGCTGCTCCTCAGAATGAGAGTCCTCCTGGCGCTGCCATCTTGCCCTGCCTCCGAATCCGAAATTTTAAATTTATTTTTAATTTGTGTGTGTGTTCATGTAGAACATAACATGTTTGTAGAGCTCTGAGGACAGCTTGAGGAAGTTGGTTTTTCCCTTCCACTATGTGGATACCCAGTATCAAACTCAAATCATTAATCAAGCTTGGCAGCAAGTGCCTGAGCCATCTTGCCAGGCCCTGTAATTCCAATATCTGGAAGGGTATGTATCTTTGATAGAACATCTAGGCTACCAGATATGTCTATGTGATATTAAGATAGTTAGACATGGTATTATTTTTCTTCCTTTTTCAAATGAAGAAATTGGGGTTCATAAAAGCTCCAATAGCCATACCACTTTGGTAGAGGTAAAGTGTCCAAACTCAAACACAAAAGTGGCTCATTTTTTGCATTTGAGTCTGCACTGTCTCCTTATCCCTCATCCTACTCTGCCTGAATCTGGAATGGGAAGAAGACTTTGAGATGGTGTGGAAACAGCCAGTTAGGGTCTGAGAGTACTGGCTCACCTTTTAGTCCTGGCATCACCCCTAACTTCCTAAGCAGTCCGAGATGAGTAACTTCCACCTCTGGAAGACAAAGAAAATCTTCACAACTACTGTTGGATGAGGAATCACATTCAGTTACTTTTGGAGCTTAGCTCCTAATTCTTTACCACTAGACTTAGAGGAAATTTTTCTGAAAAGAAACTTGTTAAACAACAATGAAAAAATGTGGTAAGGTCTCTGAGGTAGCTAAATAGATAAAAGTGATTGCTACTTAGCCTAAGGACCTGAGTTCAATTCCCTGATCCCACATAGCATAAGGAGAGAATCATTCCTTCAAATTCCCTCTGACCCCCACACAGCGCTGTGGCAAGAGCATGCACTGCCACACATACTATAAAGAAATTTCAGAAAGAGCAACAACCTGGTGCCGAGAGCTGGTAACCAGCTACTTGAGAGGCTAAGACAGGAATATGGAAAGATCAAGGCCTGCTGGGAACTTAATCAGACCAAACATGCCCAAGGCCCTAGGTTCAACCCCTAGCTCTGAAAATAGAAGAAACCCAAGCCTGAATACCTATTGTTTCCTCTTGTCCCTAATTTTGTAGACTATTGTGGGCACTACATTCTAGCATGGTCTTTGTTGCATGATTGGCAGGAAACCTCAAGTTCATTTTCAAGGACTAGTGGGTTCTGATGGCTACTCATTCAGGAGGTGGCTTCCAGACAGACTCTGGCTGGGGTGTCCTTGGAAACTGTGATCTGACAACTGGAGAAGAACTCTAACAGCTAGAGAGCCCTGTTATCTGCTGAGAAGCCTGGCCCAGAGTCATCCTGCTTACTGAGCCTACCTGGAAGCTGCTTTGTTAAAGCACATCCAAGTTGAGTGGCCCTGGGGCTACTTCATGGCCCTCAAAATGTGTCCAACATGATACTTCTCAGCCAAGGCTGATGCAAAGGCAGTTGATTCCCTACACCTATTTTCCACTGTGGGCTATATCCATATTTAAGTATCTGCTGATGGCTATTACAGAGGCCCAAGAAGATAAATTTTCCAAATATGTTACAATTTCTTGCTCCAGATCTCTGGAAGTTAAATCAAAATATCCTATAGTCATTATTTCTTCTCAATGAGTTTTATGCCAAATGAAGATGATTTTGTTCAATAGGCTGAGCCACAAATTAATCCACTTTTGGATTTAATCTTTTGGGTCTGGAGGTATTTTTTTTTTAAAGGTAACTGGTCTACATGTGAGTTCCAGGACAGCCAGGGCTATATTAGAGAGACCCTGTTGAAAAATAAGTAAATAAATAATAAAAATAAAAATGGGCCAGGGAATACTGCCGGAGCCAGCCAGCAGAGTCAAACAGTTCTTGAGTCAGGAGTGAGGATTAAAATTAATAAAATAAACACACAACACACAGGAAACTTTTTAAAGGTCAGACTCGACAGCCACAGCAAAAGGCAGGCTGCCGCAGCAAGCAGTGCGAGCAGCAAGTCTCAAGTCTCTGCCTCCTCCTCTGCCTCCTCCAGCCCTCTGACCTCTTTATTTGTGAGGAATTACTTTTAGCCAGTAAAACATCTCAGAACAATGGATTAATTTCCACAAGGAGCCTGAGGAATTGGTGTGACCCTCACAAGCTATCCCACCTGCTGTCACAAACAAAAGGAGATGGACTTGCAAATTCTTCTCTGCCATTAGTAAAGGACTACTAAAAGCCATCTCTCTGCTGAGATTTAAATATCAAAGCAGGCCACTGGAGTCATGGCTCCTGACAGAATACATCCTTTATATACCTCCCCTTGACATTTGGTTCTGGGACTCTGAGGTGGAGTGGGGAAGGAACAGAATCACTGTTTGAAAGACCCTGGAACCCTGTTTGTTTAGTGCTTCTATTAGTCGTTAGTGCCTGCTTGCTTTTCAGTGCCTCCCCAAACAATGTCAGGAGCTTTGTCTAGCACTGTATGGCTGAAAATAAGAGAGGAAATGAGAACAAAACCCTGGGGCTGAGGGGTTGGCTCAGCAGCCGAGAGCACAGAGGACTCAAGATCAGTTCCCAGCACCCACGACCAGTAGCTGCCAACTGCCTGTAACTCCAGTTTCAAGGAATCAAGGCCCTTCTGACCGTCACAGGTACCAAGCACACACGTGGGGGTGCAATACATGTCATTGGTAACTCCCAACAAATAAAATAAAAATATTTCATTTTTCTACATCCCTGCTGTTCTGTAGTCAGAAGAATGAGCACATATAGAGGTCCCCCCTACAGGCAAAGCAGCGTCTGACTGAGACTCTCACAGGCATGACAAGGATGCCCAGGGTGTGTGGTATCTGCAATGATGTCAGAGGGGGCTGAAAATGTAGAACAGTTGCTGGGAGTGGGCTCATGTTTTCTCTGCAGCAGAGGTGTGGGAGGCTTGGGTGAGAGGTGAAGTGCAGATGCTGGCCCAGCCTTCTCTAATGATTCAGTGATCTCTTCATCAGAGTTGACGTAAGTGGAAAATAATAAAGAAAAATGGACTCAAGTATCTTTTGGGTGATGAGAAGGTAGGTCAGACATTAGGCAGAGGACTGGAGGACCTGGAACCAGAAGCTGCTTTAGTGGCAGATCCTCTCCAAGCCACCAAGGATGATCTGGCCTGCTCTCGTTTCTTCTTACTTTACAGTGCACATATGTTTTGCATTTAATGCACATGGCTTTGGATTTTGAAGGGAGCTAAACACCAAGTGACACTGAGGAGGCTCAGATGTTTTGTGACTTGGATGAGGGTGACATTATATAAATAGAATTCTAGGCAAACAGCGATGGGTCTAACCCTTGCTCATCATGAGATTTCTTTATTTATTTTTGCAAAGCCACTTTAGCACTCTACAAGACAGCAGAAAGGTCAGAGCTGCAAGATAAGTGAATTTTGGAGCCACAAAAGAGAGATATTTCTGGGACTGGAAGAAATTTAGGGGCTGTATTTTATTGCCAGGAAAAGTCTTTACCAGGTACAAGTCTAGTACTCCCAGAGTTCTCAGCTCATTCCTCTGCCTTTGCCCTCCTCAGTCTACATCTTGACTTTGTTCCAGGACCATTCCCCTCATTATTAGCCCCTGGGGATGGGCATGGGAACTCCCTCTTCTGTTTTCCTTTTAGTTAAAAATATATTCATTATAGAGATTCTCCACCCCAAAAGAGATGTTTTGGGTGAGATGGTGGGTGCTTATAACTGTAGCACTCTGGATGCCACAGCAGAACAGGAAGTTTGAGGCTAGCCTTGAGCTTCCTAATGGGGGTTCTGTCTCAGGCAAATCAAAAGTAAAAAAGAAAAAAAAAAAGAATATGCAGTTCACCACTCACAGATAGTATTCACCCACTTCAGCACCTGGCATGGACATGGAAGGTGGCCAGGATGGACTGCTCAGTGGGAGGAGGAACAGAGACATACTGCATGAAGATTCAGAGCAGCACATTTGCTTCCTGTTTTGTATTGGTGCAACAAGAACTTAGTCACTACAGGTTGATTCCATGTGAAGTATATGTAAAATTATTGAAGCCCAAAGGAAAAAACAAAAACAAACATGTGCATCTTTGGGTATAACCACCTACCCTAAGCCAGCTTTAACTACATAAACTCATTCCCTGGAAAAGGAAAATTTCCTGAGGCAGTTTTGATGTTTGCTTTTCCCAACATCTTATTTCTATGGAAGCCCCTACTGCCATCACAGATAGGCAGCTTTTGGATTTCAGGTGTCAGAAGTACATTTCCCATTTCTGGCTACCCAGGTCAGTACATGCTGGCAGCAACAAGAGTGGTAGTGCTGTGCCCTGTGTGCTGTTCTGTGGCACTTGTGTGAGCCAGTTAGATTCAAGAAGTGACTGACAGTCTTTAGTTCCTTGTGTGTGTGTGGGGGGGGGTATGTGTGCCTGTGCATGGATGTGTGTGTGTGCACAATGTGTACAGGCTGGAGGTTGATTCAGTTGTCTTTCTCTACATGCTCTACTTTATTCACTTATTTAATTATTTATTTTTGATGTGTTATATTTTTACAAGTGCACCAAGCCAAAGCACACGTGTTGTATTTAGTTATTAATATTTACTATGGGTTTATCTTCTAGTAATGCTGTTGTTAATCCTCCGCGGCTGTATAACCAAATCACCACACAGAGACTGGGTTTTTAGTTAACCTAGAACACAATGCTGGGCAATATTTACTCCCTCCTAAACCTCCAAGCCCTCAGTTTCCTAACATTTAGATTTCTCACATTTTACTTGCTTTTTGTGAAATGTTAGGTCTGGTTCATGCTTTTTGTCCTCCAAGCTCTCTCCTCCCGCTCTGCTCTTCTCTTGCTCTCCTCTCCTCGAGCTCCTCCTCCTTCTCGCCCCTTCCTGTTCTCTAGCTCCTCCCCTCTTTCCTGTCCTCTGGCTCCTCCCATTGCACAACATTGTATCTAGTTGCTTTATTTGTGTCCTGTTTACACAAGAGTGAGTATCACAATGCAATATCCAGATTGAAACCAGAAAGTTGGGGGTGGGGAAATCAGCATTTGAATTAACAAGGGTAAGGCATATACATTTTAAAAGAACATTATACCAACACACACGTATTAGAGGTTGGGAGAAATTCCTGCTCCATCACTCTCCACCAGATTCCCTGGACACAGGATCTCTTACTGAGGCTGTAGCTAGACTGGCTAGCTAGCAACCCTCTGGCATCTGACCCTGGAACCTGCCGGTATCCATTCCCCATACCAACACTAAGTGTTGGATTAAAAATATGATGCTCAGTTTTGGGTGAGTGTTGGGGATCTGAACTCAGGACCTCACCCTTGTACAGCACGTACAAACTTTGGTTCCTGCACCAGTCTCAATATCACACTTTTGGCTGCACACCTCAATATCAATCATGTGTTTTTTAGTGGTTACAGAAGTTCACATTTTCCACACATTTTCAAATTATGTGTGCAATCCTGAATAGTGAAAAGGCCTTTCTTTTAAAGGGATAGTGTTACTTCCAATATAGAAGGGAATATCTGACGCTGACTTTTGTAGTGTAGAATGGCTAGTCATGTGACTCAGAATTAAAATGAGTTTTCTTTTTCTTTTTCTATCTTGGAGAAGTTGCTACAATGCCAACAGTCTGGCATTTGTGCAGGATGAGCAATATATATTCCAGGAACAACACTTTTATCAACTAGGTAAAATTTTATTTTTTCTAAGTTTCTTAATCTTGATATTTTTTGAGACATTCTGCCCATCAATATTTAAGTTCTGCTTATGGCAAAGTTGATGTATCAGGAATAAGGCTCAGGGTAGAGCACTTGACTATAATACACACAGAAGGCCCTGGTTCAATCTCTAATACAGAACAAAGTAAAACAAAAATCCACATTAAGAAAAGCCAAAACACAAAAATAATGATATTTATATTGTTATGGATTTCGCTTAACTACTATGACAAATTGGAGCAGAGAAAATGTACTTATTTATTAAGTATACATTTTCAGTGGTATAGCCTTGGTTTATGTTCAAGAACTTATATAATTATTAATGTTGGTGCTTTCTAGAGAAATGTCCCCTATGCTGCTGACTTTTTAAAGTCACAGTGGTTTCAAGTAGATTCTTTTGTCCTTAGAGCTTTGATTTTTTTATTCGACTACTCTGTTTTCAAGCCTTAGCTGAAGTCAGGCCATTCGGTTGATGTGATAGAATTCACTAACATCATTAGAACTTTTTGATATATTATTCCGTACAGTCTTAGAATCTTTTGGGAACTTATGTTGAAATCTATTATGATTGTTTTCATTGTCTTTAGCTTTGTGTTCCTATTCCCTCAAATGCTTATAACCTCAGTTTGGTCTTTGCTGATAATTGAGTAAAAATTAGTATAATCCTTTTCCAGCTATATTTATTTTACTATGGAAACAACTTTCAATATTTATGTAAAAACAAATTTGTGTTTTGAAAATTTATATAGCTAAGGTAATTAACTGTTCCACTGGCATAGGAGACAAACCTCGATGGTATTTAGCATTTCTTATAGTATTAAAAGTTATTTCAGTAAACAAAGTTGGTATATGCAATGGATCTTCTATAATGTCCACAGTGAAGAAAATTCTTGTTAATTTTTTTGTGGTATTTTTCTTCCTCTTCTTCTCCCTCCTCTTTTCCCTTCTCTCTTTCTTTTTAGTGGCCCTTGGGATGGGCAACTCTGATGCCAGGCTAGCTCTCTACTATAAAGCCATATCTTTAACCCTGGTTTACTCATTTTTAGATAGGGCCTCTGCAAGTGGTTCAAATTGGTCTTCAACTTGTTCTATAAACTTGGACTCCTACCTCAGCCCCCTTCATAGCTGGAACTTTACAGGCTTACATGAGCAAGCCTAGCTCCAGACTTTTTTTCTGAGATACTCTTTGGAATAACAGATACTATCTAGTTCACAAGAGATTTGTGTTTATGTGTGTAGCAGCAGCATGCCCATTTTCCTTATATATAATGTCCATAGGACAGACTAGCTTTTCTTGTAATTCTAAGTGATGGTTGAGGATGGGACTCAAAGGTAAATTCACCCTCTACTATTTCTACCACACACACATCAGCAGCTTCTAGCTGCGCTACTGTTTACAAGGTCTATATCATTCCCTGTCAGATTTAGTGAATAATTAAAATAGTCTTATTTTACTTTTTTCTCTAGACAGCTTTTCATTTTCTGTTAAATACCTTGAAAGAAACAACATTAACCTAATATATACAACATACAAATATATTTTCTATATTAATCACATAATTAAATATATAAAATATTATTTATAATAAGTAATCAGAGAATAAATAATATAACATAATCAACATATATATTATATATAATTGATGTATTATATATAATGTTTTATATTAGAATTTATTTTTAACTTTTAAAAATGCTTAATTTTTGTTTTTATTTTTGTGCATTGGTGTCTTGCCTCATGTGTGTCTGTGTACAATGTGTGTGCCTGGTGTTAAGGGAAGCCAGAAGAGGGTCTTGAATCCCCCGGGAACTGGAGTTACAGATAGTCAGAGCTGCTATATGGGTTCTGGGAATTTAACTCAGGTTCTCTAAAAGAGTAGCCAGTGTTCTTAATTGCTGAGCCATCCCTCCAGTTCCCTCTAGAGTAAATAATCAGCTATGAAATTTTGCCAGGAGGGTTTTTTGTTTGTTTGTTTGTTTGTTTGTTTGTTTTTAAGATAGTGCCTCACTATGTGTTCTGACTATACTGGAACTTGATATGTAGACCAGGCTGGCCTTGAACTCACAGAGAACACCTGACTCTGCCTTCATAATGCTAAGATCTAAGGTATACATGTAGGTCCACACCTGGATCAGCAGTTATTTTTGTCCTGAAGAAATTTTTTAGCAATACATTAATAACAGCTGTGATGCAATTATCAGTTCATATACAAATGCACCCCAATTATAAAATAAAATGTAGGTGTATAATGGTTCATCAACATTAATTACAGTAAAAATGAGTTGTGTTATAATAAAAATTTTACAGACATAGTTAAATTGGGAACTGAAAGGCACCTTTTAAACAATATTACTTAGAATGCAAAACTTTAAATTTCATCAGTACACAAATACTAGTAGGGGATAAAAAAATAAAAAGAGGAAGGTATATGCCTGTAATCCTAGCACTAGGTAAGAGGACTGAAGGGAGTTCAAGGCTAGCTTGACCTACCTAGTGAGACCAGGTCTCAAAAAAGCAAGCAAGCAAACAACCAAACTAAACTAAACCTTCAAAATGCTTGGCAAAGCTCTTCTGTTGGAAACAAGGATGGGTCGTTAGCAAACACACTCTGCTTCCATTTACAAAACATTTGTCAGTCTTCTTAGAAAATGTTTATTTTCACCTGTCAGAATAGTATCATAATAAATGGGTTGTTGTTAAATAAAGCATCCTGTTGTCATTTACCAGAAAATTTTGTAATAAAATTATAAACCACTTACCTCTGAAATTACCAGATAAACAAACAAACAAACAAACAAAAAGTCAGGAATTCAGTTTTCTTGTTTTCTAGTGGTAAGTGGATAATGAGGCTCTGAGACAGAGATCTGTATGGAAGTACCAGTTTTGTTGTTTGCTAACTGCAACCTTAAGCAACTCTTATCTCTTGGCCACTTCAGCTGCAAATGGAGATAACCTTGCCTGATCCTTCTAACCACTTCTAGATGCCACACAGGGCCTTTCCAATTCAAAGGAACAAATAGGGCTGTGAAATGGGCATATAGTTTTTTGACACTTACAGGAAGTGTGCCTACTTTCTAAAATAGACAAGAAACAGGCTTTAAAGTCAGCTAAAGGAATCTGGTCATAGTGGTGTATGTCTGCAATCCCCACATGTAAGTTGGAATTCAAGGCCAGCCTCAGCTACATACTGGCTTCAGGCTAGCCTGTTGTACATAAGACTATAAAAATAAAATAAATAATCAAATAAAGGATATCTAGAGTCAATAGAGGACATTATTTCCATAATACAAGATCTATTTCTGTTGAGCCAGCTGTGGCCAGATGCTGGTTTCACATAGTCACTAGTGGAATTTTGTGCTGCTTGGGGATAGCAGCACTTCTGCAGCCAGCCTGAAGAAAGAAAGGGACAGTGTCCTATCCTTCATTCACTCATCAAGCATTTATGGAGGACTTACTACGTCCCAGGCATTGACCTAGCTACTGGGTAGGTGAGTCATACCTGACAAGATCCTAGACACCCAGGACTCTTGAAATCTACTTCATGAATTTTCCTTGTCACACTATCTTCCCAGGCTCTGTCCCTTTCTTTCTTATCATGCTAGGTGACACCCTGAGGCCTGTCTCTTACCAGTGATTTCAGATGCTCACTAAAGGAGGAAGGACTATATGGCCCATTTGCATGCCTGTGTGCCAGGCACCCTTTTACCTGGAACCCACAAAGTCAGCTTTGTGCTTCTGAACAGAGGTAGCTTCCTTCTCTTGTCATCCTGGTTGGAATCAACTGCCCCAGCACTTGGAAGACAGAAGAAGGAAGATTGCAAGTTCAAGGCCAGCCTGGGCTTTGTATCAAACCCTGTTGAAAAGAGATGGCTGGTTGCTCTTCTCTGATCCAATTGTCCTTCCTTTACAGCATATCTTTTTAGCACTAACTTTTCATCCTCTGCATATCTGCTAAGACCCGATGAAGATGTTCACCAGGAGGCTGGAGCTGGAGTGAGTATGGGATATTTGTAGGTGTCACATCCACTTCCTCTTACTCATGTTGTTGTCTGTCTCAATTTGGCCATACTAGACATTTTCTTTGATTTTAGAATTATATTTTTTAATTTACTTTACTGGTTGTGCTCAGCCATCAAAGATGGAGTTACTCCTCTGCTCAGGTCTCACAGTCCAGTTTTGAGCAATTTTTTTTGGTTTTCTTGCTCTTTATTTCTGCAGTAGACCTTTAATCTAGCTTCCAAATGTTATTTGCCCTTTAGTGTGTTTAAATGATTCTTGACATTATTTAAATGGAATTTTGTTTTTGACTAAAATTCTTTTCATTGATTTTTTTAAATCTCTGTGACCAAATGCCCAACACAAACAACTTACGAGAAGATGAATTTTTTTCTTTTCTTTTTCTTTTTTTCTTTCTTTCTTTTTTTTTTTTTGGCTCATGGTTCCAGAGGTTTCCGTTCATCATAGCAGGGAGGGCATTGTGGGCCAGAGTTGCCCACATCATGGCAACCAGGAAGCAGAGAGAGAATGTCTGCACTCCTAGGCTTTCTCCTCTGATTCCAGGCAGGCTCCCAGCTAATGAGAGGCCAGTTACCTTCATGGCAGGGGTTCCCCCCTTAGTTTTCTCTGGAAATGTTCTCACAGACATACTCTGAGGTATGTTTTGCCAATCCCCTTGGTGCTTCTCAAGCTAATCAAGTTGACGATCAAGATTAATTATCACAGATAAAATGCTCCCATTTGTTATTTCAGGTACCAGCAGCTAGCCAGGAAGAACTCTGGAGCTGGACCCTCAATCCAAGTATGCAATATTGAACAGCTTGGGATAGCAAATGACTCAGGTTCCCTCTCTAGGCTTCTCCACCTCAGGGCCTTATTTCTCCTTATGGTACTCTGCCCTCCCTCCCTGAGGCAGAGCCTGTCTGTACAGCTGCCACAGTGCCAGGCAAGCACCCTGTTAAGAGTACCCACAGGAGATGACTGTCCTGGACATGAGGCATTGTCAGGGGACACTGTTCTATTTCCTTTTGTCTTCTGCCTCACAAAATGTCTTCAAAGGACCTTACATTTGGCAAAATGCAAAGAAATGCCATAAATTTTTAAATCAGTGGTTCAAAAACTCTTGGGTCTCTGAACTCCTGTACACTCTTAAAAATCACTAGGAAACCCAAAGAGCTATTGTTTTGTAGGCTACATGTACCTACTTGTATTGCGTGTATTCAATATAAACACAGATATTTAAATATTTAGTCTACTTTAAAAATAGCATGAAAACATCATATCATAACATGTTTTATGAAAAATAACTTTTCCAAAAGATGAAATTTTTATTAAGAATTCTTAGCTGCTATTCTTGACAGTTTTACTATTGATACTTAACACTGGGTTCTTAGATCTGCTCCAGCATTCACCTTCTGAGAACCACTGAGTAGAGGCCCTGAAAACTCAACTGTGCTTTTGGAGGATCTGTAAGAAGACAGCAGGTATCATGGAACTCCTATGGGGATGCTTTGGGTTTGTCCATTCTCTGATTTGGAGATCCCAGGGATCCCCCAGGTACACCTTGAAAACTTTGATTCCATCTGACCTTGAAGCCCCAAGAAGCTGTAGTCTCTGGAGCTTTGTACCCAAAGATTGGATTTCCTTATGATCCAATATGCCTGTAGCTGTCCTTGCCTTTGTATCTGAGGAGACTTCTCTTTGGGTACGTTAGTTCAGTTTTGTTCACCCTGACAAAATACCTGAGGGAAACAATTTAGGGGAGAGATGGAGGATTTTTTCTCAGAAGGTTAGGTCAGTGTTTAGTTGGTTCCATTACTTTTAGGCCTTGACAAGGTAGAAACACCACGAAGAAAACTGCTCACCTCAGAGTGTCAGGAAGGCAGAGAGAGAGAGAGAGAGAGAGAGAGAGAGAGAGAGAAAGAGAGAGAGATATTTTAAAAATTAAACAAAATATATGAAAAAGAATAAATATAGAATAAAGAACATAAAACCAGAAGAAGAAATAAAAAAAAAGCCTTTCTAGAATTAAGAAATAAAAGGAAGCCAAGCTGGGTGTGGTGGTGCACTCAATAATCCCAGCACCCTGATGGCAGAGGCAGACAGATTTATGAATTTTAACTCTGTTTTGAAAATGGTACCCTTTCTTGAGGAACCTTGTTTCAAATAACTAAAAACTAAGTATGTAAATAAGTACATAAATAAAATAAACGAATAATGAGAAGTGAATGACATGGAGCTGCTTTTGCTGCACCCACACCCACACATAGTTGGGAAGCCACCTACACATCCTGCCTTTATCACATGCTGCTCCATCTTACAAACAAGCATCCAGGTGCCTGCTCTCACACCAATGCACCCACAAAAATATTAAAGAAGTCAGAAAGCAGTGACCTGTTATTTCCACATACAGATGAGCATTTTTGCAACTCACTGAGTTCTAAGAAAGTTCAGTGATCATGAATGGCAGAGACAACACACCGAGGGCATGTCTAATAAGCAGAAGGTCAGAGTCAACCACAGTTTGTAAGAACATTTCACTAGTGTGCTGCTGAAAAAAAAAAAGAAATCAAGATTGTGGAAGGATATGTAACAGATCTTCATATTTTATATCATCAATCTTTTCTAAAAGATGAAAAATGTTAGCCCAAGAGTTATTCTCTTTCATTTCCATCATGTCATCTTTCTGAGTAATTGACTGTGTGTGTGTGTGCCTGCTTATGTGCCTCTGTATGCCTTTCTTTGTTTCTTTTTTCCTCTGTCATCTGTCTGTCTGTCTTTGTATCTCACTCTTTCTCTGTGTGTTTGTGTCTTTCTATCAATTCTACACAGAAAAACCCTCTCCAATAAGCCAGAACTAACTAACTAACTAACTAACTAACTAACTAACTAACTAACTAACTATTGTTATAAATGAACTATTTGTTTGTGCTAAGCCATGATGTGTTGAATTGGTTTGAAACACTTAGGCAACAAAATATGAACATGAATCATAACCCTAAACCTAACAATAACCATTACCCTAAACCTAACCCTCACCTTAACCATAACCATATGACTTCCCCTATCCCTAACCCTAAAACTTAGCCTAACAATAAACCTTATCCTAACTCTAAATGTAAGGCTAATGATAACCCTAATCCTAACCAAAACCCAACACTAATGTTAACCCTAACCCTAACTGTATCCCCAACTCTAACCCTTAAACTAATACTAACCCTAATCCTAACCTTATCCATAAACTGAACCCTACCATTAACTCTAACTCTAACCACAACCCTAACCCTAACCCTTAACCTAATGCTAACCCTTACCCTAACCATATCACTAACCCTTACTCTAACCCTAACACTAACCTAACCCTATCCCCAACCCCAACCCTAAACCTAACCCTAACCTTAACCATATCCCTAACTCCAACCATAACTCTAACCCTATCCCTATCCCTAACCCTAACTCTAATCTTAACCCTAATCCCAACCCCAACTCTAAACCTAAACCTAACCCTAACCTTATTGCTCACCCTAATCCTAAACCTCATTGTAATTCTAACATAAACCAAATGAAATGGACTGCATTCACTCTGCTTTCACACAGGAGTGGTTTCATACATGCAAGACATCTAACAAGTTCACTGATGTATCCAGTCACCATAAACAAATGTTTTGTGTGCATACTGAGTTTTGGTACAAAGGTGATCTTTGCTTTCTGCAAAGATTCAATGTGATTCATTGCTAGAAAACCATGGGCAGAAGTAACACTACCACCATATTCCATGTGCTTGCCCATATGATTGTTTCTATGAGTAAACAAATGTCTGGGAAGTGCATTCATGTTTAGTTATATAATAGTGCACTGACATGTTCATAGATGTATGAAAACACCTTAAAGAAACATTAGGTATCTTGGAGTTTTTTGTTTCTCACAAAGACGTCATTTGGTTAACTGCTTTAACAAGCTTAGGCAGAAGTAAACATACTGGATCTCAATCTGTACTACAGAGCAACAGTAATAAAAACTGCATGGTACTGGCATAGACACAGAATGATGGATCAATGGAATGGAATAGAAGACCCTGAAATAAACCCATACATCTTTGGATACTTGATTTTTGACAAAGACATGAAACCACACAATGGAAAAAAAGATAGCATCTTCAACAAATGGTGCTGGTATAACTGGATGTCTACATGTAGAAAAATGCAAATACATCCATACATATCAACCTGCACAAAACTAAAGTCCAAATGGATCAAAGACCTCAACATAAAAACAGACACACTAAATCTGTTAGAAAAGAAAGTGGGGCAGAGCCTTGAACTCATTGGCATAGTAGACAATTTCCTGAACAAAATACCAACAGCACAGGTTCTAAGATCAACAATCAATAAATGGGACTTCTCATGAAACTGAGAATCTTTTGTAAAACAAAGGACAGACATACTACACGTACTACACAGGAAAGAAAGGAAGGAAGGAAGAAGAAAGAAAGAAAGAAAGAAAGAAAGAAAGAAAGAAAGAAGGAAAGAAAGAAAGAAAGTCAAGTAGGTAGGAAGACACATACAGTCAATTATTCAGAAAGATGACATGATGGAAATGAAAGAGAATAACTCTTAGGTTAACATCTCATTTTTCAGAAAACATTGCTGGTATAAAGTATGAAGATCTATTCCATATCCTTCAACAATCTTGATTTAGTTTTTCCAGCAGTACACTAGTGAAATGCTCTCACAAACTGTTGTTGACTCTGACCCTCTGCTCATTAGACCCTCACTGTCTTGTCTCTGTCATTCACGATCACTGAACTTTCTTAGAACTCAGTGAGTTGCAAAAAATGCTCATCTGTATGTGGAAATAACAGGTCACTGCTTTCTGACTTCTTTAATATTTTTGTGGGTGCATTGGTGTGAGAGCAGGCACCTGGATGCTTGTTTGTAAGATGGAGCAGCATGTGATAAAGGCAGGATGTGTAGGTGGCTTCCCAACTATGTGTGGGTGTGGGTGCAGCAAAAGCAGCTCCATGTCATTCACTTCTCATTATTCGTTTATTTTATTTATGTACTTACTTACTTACTTACTTACTTACTTACTTACTTACTTACTTACTTAGGTTTTAGTTATTTGACACAAGGTTCCTCAAGAAAGGGTACCATTTTCAAAGCAGACTTAACACTCGGAGATCTGTCTGACTCTGCCATCAGGGTGTTGGGATAATTGAGTGCACCACCACACCCAGATTGGTTCCTTTTATTTCTTAATTCTAGGAAGGCTTTTTTAAAATTTCTTCTTCTGATTTTATTTTTATTTTTTGTGATTTTTAAAAATTCTTTATTAATTACACTTTATTCACTTTGTATCCCGCTTGTGGTTCCCTCTCTCCTCCCATCCCAATCTCTCCCTTCCTCCACCCTCTGCATGCATGCCCTTCCCCAAGTCCACTGAAGGCATTTATCAGCTGAAGGAGTTATCTGATAGAATTTTAGGGGTCACCCATGTATACCATCATATCATCTGTGATACTTTGTGTATCATCATGTGATACACCCATGTATACTATCATATCATCAATAGTGATACTTTGATTTCTTCCTTTCCAATGTTTATTCCCTTGATTTCCTTTAGTTGTCTTATTGTTCTAGCTAGGGTTTCAAGTACTATGTTGAAGAGATATGGAGAGAGTGGACAGCCTTGCCTTGTACCTGATTTCAATGGGATTGATTTAGGTTTCTGTCCGTTTAGCTTGATGTTGTCTATAGGCTTGCTGTACATTGCCTTTTCTATGTTTAGGTATGTGCTTTGTATCCCTGATCTCTACAAAACTTTAAACATGAATGGGTGTTGGATATTGTCAAATGATCTTTTGCATCTAAGGAGATGATCATGTGGCTTTTCTTCTTCAGTTTGTTTATATGGATGATTACATTGATGGATTTCCATATATTGAACCATCCCTATAATGCCTGGGATGAAGCCTACCAGGTCATGGTGGATAATATATTTTATGTGTTCTTGAATTCAGTATACGAGTATTTTTTTCTTTTTTTTCTTTTCTTTTTTCTTTCTTTCTTTCTTTCTTTCTTTCTTTCTTTCTTTCTTTCTTTCTTTCTTTCTTTCTTTTTACACTTTATTCACTTTGTATCCCCTTATAAGCCCCTCCCTCCTCTCCTCCCGATCCCACCCTCCCTCCCCCTTCTTCATGCATGCCCCTCCCCAAGTCCACTGATAGGGGAGGTCCTCCTCTCCTTCTTTCTGATCTTAGTCTATCAGATCACATCCGGAGTGGCTGCTTTGTCATCTTCTGTGACCTGGTAAGACTGCTCTCTCCTCAGGGGGAGGTGATCAAAGACCAGGCCTATCAGATTGTGTCAGAGGCAGTCCCTCTTTCCATTACTATGTAACCCACTTAGACACTAAACTGCCATGGATTACATCTGCGCAGGGGTTCAGGGTTTCCATGCCTGGTACTTGGTTGGAGTATGGGTCTCTGGGAAGACCCCTGTGTTCAAATCTTCTGGTTCTGTTGCACTCCTTGTGAGGTTCCTGTCCTCTCCATAACCTACTATTTCCCACTTCTTACATAAGATTCCATGCACTCTACCCAACAGTTGGCCATAAAGTCTCAGCATCTGCTTTGATAGTCTGCAGGGCAGAGCCTTTCAGAGGCCCTCTGTGGCAAGGTCCTAGGTTGTTTCCTGCTTTCTTCTTCTTCTGATGTCCATCCTCTTTGCCTTTCAGGATGGGGATTGAGCATTTTAGTCAGAGTCCTCTCTCTTGATTAGTTTCTTTAGATGTACAGATTTTAAGTTTATCCTATAAGTCTATATGAGTGAGTATATACCATGTGTGTCTTTCTGCTTCTGGGACAGCTCACTCAGGATGATCCTTTCCAGGCCCCACCATTTACCTGCAAATTTCATGATTTCCTTATTTTTCATTGCAGAGTAATACTCCATTGTGTAGATGTACCACAATTTCTGCATCCATTCTTCAGTTGAGAGGCATCTGGGCTGTTTCCAGCTTCTGGCTATTACAAATAAGGCTGCTACAAACATGGTTGAGCAAATGTCCTTTTTGTGTACTTGTGCCTCTTTTGGATATATGCCGAGGAGTGGTACGGCTGGATCTTGAGGAAGCGCTATTCCTAGCTGTCTGAGAAAGTGCCAGAATGATTTCCAGAGTGGTTGTACAAGTTTACATTCCCACCAGCAGTGGAGGAGGGTTCCCTTTCTCCCCAAACTCTCCAACATGTATTGTCACTTGAGTTTTTCATCTTGGCCATTCTGATGGGTGTAAGGTGAAATCTCAGTGTTGTTTTGATTTGCATCTCCCTGATGGCTAATGAGGTTGAGCATTTCTTTAAGTGTTTCTCTGCCATTTGATATTCCTCTACAGAGAATTCTCTGTTTAGCTCTGTTCCCCATTTTTTAATTGGATTACTTGGTTTGCTGCTTTTCAGCATCTTTAGTTCTTATATATGCTGGATATGAGTCCTCTGTCAGATAAAGGATTGGTGAAGATTCTTTCCCAATCTGTAGGGAGTCGTTTTGTTTTGATGATGGTGTCCTTTGCTTTACAGAAGCTTTTCAATCTCATGAGGTTCCATTTATTGATTGTTGCTCTTAGAGCCTGTGCTGTTGGTGTTCTGTTCAGGAAGTTTTCTCCTGTGCCAATGAGTTCTAGGGTATTCCCCACTTTTTTTTCTAGCCGATTTAATGTGTCTGGTTTTATATTGAGGTCTTTGATCCACTTGGACTTCAGTTTTGTGCAGGGTGATAAGTATGGATCTATTTTCATTTTTCTACATGTAGACATCCAGTTGGACCAGCACCATTTGTTGAAGATGCTATCTTTTTTCCATTGTATGGTTTTGGCATCTTTGTCAAAAATCAGGTGTCCGTAAGTGTGTGGGTTTATTTCTGGGTCTTCTGTTCGATTCCATTGATCCACCATTGTTTCTATGGCAGTACCATGCAGTTTTTATAACTGTTCCTCTATAGTACAGCTTGAGATCAGGGATGGAGATACCTCCAGAAGATCTTTTATTGTAGAGGATTGTTTTAGCAATTCTTGGTTTCTTGTTATTCTGTAAGAAGTTGAGAATTTTTCTTTCCATGTCTGTAAAGAATTGTGTTGGCAATTTGATGGGAATTGCATTGAATCTGTAGATTGCTTTTGGTAAGATGGCCATTTTTACTGTGTTAATCCTGCCAAGCCATGAGCATGGGAGATCTTTCTATCTTCTCATATCTTCCTCTAATTCTTTCTTCAGAGACTTGAAATTTTTTTCATACAAGTCTTTGACTTGCTTGGTTAGGGTTACACCAAGGTACTTTATGTCATTTGTGGCTATTGTGAATGGTGTTGTTTCTCTAATTTCTTTCTCAGCCCTTTTGTCTTTTGTATACAGGAGTACTACTGATTTTTTTTTGAGTTAATTTTGTATCCGGACACTTTGCTGAAGGTATTTATCAGCTGTAGGAGTTCCCTGGTAGAGTTTTTGGGGTCACTCACATATACTATCATACTATCTGCAAATAGTGATAATTTGACTTCTTCCTTTTTCATCTGTATCCCCTTGATCTCCTTCAACTGTCTTATTCAAAAACTATGTTGAAGAAATATGGAGAGAATGGGCAGCCATGTCTTGTCTCTGATTTTAGTGGGATTGCTTTAAGTTTCTCTTTGTTCAGTTTGATGTTGGCTATAGGCTTGCTGTATATCGCCTTTACTATGTTTAGATATGTGCCTTGTATCCCTGATCTCTCCAATACTTTAAACATGAATGGATGTTGGATTTTGTCAAATGCTTTTTCAGCATCTAGGGAGATTATCATGTGATTTTTTTCTTTCAGTTTGTTAATATGGTGGATCACATTGATGGATTTCCCTATATTGAACCACCCCTGCATACCTGGGATGAAGCCTACTTGGTCATAGTAGATAATATCTTTGATGTGTTCTTGTATTTGGTTTGCAAGTATTTTGTTGAGTATTTTTGCATCAATGTTCATAAGGGAGATTGGCCTGAAATTCTCTTTCTTTGTTGAGTCTTTGTGAGGTTTAGGTACCAAGGTGACTGTGGCTTCATAGAATGAGTTTGGTAATATTCCTTCTGTTTCTATTTTGTGGAATAGTTTGAAGAGAATTGGTGTTAGCTCTTCTTTGAAGGTCTGGTAGAATTCTGCGCTGAAACCATCTGGTCCTGGGCTTTTTTTTTTGGATGGGAGACTTTTGATGACCGCTTCTTTTTCCTTGGGGGATATATGACTATTTAACTGATTTACCTGGTCCTGATTCAGCTTTCGTAAGTCAAATCGATCAAGAAAATTGTCCATTTCATTTAGATTTTCAAATTTTGTTGAGTATAGACTTTTGAAGTAAGTCCTAATGATTGTTTGGATTTCCTCAGTGTCTGTAGTTATGTCCCCCTGTTCATTTCTGATTTTTTTGATTTGGGTGGTGTCTCTCTGCCTTTTAGTTAGCTTGGCTAAGGGTTTGTCGATCTTGTTGATTTTCTCAAAGAACCAGCTCTTGGTTTCATTGATTCTTTGAATTGTTTTATTTGTTTCTAATTGATTGATTTTAGCCTGAGTTTGATTATTTCCAGTCGTCTACTTTTTGGTGTGTCTGCTGCTTCTTTTTCTAGGGTTTTTAAGTGGGTCATTAAGTTGCTTGATTGAGCTGTCTCAAATTTCTTCTTGAAGGCACTTAGTGCTATGAACTTTCTTCTTAGCACTGCTTTCATTGTGTCCCACAAGTTTGGGTATGTTGTGCCTTCATTTTCATTGAGTTCTAGGAAGACTTTAATTTCTTTCTTTATTTCTTCCCTGACCCAGCTGTCATTTAGTAACAAGTTGTTCAGTTTCCAAATGTGTAGGCTTTTTGCTATTTCTGTTGTTGTTGAGGTCCAGCTTTATTCCATGGTGATCAGACAGGATACAAGGGATTATTTCAATCTTATTGTATCTGTTGAGGCTTGCTTTGTGACCAACTATATGGTTTATTTTGGGGAAGGTTCCATGAGGTGCTGAGAAGAAGGTAAATTCTTTTGTGTTTGGGTGTAAGGTTCTGTAAATGTCTGTGAGGTCCATTTGATTCATGACCTCTGTTAGAGACATTGTTTCTTTGTTTAATTTCTGTTTTGTTGACCTGTCCTTTGTTGAGAGTGGGGTGTTGAAGTCTCCCACTATTAATGTGTGGGGATCTATATGTGGTTTAAGTTTTATCAATGTTTCTTTTACAAATGTGGGTGCTCTTGTATTTGGGGCATAGATGTTCAGGTTTGTGATGTCTTCCTGGTGGAATTTTTCCTTGATGAGTATGAAGTGTCCTTCCCCATCTCTTTTTATTAATTTTGGTTGAAAGTCTATTTTATTAGATATTAGAATGGCTACTCCTTCTTGCTTCGTGGGTCCGTTTGCTTGGAAAGTCGTCTTCCAACTCTTTACTCTCAAGTAGTTTCTATCTTTGTGCCTTAGGTGTGTTTCTTGTATGCAACAGATTGCTGGTTTTTTTTTTTCATGTATCCATTCTGTTAGTCTGTGTCTTTTTATTGAAGAGTTGAGTCCATTGATGTTAAGAGAGATTAATGACCAGTGGCTGTTATATCCTTTGCTTTTCATGTTGGTTGTGGTCATAATGTTGTGTGCTTGGTTGCTTTTTGTTTTACTGTAGTAAGGTTAAGTATTTCCTGTGTTTTCTTGAAAGTAGCTAATTTTCTTGGGTTGTATTTTCCCTTGTAGTGTCTTCTGTAATGCTGGATTTGTGTGTAGGTATTGTTGAAATTTGTTTTTGTCGTTGAATATCTTGTTTTCTCCATCTATGAGGACTGAGAGTTTTTGCTGGGTATAGTAACCTGGGCTGACATCTGTGTTCTCTTAGGGTCTGCATACGTCCAGACCTTTGGCTTTCATAGTCTCTGTTGAAAAGTCAGGTGTGTTTGTAATAGGTTTCCTATTATATGTTACTTGGCCTTTTTCTCTTGCAGCTTTTAGTATTTTTTCTTTGTTCTGTATACTTACTGTTTTGATTATTATGTGGTGGCAGGATTTTCTTTTCTGGTCAATTTTTTTGGGTTTTCTGTAGGTATCTTATATTCTTATTGGCCTCTCCTTTAACTCAGGGAAATTTTCTTCAATGATTTTGTTGAAAATATTTTCTGGGCCTTGGAGGAGGGAATCTTCTTTTTCCTCTATTCTTAGGTTTTGTCTTTTTATATTGTCTTGGATTTCTTGGACAGTCTGTGTCAGGATTTTTTTGGATTTAACATTTTCTTTGACAGATACATCAATTTCTTCCATTGTATCTTCTACAACTGAGATTCTTTCTTCCATCTCTTGTAGTTTGTTGGTTATGCTTACCTCTGTAGTTCCTGTTTTCTTCCCTAAATTCTTCCTCTCCATTCATTCCTCCATTTGTGTTTTCTTTAATTTTTCCAGTTCTATCTTCAGATCTTGAGTTGTTTTGTTTACTTCCTTCACCTATCTGATTGTATTTTCCTGTTTTTCTTTTAGTTTCTTCAACTCTGCTTCTTTTATTTCTTTTAGTGATTTAATTATTTCTTCTCTGAAGGCCGCAAACTGTTTGGCTGCATCTTCCCATATTTCTTCACGGATGGCCATAATCTGTTTGTCTTTAATTTCCTCCATTTCTTTATGAATGGCCATTATCTGTTTGGTTTTATCTTCCTCTAATTCTTTACGTATTTTATTTGTTTCCTCTATTATCCTCTTCATCAGCATAGATGTAAGGTCATCTTCTTGATTTTCTATTATGCTGCATTGTCCAGGGCTGCTTGCCCCTGGATGGCTTGGTTCTGGAGATGCCATAATGCTCTGTCTTTTGTTGGTTGAGCTTTTATGCTGACCTCTACCCATTGGGCTGATTTAGGTGTTGGCTGTTAGTTTCTGTGCTTCCTGGAGTCCTGAGGTAGGAAGAATTCCGTTGGCTGGAAGATGATTTTTCCTGAAGGAGGCCTCCTCTGCTTTTTGGGTATGGTCAGTGTATGGCCAGTGTTTCTCAGGAATTGCCACTGCTCACCTCAGGTGTATAAACCTGAGTAGTAGCTGTGGTGTTTGTTAGTCAGGGGGGCTGTCCTCTCACCTGTAGAAGTTCTAAAGACAGCTGCCCTGCTGCTGGGTTTCTCATTCTGAATTTAGTGAGCTGTTGTTGTTACACTGTTTTCCATGTACAGTCCTCTTGAAGATCCTGCTGATTCCCTAGCTGTGGGGTTTTCTCCCAACAGGGAAACTCAGTCTGGTATCCTGGGGCACACAGTTCTGTTCGGGAAGGTGAGAAGAGCACCCAGCAAGTCTCTGGGCCAGGGGCTGAGTGCTCTGCTCTGGGCCTGGAGAATGTGCGTCTAGGTTGAGTTGGCGCCTGGGGGCGCCGTTCTGGTCTGGGGGCTGTGCACGCCTCTCTAGGCTGGCAACTGAGGGCTCCTCTCTGGTCTGGAGGCTGGGCACCTCACTCTGGGCTAGTAGCTGTGTGCCCCTGTCTGGGATGGCAGCTGCGGGCACCGCTCTGGTCCGGACTCTGTGCACCCCAGTCCGGGATGGTGGCTGGGGGTGCCGCTTTGGTTCAGAAGCTGTGCACTTCTCTCTAGGCTGGTACCTGAGGGCTCCACTCTGGTCTGGAGGCTGGCACTTCACTCTGGGCTGGAAGCTGTTTGTCCCTGTCTGGGATGGCGGCTGTGGGCGCCGCTCTGGTCTGGATGCTGTGCACCTGGGTCTGGAATGGCGGCTGCAGACGCCGCTTTGGTCCAGAAGTTCTACGCTCTGGTCTGGGCTGGCAGTGTGTGTCCCCTTCTGGGCCAGAGGCTGTGCACGCCTCTCTGGGCTGGCAACTAAGGGCTCTGCTCTGGGTCGGAGGCTTGGCACCTCACTCTGGGCCAGAGGCTGTGTGTCCCGGTCCTGGATGGTGGCTGGGGATGCTGAGGGAGGCTGTGTGCGCTGATCTTGGGAGGCGGGTGAGCCCGCAGTCCCCAGGACCTTTACCGGTTATTGACTGGGTGACCTGAGGTCGGTCCCAATTAATTTCCACACCGTAGGCTTTCCTCTCACCTGAAAATCACGAACGCTGGTGTTTTAGGTCCCTGGGTTCAGTCTCCTGGTCACTGTACCAACCCTGCTGTCCTGTTCCTCAGACACAGTGTTCTCCTGGCGCCACCATCTTCCGTCTGACCTCTTCTTCTGATTTTATATTCTTTATTCTATATTTATTCTTTATCTTATATTTAGTTTAATTTTCAAAATCTCTCTCTCTGTCTCTCTTCCCTGTGTGTGTATGTGTGTTGTGTGTGTGAGAGAGAGACAGAGGATCTCTGTGTGTGATGTGTGTCTTTTATTCTCTGCTCCCCTTCCCACTCTGTGTATGGGTGTTCGAATCACAGTTCAAAATGTTCAAGTAACTGTTTGGCATAGGACTTGGTGGTTGACCTCCAAAATGAAGCTGACGTGAAGAAAACAGCCATCATGGCTCCTGATCTCACCAATATGGAAGCAGCCATGTGACATACTTTTCAAGGCCTTTTATTGTTCCTTGTTTCCTAGCCTCTGTACTAGACCAGAACTTAAACCCAATTTGCATGTGCAGAATTCTAAGGAAACACTCCTAATATACACAGTACCCTCTCTACATGAAAAGGAAAACAACATAAAAGTTTAACTACCAGTCTTTAAAAAGATAAAATAAAGACAGGAAAGGAAAAAGAAGACAAAGGGTCCAGCCTGATCTCCAGAGTGAGTTCCAGGACTACACAGAGAAACACTTAACTCCACAAAAAACAAAACAAAACAAAACAAACAAACAAACAAAAACCCAGAATTCCAACACTTGGGAGGCAGAGACCAGTCAACCTCAGAATTTGAGTCCAGCCTCATTTACAGAGTGAGTTCCAGCTCAGCCAGGACTCTACAGAGAAGCTCTTGCTTGACTGTTTGGTGGGGGGCAGAAATAAACCAACCAACCAAACAAACAAAAAAGACAGGAAAACAACAATAACCAAAAAAAGGGCAGAAGCAGGCCTTATTTTTGTTTCAAGGCCAGGCTGGTCTACAGAGCAAGTTGCAGGACAGCCATATATATTACAATGAAAAAGAAAAACCAAAGCTTGGTTGTTGTTCATTTCTTGTTACCTTATTGTCCATTTAATTTAATTTAAAAATACAGCTCTCTGTCTCTCTTTCTCTGTCTCTCTCTTCTCTCTATGTCTCTCTGTATCTCATATACACACACAAAGAGAGAGAGAGAGAAATAGAGAGAGAAAAGACATGAACTCCAGGGCTGGAGAGAGGGAAGCATAGGCTAGAATACAGTACATTGATCTCTTCCTAAATTTGCTCAGCCAATGACCACATGGTTTCTTTGCAGAGAAATGGAGAACACTTTTATATCTAAATGTGATTGCACTTTCCAAATATATGTTTAAATAATGTTTATACAGCAATAAACTTGTTAGTATTAGGAGAGTTGGACAAACATTATGTGAAGGCTATAGAATGTTTATTCTGCCTAAGCTTGTTAAAGCAGTTAACCAAATAGCATCTTTTCAAGAATCAATAAACTCCAAGAAGATACCTAATATTCCTTTAAGGTGTTTTCATACATCTATGAATATGTCAATGTACTATAGTATAACTAAACATGAATGCACTTTCCAAACATTTGTTTAATCACTTGCAGAAACAATCATATGTGCAAGTGATGGTATTGTTACTTCTGCCTAGGTTCTTCTAGCAGTGAATCATGGTGAATCTTTGCAGAAAACAAACAACACTTTGGTAGTAAAATTCAGTATGCACACCAAACATTTGTTTATGGTAACTGGATACATCAGTGAACTTGCTAGATGTCCTGCATGTATGAAATTACTCAAGTGTAAGGTGAAATCTCAGGGTTGTTTTGATTTGCATCTCCCTGATGGCTAAGGACATCGAGCATTTCTTTAAGTGTTCCTCTGCCCTTCAATATTCCTCTATAGAAAGTTCTCTGTTTAGCTCTGTACCCCATTTTTTAATTGGATTACTTGATTTGTTGCTTTTAAACTCCTTGTGTTCTCTGTGTATGTGTGTTTGTGTCTGTCTATCAAAGCTACACAGAAACCCCTACAATAAGCCAGAACTAACTAACTAACTAACTAACTAACTAACTAACCAACTAACTAACTAAGTCTTCTACCACAATTAATTATATCCACTTTTTATTTTAGGTTTTAGTTACAAATAAATAACAAAATTAAATTTAAAATGATTAATTCATTTCTGCTCTTCCTTAGGATCTCCATGACCATGTTTTTCATCTGTAAATCCATGTTTTCCTGGGTTATGTAGAGAGAGACCCCTATCTTAACTATCCCTCCAAATATATGTATATATTTACACATTTAATTATATACAGTTAATTATATATATAAATTATATCTATGTAAATATAATTACCTTGGGATAAAACAAACAAACAAACAAAAGAGGAAAGGCAGTACTGGTGCCCTGGCTTATGGGGGAGTGGGGCGTGCTGGGCTAGGGTGCTTCCAACTCTGTATGTACTGCATAAGCTCGACATGCTGGCCCATGTCTAATCCCACCAGCACTCAGGAGGTGGAAATAAGCAGATGGTGTGGGGGGTTGGTCAGGTTTGGGTGTGTGTGTGGAGACCCTGCTTCCATGCTGCTTTCCAATGCCGGCACTTTTCAGCTTTACTTTTAGATATGGTTTAATTTTATCTGGTAGCCAGCAAGCCTTAGGGATCCAGACCCATAAGGGGAAAGGGAAAGCACAGTGGCCTTGGGTGTTTCAAAAAGCCCCTGTGCACCATCCTTTCAGTACTACATAAACTTGGGGTGCTGGCCATGCCTGTGATCCCAGCACCCAGGAGCTAGAGAGAGAAGGATCAGAAGAACATCTCCAGCAACATCGCAAGTAGTAGTCATCCTGGGCAAAAAGAGACCCTCCTTTGAAAATAAGATGAAATAAACTAGCTATTTTTTTCTGCCCAAAGTGCAAACAGGTAAAACAAAGCACAACTTAAAGCGAATTCCTGGAGATAAAATAAAAACGGGAATTTTAATTATTCCACTGCCATTTTAATTTGCGCTAACTGCGTATTTAGTCTGAGAATAACGAATAGGGTGAGGGGTGGGGTGGGCAGCGGTGGTGGCAACAAACACAACAACAACAAACTCCAACCCCAGCAGTGAAGCGGTTTGGTTTAATTTTTAAAAGGAGACCTAAATGGGATGGAATGGAGGCCTCCTCTTACCTCCCCTACATGGAGATGGGATGTCACCTTCCCATAATTGTGCCAGTCCTCTGTCACACTAATGGCCATATACTTTCCACTTTATTGGGGCCTTCCTCCCCCTTAGTGAGCGAGAGTTAAGAATCGCCTTGTTTTCACAGCTTCCTGTCCTACATTCGGTTTTGTAGCCAAAGGGGCCGGCGGAGAACAGCCCGCAGTTGCTATGCCAGGGCAGGACAACGGCCACCGTTTGTGCCACTCCGGAGAGGTGTGCGGTGGGTACGCTGCTCAGTTGTGCAAGCGTGTACCCCCCAGAGCTAGGTAGGACCCTTCGGAGTGGCGGAGAAGCTCCTGAGCTTCTGTGGTGTTGCTTCCTTGGACGATTGAGGGCGACACCTAGCGGTGACAATTTTCAGCAAAGCGCCTGTTTCCCGGTCGATGACAAGGATGGCAAAGTGCCTGCTATGAGGCTAGTGAGCAGGAGGGTGTGTTGTGTTTCAGAAGGATCTGAGTGCTGTATCCGGAAAGTACTGTAAGGGGTGGTAGGTGCTGTTTGCCAGTGATGGGCCAAATCGAGGGTAAGGGAGAGGCTTGGGCAGATTGACCAGAAGGCTTAAAGCTGTCGGCCCTGGGCCTACCCAGGCTGGTTTTTGGAGCTTCCTGGCGGCGGGACTCTGGATCCTAAACCAGAGAGGATGCTGCGTCCCTAAGTGTCCGACTCCAACTCTCTGGAGCCTTGGAGATACACACACACACACACACACACACACACACACACACACACACACACATGCATACACACTTATGCACACACACATACATACATACATACATACATACACACACGTACACACCCAAGCACCATCATATACAAAGAAGTCGATCAGTTGTCTCTTGATCTCTCTCTCTCTCTCTCTCTCTCTCTCTCTCTTTTTTTTTTACATAAATGAGGTCCACCAGTTGGTTGCTTTTCTCTGTTTCAATACCAGAAGAGAGGAAGGAGGTCGACCAGTTGTCCGAAAGAAAGAAAGAAAGAAAGAAAGAAAGAAAGAAAGAAAGAAAGAAAGAAAGAAAGAGAAATGAAGGGTGGATGGGTGAATAAATAGATAATGAATTGACCAAGAGAAACCTGATATCGACTTTTCCTTGTCTGTCTGTCTGCCTGCCTGCACGCATGCACCAGCATAGATGAGGTTCACTTTTCTCTTTTTCAACACAAGAGAGGAGGTCAACCAGTTGTCTCTTTTAAATAAATAAATAGATAGATACATAGAGAAATAATTGATAAGTAAATAAATGGATGGATGAATGAATAAATAGATAATGAATTGACTAGGAGAGATCTATCTGCTCTTGACTTTTACTTGTTCTTCTATCTGTCTGCATGCATCAGCAGAAGAGAGTGCCAGAGCTCATTATAGTTGGTTGTGAGCCATCTCTCCAGTCTTTATCTATCCATCCATCTATCTATATTTTCTTGGCTGTCCCAGACTGGGCTAGGCTCAAACTCAGAGATCTGCCTGCCTCCACTTTGATATTTTTAAACTAATATTTAATGTCTAGGTAAAGGTTGAGCATATTAATTGTATTTTTACTTTTTGTTTTGTTATTTGTAATATAGATTTATTGTTTCTTTAAAAATGGACATCTGTCATTATTATTTTTCTTGATTTCAAATTGGGTTGCCTGCCTGCTATGCTGTCTGTGGCCAGCTTCTCTCTGCCCTCATAACTGGAGTGTGCGTGCTTCATGTGTGCATGCAGCCTGTGTGCTATTGGCCTTTATCAGCTTTCTTGCACATTGTCTGTCTGCCAGAGGTGGGGAACAGGGGATGGGGTGGGAGGACACATGAAGGAGACAGACATTGGGAAGCATGATGTTCCCTAAAAATTATAATCATTCATTCAAATAAAGCAATTTGCTTTGAGGGTCCCAACATAATGGCTTTCTTTTTTCTTTTCTTTTCTTTTCTTTTCTTTTCTTTTCTTTTCTTTTCTTCTCTTTCTTTCTTTCTTTTTTTTCTTTCTTTGTTTTCTTTCTTGCTTGCTTGCTCACTCGCTCACTTGACATACTTTCCTTTTTCTATCCATGCAGGGTTCCCTGACCACCCTGGCAATCAGGATGGAGGCGAGAATCAAAGCCAAGGCCAGAAAGAGGATTAAAGCCATGGGACTGCTATACACCAGCCCACTGGACTGCCCTCCTTCCCAAGGCGGGAATCATACATACAAAAGAAGAACCTTCATTATTCTATCATAAGAAGATGGACCTTCCTCTTCCTCTTGACCCACAGGTAGTACTCTACCTACCTCCTATTTGCCCTTTTCCACTTTACATGCAATAAAATAAATAAATGAATGACTATGAAGTTTCTAGTTGTTTATTGACTTGTATTTCTCTCTGAGCTAAATTCCCTTGATTAATTTTCACCACTGCCTCTCCCTCCCCCCCACTCCTGTGTGTGTGTGTGTGTGTGTGTGTGTGTGTGCACGCGCACGCGCACTTGTGTGAGCTTAAGAGTGTCTCTGTCTATCTGTGAACTACTTGTGCATACCTGGTGCCCACAGAGGCCATAAGGAGGATGTCAGATTTCCTGGGACTCAAAAAATAGCCAGCAGGCTCTTAACTGCTGAGCCATGTCTCTTCAGGCAAGTGCATGATTTCTGGTTTGTTTGTTTGTTTGTTTTTTGTTTTTGTTTTTTTTTCCTACTGTGAATACTTTCAAAACTCACTCCAGTTGAAGATCTGTAAGTGATCTTCAAAATTTACTTGGGCTTGTTAGAAGAACCTCTGGTTCCTCTAGTCTTACTCTTGCAAATTGACCCCTCAGAGGAAGGCTGTAAATTCTTTTTTTATCCACTTTAATTACTCTGTTTTATGTAATTGGTATTCTGGCTCCACGTGTGTCTATGTGAGTATGTCAGATTCCCTAAAACTGGAGTTACAGAAGGTTGTGACCTGCCTGCCAGGTGGGTGGTGGATTTGACCCAGGGTCCCATGGAAAAACAACCAGTGATCTTAATCGCAGAACCATCACTCCAGCCCCTTGACCATCACTCTTTTGGAAGTGTAGAGGCATTTTTCTCCCCCTCTTTGTTTGCAGACTGGATACTGGTTAGTGTCCACTTCTCCCTGAACAAATCTGAGGGTGATTTTCACAGTTAAAGTACAGGATATTCATGGAGCTGCCTTCACAGTTTCCTTGAGATTTGGGGAGTGCTGGGGGAGGATCCGGTTGGGTCAGGGGGGTTTGTGGGTTGTGGGGGGAAGAGAGAGGAGTCTTCTTTCCCAGTGGAGAGACTTTTGCTTATTTTTTTCTTTGTTTGTTTGTTTGGTTTTCTTTGTTTTGTTTCTATTTTTTTGTTTGTCTGTTGGGATTTTTGTTTTGTTTTGTTTTGTTTTTTGAGGAAGGGTTTCTTTTGTAGCCTTGGTTGTCCTGGACTCATTTTGTAAACCACACTGGCCTCCCAGGCATTCACCACTACACCGCCGGGCTCCAGTTCGCTATTTTTAACTATTGTATAATATCTAGGTAAAGCTTGAGCAGAGGGGCTGGATGGATGGCTCAGTGGTTAAGAGGACTAGGTGCTCTTCCAAAGGACTCAGGTTTAATTCCTAGCACCCACATGGCAGCACATAACTATCTGTAACTGCAGTTCTAGGTTATCTGACATCTCTACACCAATGCACATAAAATAAAATTGAATAAATTATTTGGGGCTGGGGATTTAGCTCAATGGTAGAGCATTCCCCTAGCAAGCACAAGGCCTTGGGTTCAGTCTTCAGCAATGAAAAAGTAAAAATTAGAAAAATAAAAAAGCTTGAGCAGAAATTATGTTCTCTCCCCAACCACACACATACCTTTCTTATCTTTGATTTTTTTTTTTTTTTTTGTCTTGTAAGGATTCCCTACAGAGATTGAGAGATTGCCTGGGGCTTCCAAGACTGACTGGCAGAAGCCTCCTGAGACTAGCTATACTGGAAAGTCTACCTAGTATTGGGGATGATGTCTCATAACCATATAGGTAGCTCCCCCTCTGGGAGCCCCTTTGTCCAACTGGGACAGAACTGCACACTAGTGAGCTAGGAGTGAGTGCTTGGATATGCAGAAAAGGAACACTTACACTCAGCAAAGTTTAGCTTGTTTTTTGTTTGTTTGTTTGTTTGTTTGTTTGTTGGGGTATTTTCCATCCCCCAAACTCCTCCTAGATCCTTGGGTCCAGCCACCCAAAATCTGTCCAGGGCCTGCTCTTAGGTATGGTTTATATTATACCCAGAGAGACTCCACTGGAGAAAAACAATGTTTCCTTCTCTAGTGGGTTGTCATTTGGAAATAAGTTCTGTCTCTTTTTCCCTTTCCTCTAGAGCTGGGGCTGCATCTGGCCTAGACTTGTTACATGACTCTGTTTATCTATCTATCTATCTATCTATCTATCTATCTATCTATCTATCTATCATCTATCTATCTATCTTAAATATTTAAAGGAAGTATACAAAGAGGCATTTTAAAGAGGTCTGTAAAGATAGTATTGTGTATTTGTTGGGATCCATAAGCAGTCATCTCTATGGCTATCCCTGAGGGACCTGATAAACGGAACATCATGCGTCTGTGAGGCTACCTATGGACCACCTAAAACCACCTGCACATGCTCTAGGTCACCTTATAAGAGAACTTGTACCACCCCCTCTCTCTCTTGCCCTTCCCAGAGACAGTCTCTGTGACCCCTTCCCCTTTCTCTTAATAAAACTCCCATGTGGAACCAGTTGCATGGGGTGATTTGTGAACCTGCTGTGTAACTTTGCTGCATAATCCTAACATTGGTGCATTGGCCAAAATAGGCACTTTCAGTGGCCACACCACATGGTGGTTGCTTTTGGCATCAGCACCCCACTGGAGCTGGTGGAAACCTATTTCATTTCAAATCCGCCCACGACCCACTTTCTGTCAACCAGATAGCTATCTCCTACATGTAATATTGGGTAGATTGATGAGTTCCCCTCATTGGTCAGCATAAAACCTCTCCTGGTAGGAGAAGGTTAACGTTGAACATCTGGCAACTTTCCTAGTACCTTTTGAGACAGAGTAATCCTCAACCACAGTCTTCACTGGCCACAGTTCACCCTTCTTGCTGACCTCCATTTAGGGCTTCCTGTTTCCCTTGGGTGAGATTTTTTTCCCCCTTCTACTTGCACAGTTGCTCCCAGCCCCCTGCTCATCTATGAAAATCTTAGCTCTAGGTAAACCGTGTCTCCTGTGGGCAACTGTGCCTTTGGTCTCTGCCAATGATGAGGAGCTGTTGAATCAGGTAGGGCCATACTGCTGCACTGAGTCAAACCTTGCCTTTGGGATACCTCTGGCAAGTCACTGACTCTTACTCTCCCAATGGGAACTGCCCACTTGTCCATTCTTCCAGCATCTCCACTGGAAGATGTCTTCCAGTGGATGTGGGATGTCTTCTAGAGAATTTTAAACCCTACTCATGGAGCCTGAGTTAAAGATTTCTAAGCTCACACACCTCTGAAATAAAACTTGCCCTACATATTCCTTAGATAATGGTTCAAATTGGCCGATTATTTTTCAGGATCTTTTTAATTACTGTCAGCAATCTGGTAAATGGAAGGAGGTATTTTTCTTTTCTGCTCTAAACCTTCTCTCTGTTCTTCCTGTTCTCCTACCCAACTTCTTCTAGCTATAAAGTCTCAACCTCAAGAGTTCCCTGGTTTTGACCCCATGAATGAACCTCCACCTTGTTGTTCTCAACCTCTGGCTACTTCTCAACCTCTGGCTTTTTCTCAACCTCCATCTTCCCCCTCCTCCTCTGCTTCCTCCTCTTCCTCTTTGGCTTCTCCAGCATCCTCACCCACTTCTCCAGGCCCCTCCTCAACAACAGGCTATCCTAGTCGTCCTACTTTGGCATCTACTTTCACCCCACTAACAGCTATTAGCCCCCCTGCTACTTGCTCTCACTCTATAGCAAAGCCCTTTTTTTTTCTACTCAGCATAAACCAGCCTCAGTTCTTCCCTTGCAGGAGGTGGTTGGTGCGGATGGCTTAAGGTGCATTTTCCCTTCTCATTAAGTGAACTATTCCAAGTAGAAAAGAGACTAGAATCCTATACCTCTAATCCTTCTACTTTTGTTAAAGAATTTCAATATCTCACTCAATCTTATAGTCTTACCTTCCATGATATATATATATATATATATATATATAGATATATAGATAGTCTTACCTTCCATGACATATCTATCTATCTGTCTGTCTATCTATCTATCTATCTATCTATCTATCTATCTATCTATCTATCTATCTATGATTCTTACCAACAATCTATTACCTGAGGAGTGCAGGTGAGTTTGGGAACAGGCTAGAACACATGCAGATGAGGTTTACCAAACAAACACAGCACACCTGGTTGGGGCTGAGGTGGTGCCCAACCAGGATCCAAAATGGGATTATAATACCCCAGAAGACAGAGAAATCAGTTCATAACCTGCCTCCTGGCTGGTCTCTACAAGGCTGCCTTTAAACCAGTTAATTATGAGAAGCTCCAGGAGGTCACTCAGGACAAGAATGAAAACCTATCTCAATTTCTAGAGGGCCTTACAAAGGCCTTCTTACAACATACTACTCTAGACCCCAAGAGTACAGAGGGTAGGCAACTCCTGATGACCTATTTTTTTTCTCCTGACATCAGGGCTAAGCTTAAATGCTTGGAGAGAGGACCTCTGACTCCACAGGCAGAATCTCTTTGCGCTAATATTAAGGTATACCATGGGAGAGATGAGAAAGCCCACAAGCAAAAATACCAAATGCTGGCCAAGACATCCAACTGGCCTCAGTGACTACCCATGCTCCATTGCCTCTTAGGCATGAGGACCACAGGCTCTGGCAAGAAGGTCACTGGGCCCCATTTTATCCTAACTGCCACAAGGCACTAGGGCCATGTCAAAAATGCCACCAAGAGGGACATTGGGGTGTTGACTGCCACCGTTTCTTCCTTGATATAGGGCATCACTCCCAGATCGCCCTCCGGCCGAAATCCTAGGCCTGGCTAAGGACAACTGAAGGTGCCGGGGCTCCCATTGTCATCACTAGCAGGGAGCCATGGGTAATTATCATGGTATTGGGGTAGCCTATCTCCTTCCTTGTAGACACCAGAGCCACTTACTCAGTCCTGATGAAGTATTGGGGACCAACCTCTCCTTCTAGTTCCCTTATTGTTGGGGTAGGGGGACAGCCTTGCCAGTCTTGCCAGACTCCACCACTTAATTGTGTTTTCAGGGGTGTTCCCTTGACTCATTCCTTTTTAGTGATGCCAACCTGTCCAGTTCCCTTACTAGAAAGGGACTTTTTAGCTAAAGTGGGAGCATCTATCTCCTTTACTCCACTCATTCACTGACCCCAAGCTCTCCAATGTCTTCTCTCCTCCTTCTCCTAGCCACCCTACCTACCAGCTGTGACATGTCACTTTCTTTATCAGCCTCTCAAGTGGACCCCTGAGTCTGGGATGTCCAAAACCCCTCTGTTGCTTGGCACCATTCCCCTGTGGTCATTCAGCTACAGGATCCTACCCTGTATATCACCCAAGCTCAATACCCACTTCTCAAAAGCCTCAGGGGACTTAAGCCTATTAGCATTCACCTTCTAAGAAAAAAGCTCCTTCATCCTACTTCCTCTCCTTTAACACCCTTATACTTGCAGTTACAAAGCCCAATGGAACCTTTGCCTGATTCAAGACCTCTGGCTTCTCAATTCTGCAGTTGTTCCCCTCCTGCTATAGCTAACTCCTTATACTCTCCTCTCCACTGTCCCCTCAGATACCTCCCATTTCTCAGTTCTGGATCTCAAGGATGCATTTTTCTCTATTCTCCTGGATACCCAGTCACAAAATATCTTAACTTTCACCTAGACTGACCCTGACACCCTGTTTCTATTCAGCATACCTGGACTGTACTATCCCAGGGATTCCAGGACAGCCCACACCTGTTTGGCCAAGCCCTAGCCTCTGATCTACTCTCCTTATCTCTCCCTAAATCTAAGCTTATACAATATGTAGATGACCTTTTCCTCTGCAGCCCATCCCTACAAGTTAGTCAAACTAACACCTCTGCTCTTCTAAATTTCCTATCTAGCAGGGGCTATCCAATTGTCCACCTCTGAGGTCACTTACCTGGGACTAACAATAACCCCAAACCACAAGGGCAACACCCTAGATAGAAAAGACCTAATGCAGTCTCTGGTAGTTCCTTCTACTAAAAAAGAAATTTTATCATTTCTGGGAATGGCTGGTTTCTTATGGGCCCGGGTCCCTTCCTTTTCTCTTCTTGCCTGCTCCTTATATGAGGCAGCCTTAGGCCCTTTGCACAAACACCTTCTGAAGCCTTTACTAAGCCCTTTCAGAGGCTCCAACAGGCTCTTATTGAGACCCCAGCCCAACATCTTCCAGAATTAACCAATCCCTTCTCCCTCTATGTAACTGAGAAAAAGGGATATGCCCTTTGAGTCCTGGATCACCAACTGGGACCCTCCTTTGCACCTGTAGCACACCTATCAAAAAATTAGACCTGACAATCCAAGGATGGGCACCCTGCATTCATGCCTCAGCAGTTACAGAGCTCCTTATTCTGGAGTCCAAACAAACTAACTTTTGGATCACCTATTACTATCTTTTCCTCTCACAATCTGTCCCACCTCTTAATGTATAAAGGCTTACAAACTCTACCTCCCTCCAGGGTTCTTTCCCTCTCTAGGTGGGGCTCTATTCTTACTTTCCAACCATACTCACCTTTTAATATTTCACACCTTCTTCCTTGACCTAATTCTGACTACTCCCCATATCATTCTTGCACTGAAACTTTAGAGGAACCATTGCATCACCCCTCACACATAAAGAAGGGCACATTACCTCTGACCATCTATACCTGGTATATAGATGGCAGTTCCTTTGTACATGAGAGAGCTCAAAAAGCAAGCCATGCCATAGTGTCGGATACTGAGGTGGTTGAGGCATAAGCCCTCCCTGACCACACCACTGATCAACTAATCAACATGTCGAACTAATAGCTCTTACCTGCTCCTTCCAATTGGTCCAGGGACAATCCCTTAACATCTAAACAGACTCTAAATATACCTTTCATATTCTTCTCTCCCATGCTGCCATCTGGAGAGAACGTGGCTTACTTACAGCAAATGGAGGATCTATAATCAATGCCAGCCAAATTATGGCCATGCTAGAAGCCTCCCACCTTCCCACAGCCATTGGAATAGTCCACTGCTGGTCCCACTGGATGGATGATTCCATCATTTCCAAAGGAAATAACCAGGCTGACAAGGCAGCTAAGGCTGCGGCTCTTAAAGGCCTAGATTTGTCCCATCCATCACAAGACATCCTTACACTACAACCCATATCACCCCTGTCATCTCCTGACACTCATCAGATTCTGTCCTATCAACACCAGCTCTTTCATTCTAACAGTTGAACTTTGTCTAACTTTGTCAAGACTCACCTGAAGCCCACCCCTGAGGACTTGCATTTCCTAAAGACTATTACTGCCTCTTGTAAGATTTGCCAGACCTCAGATCTTAACTCAGGATATTGTAGTCCCCTTTTTTCTATCCACCAGGCAAAAGACTCTCTCTCTGGGACTGACTGGCAACTTGATTTTACACACATGCCAGCAGTCAAACATGTCCAGTACCTCCTGGACTTGGTGGACACATTCTCAGGATGGGTGGAGGCATTCCCTACTACTAACAAAAGAGCTCAGACAGTTTCTGATCTCCTTCTCCATGAGATTGCTCCACGTTTTGGAATCCCTACCTCCCTCCAGTCATACAATGGTCCTGAGTTCACCTCTCAGGTTAGCCAGACTTTATTTAAAGCCCTTAACATTCCTTGGTATTTTCATATCCCATACCATCCCTAGTCCTCAGGAAAGATAGAACAAACTAACTGATCCTTTAAAAATACTCTTGTTAAACTATCATAAGAGCTTCACCTTTATTGGGTAAAACTCTCCCTGGCCCTTTTCAGGCTACCAGCACTCTCTCTGAAAAACTTCTATCTGTCTCGTCCTTTAGCTCATGTATGGAAGACCTAACTCCTGTCTTTCTGCTAAATCCTCACCTCTCCCTGACCACCTACTTACTCCCTTACTCTGTCATCTCCTTTCTCTTCTATGGAACTTTACTGACCACTGTTTACTATGACCACACACTAATCCCTGTCCATCTCCTATTAAAATTGGGGACCAGGTCCTTCTCTCCAGACCAAAACCCCCCATTTCTTTCTCTTAAATGGTAGGGCCCTTTCAAGGTAATTCTTGTGACCCCTACAGCTGCTAAGCTTGAGGGTTTCCCCTCACTGGATTCATCTATCTCACCTGAAGCCTTTTACCCCCCTCCTCAAGATAATGCCGCCTCCTACATATCAACTCCAAGAGGACCCTGTTCCTTCAGGCTCTGGAAGATGCCAAGATCAACCACTTTGTCTCTGGTTCCAAAGAAATGAGGCCTCACTATAGTAGCTATGTACCTACTAGATTGGATATGTATTTTTCCTCCTTTCCCTCTTGCCTATTTCTGTCCAAGGTAATCCCTATGTATGGAGATTTGAGGTTCAAGAAACTATCATTGATAATAAACAGTCTCTTTAAATAGGGTCAGGAAATTGCTCTATGGGAGGTTGTCAGGAGCCTATTGAAATAGCCACCACCGCCATATCTATCCCTCCTCTCTTATTTGATATAATTTTTGTTTGCTTCTTCTTTAATCAAACAAAAGATTAATGCAAAAATGGCTAGACAGATATGGAGGCTGCCCATATTGGTCTTGCCAAATCCATGCACCAGCACAGAAGAAGCTCCTTCATCTGTTTAAAAAGACTCTCTACTTATACATCTGGAACCCTTGGGATCCCAGATGGGAAACAGGCATTGTTGGAAAACGCTACCACTGCTACACACCTGATTTACTGATAAGTACCATCCATATCCAGAGAAAATATGTTCCAATTACCAAATCCCTTGGGGTGGGAGAAGTAGAGAAGGCAATTAAACACTCCTCTAAGGTCATTGCCTCTCTGACACCCCCCTTTCCTAAATAATACAAACCTGTCATTTTGTCTCCTACTTCAGACTCTGACCTCAGCCTACAAGCTTCTTAATGTGACCCAACCAGGCTGTTTTAAAGCTTGCTGGCTGTGTGTCCCACCTGGGACTAACTCAGAACTACCGCTGACAGCTTCTCCTGTGATTGTCAAGTAACCTTACTTCACCATTCACTAACTGCCCTGACTCTGATGTTGCCACAACCCTCTACCTTTTTCATATCACCCTCTTTGGTGTAGCAAGCTGTTTCAAGGCATCCGGGACACACTCTGTAGGAATACTAAGTTCCTTAGAATATAATAAAACTATAATCCTTCATCTCAACCCCAATGCCCTACTGCTAATAATATCTCGATTCTTTGTGATACTCAAGTCTTCCATCATCTGCCACTGGTTGGTCAGGAGTTTGCACACTGGTACTCCTCTTCCCTGAGCTAGGGGTGATAAATGAAAAAGAGCCCCTACCAATCTTGGTCATGGGCTCAATAGCTTCCCAGCGGGATAAGAGGGCAATTCAAATCTTGTCCCTCTTGGCTGTTGCAAGAATCATGGTAGCTGTCTGGACAGGGACAGCAGGACTAGCCACCTCACTAACTTTGCTTTCTTTCCAGTTCAGTGGCTCAGACAATACTAACTCTCCAAGGACAGATTGACTCGCTGGCAGCAGTAGTACTTCAAAACCGATGTGGATTGTATCTCCTCACAGCTAAAGAAAGTGGCCTTTGCATCTTCCTCCAGGAGGAATGCTGTTTTTATGTCAACCAGATGGATATAGTAAAAGACAAAATCTAACAACTCCAGACAAATCTACAAATGCAAAGGGAACAGCTTGAGACCTCTAGCTATTGGGTCTTTGAGAACCCCATGGGAATGGATTCTGCCCTTCCTCACACCTCTTCTGCTTCTCTTTCTGCTTTTGCTTTTTGCACCCTGCTTTGTTAAATTCCTCTCTACATTCTTCCAACAACAAATGCAAAAATTTTTCAAACCAAACCATTAATCAGTTACTCTTAACAGGATTATCAACCTCTGCCCACAGAACCAGATGACAATGACCTTCCAATCAACCCTGATGGTGGGGGCCAGCTATTCCCTGAGAATGACAATGCCCCTAATCAGGAGGAAGTAGCTTTAAGAGCAAAGGTCATCTCTATACCCTCTCCCCATCACCCCCATCCTAGCTCCTCACTTTTTAATAGAACAAAAAGGGAGAATGTTGGGATCCATAAGCAGGCATCTCTATGGCCAGCCCTGAGGGACCTGACAAATGGGACATAAGGCATCTGTAAGGCCACCTACGGACCACCTGCAGACCACCTAAAACCACCTGAGCATGCTCTGGGTCATCTTATAAGAGAACTCACACTACCACCCCCTCTCTTTTGTCCTACCCAGAGACAGTCTCTGTGACTCCTTCCCCTTTCCTTTAATAAACCTCCCATGTGGAACCAGTCACGTGGCAAGATTTGTGAACTTGCTTTGTAACTTTGCTGCATAATCCTGACAGTACTTTCCTTAATTTCCTTAATAAAGCAAAGTTGAATCCAAACAACAGAGAGGGAACAACATGACAAACTGGGATTGTGTGTGTATAGAGAAATTGATGGGGACAATTAATGAATGATGAAGCGCACAACAGATTTTATATGAAAGAGGTATATTAGATGGAGATGAAGAGAGGGAGAGAAGGGAAAGCAGGACATGATGGGGAGAAAGAGAGAGGGGTGCCCCAACAAAGAAAGGGGAGAGGGTGAGAGGGGAAGCAAGAGGCAAGAGCAAGAGAGAGAGAGACAGAGAGACCACGGGGCAGATTGTTCCCTTTTAAGGAGCAAGGTAACCAGGTGTGGCCACTTGGCCAGTGACAAACAATACGATGACATCATGGTTGCTAGGCAACCCAGAAGTGGGTTCGGTTCCCAAATACTAACAGAAATACTTTTCTGTCTCTGTCTGTCTGCCTGCCTGTCTGTCTGTGTTTCTTTGTTTTGGGGGAGGAGGGCGAGACAGGGTTTGTCTATGCAGCTTTAGCTGTCCTGGACTCACTGTTTAGAACAGGCTCTTCTGAAGCTCACAGCGATCTGCCTGCCTCTGTCTCCTTGCATGCTGGGGTAAAAGGCCTGCACAACTGTGCCTGGCTTCTTTTCTTTCCTCTTTCCTTCTGCCTGGCCTTTGGTCCCATCCTGTACTTTTAGTATGATCTGGGTGAACCCACAGGTAAAATAAAAGTTAAAAAAAAAAGAAATTTATCTGGGCATGGTGGTTCACGGTTTTAGTCACAGTGCTGCTGGGTAGGCAGAAGCAGGCAGATCTCTAAGGCCAACCTGGTCTACAAACTGAGTTCTGGGACAGTTGAGACCATTACACAGAGAAACCCTGTCTCAAATGAACCAAAGAAAATGGGGTGGGGTGAGTCAAGGCACATTTTCCTCTCATTTTTTACACAACAGCTCTAATTGAAGGATGTTGTCCCCTGGGAGAGGAACAACAAAATTCTTTGGAACTCACAGAAGGCAGCCCCACTGGTTTAGCATGGCAACAATGGGTGTGTCGCTGAACTGTGGAGCGAGCTGGAGCTCCTTGCCCTTGCTCTTCAGTTGCTTCATTCTGTTAGGCAGATTCCTGCAGATTATTTTGAAGATGTGTACCTTTATAACTGTTGTTTTTCATAATCTGATGATTTTGTAATCCCTGATCATGATTTTTAAAGACTTTCTTACTTCAGTCAAGTAATTTGAAAACCTTCTGGCGGGGGGGGGGGAGGCGTGAGCATGAGGAAGGTGGACTGCTAGGAGCTCTATGAACCTCCAAATGCCAAGCACCTGGCTGATTTACACCAAGAGGAAAAAAAGATGAAACAAATTAATGATCAAGGACATGCATTCATTCTAGGTTTAGTCCAAAGATAAGGATAAGACCCAGGTGTAAACCACAATAAGAACGATCATAAGACTATAGAATCAAAGAATATATGGCTACTATACAAGACAGACACCCCTTTTCTTAGAAAAACCTTGACATACAAAAAACCTCTTGCTTTGAACACATAACACATATTTGAAATAAGAAAAAGATTATAAACTTCTGCTTTGAACTCATAATGAGCATATAGAGGAAACTGTTCTGCCCAGTTCTCAAACCCCAAAAGACCAGAAATAACTAGACTCTGCTGTAAATACATGCGGTTCTTTTTATTACAAATTACAAGCTGCAGCTTGGGCTCACACCCCTCACTGCAGAAGCAGTGAGAGCCTCGAGCCTCAAGCCTCATGCTCACGTTAGTTGAATGATTTAAAGATTCTGGTCCCTCCCAGCATGCCCAAGGTAGAGACAATTCCTGCCTGGCAAGCATCTATTGGTCAAATGCTGCATTTTGAATTGATTGGCTATAGGAAGGTCCCCAAACCATTAATGATCTGGTGTCCCTTCCTAGGGGGATGGGCCAGTTTCCTAGCAACTGTATCTCTAGGGAGTGGGGAAAGAATGCAGTAAGGTGGGTTCTTCCCCTCAGGGCATTGCTGAACTTCTCCACCCACCTAGTTCAGGCCTTAAATATTAATAATAGCTGCTGATTTTTAATCTTTTGGTCTCTCAGAAACTATTGCCATAGACCAGGCTGGACACAAACTAAGAGATTCACCTGCCTCTGTCTCTCAAGTGCTGGAATTTTGTCTTTGTTTGGTTTGGTTTTTGGTTTTTGGTTTTTTCTTTTTCTTTTCTGACCTCGAATTTACTCTGTAGAAACAAACCATCACAGAGGCCTAGTGTTGCTCTTTATCTAATTTTTAAGAAAGAGATACCATGATAATCAGAAGGCTCAGTGTAAATATGGTATGATAATGACATATAGCAGGATTAAGCACCCTTCCCCCCGTGTCTCCTGCTGCCACCATTATGATCCTGAATTTGAGAATCCAGGGTTCAGTTCCCTATACTTCCTTTCCTTTAGAGGCTCTCTCCACAATCAGAGGTCCATGAAAGTTTAAAAGTTAAATTATATATATATAGAGAGAGTTTTATTTTTGGGGTGGGGTGGGGAGACAATCAGCAGCCTCAAGTAGCAAGGCTACCAGCCTGGAAGTTTAAGAGTTGGTGTATATAAAGAGAGAGTAGCAGCAGCAAGGCCTGAAAGATGAAGAGTTAAAGTATATAGAGAAATCCAGCCACCAGCAGGTCATCCCTGACTCTGAGACCTGCCTTGGTTTTTCCCTGTGTGCTGGCGCTGATTAGTCTCTGGCAATAGATTGTTTAACAAGGTTAGGTAACTGTGCTTTTGTCAGTGGCTCTGATACAGAAAATCTTTTTAAACAATTTGAAGTTCAGAAAAGTTCACTCAAGATAGTTGATCTAGGAACTCTTTCTTCCTTCCTTCTTTCCTTCCTTCCTTCCATCTTCTCTCTCTCTGCTTGTCTACCAAACCTACACAAAGAAACCCTATCTCAAATAAGCCAAAACTAAAAAAATAAGTCTGTACAGAAGGAGTTTCATCACAATTATATTTATTTAATCTCACTTTTATTATCTGTGTTTCTGTCATTCTATCAAAGCTACACAGAGAAAACCTGTCCAAAATAAGTAAAAATTAACTAAATATATAAAATCTTCCTGTCATAGAAGGAGTTCCAGCTCAATCAATTATATTTTTCATTTAATTTTATGTTTTAATTAAAATAATAAAAATTAAAATTAAGATGAGTGATTCATCAGTTCATTGCTGCTCTCACTACCATTGCCCTGTCATGACAATATGTTTTTCTGGTTTTTTTTTTTTTTTTTTAGTTATTTTTTTTCTGTCTGTGAATCCACATTTCATTTATTTATTTATTTTATTATTATCATTATTTGTTGTTGTTGTTGTTTTGCATGCAGTATGTCTGCATGAGGGCATTAGATCTCCTGGAGCTGGAGTTAGAGACACTTCTGAGCTGATATTCATAAAGCCCTGACAATATCCTTACACTGATCTCTGGACACATTATCTCATTGCCTGGCCCCAGGACTTCTTCCTGAGCACTGCCATGACAGTAATGAGCTACTTCAAATTATTTTAAATCATTATTGCTGTTGCTTTTATACAACAAAAACAGGGAGACCTACACGGAAATCTAGCAGTGCTCAAGAGCAAAGGAGACTTCTCTGGCACTGGGAATTTACATAGATTGGTGTTGAGTCTCTGTGTGTGTTATAAGCGCAATATATTGTAATGGAAGGTTTCCCTTGTAAATACAAACAATAGCCAGTGGTCCAGTAGAATGCATTCCATTTGCCCACACAGCTGCCTGAAGGCAAATATTTCCATGTGTCTCTCAAAGAGATTACTAAATTATGAATGAATTTTTTTTATAAAGAAAAAGCTTTATCCTTTGTTTTGCTGGTAGTGATTCCATTATTAAATACCAACAGGGAGTTACATATTTTTTAATTTTAATTTCTTATATTAATTGGAGTTTATTTACTTTGTATCCCAGCTGTAGCTCCCTATCCCATTCCCTCCCAATCCTACCCTCCCTCCCTCATCTCCTCCCTGCCCTTTTCTAAGTCCACTGATAGGGGAGGTCCTCCTCCCCTTCCATCTGACCTTAGCTTATCAGGTCTCTTCAGGACTGGCTGCAATGTCCTCCTCTGTGGCCTACTAAGGCTGCTCCTCCCTTGGGGATAGGGAGGTCAAAGAGCCAGCCACTGAGTTCATGTCAGAGACAGTCTCTGTTCCTTTTACTCGGTGAACCCACTTGGATACTGAGCAACCATGGGCTCCATCTGCAGAGGTTCTAAATTATATCCATGCATGGTCTTTGGTTGGAGAATCAGTCTCAGAAAAGACCCTTGTGCCCAGATACATTTGGTTCTGTGGCGCTCCTGTCCTCTCCAGATCTTATTAACTCTCTCTTCTTTCATATGATTCCCTGCATTCTGCCCAAGGTTTGGTTATAAGTCTCAACATCTGCTTTTATACACTGCTAGGTAGAGTCTTTCAGAGGCCCTCTGTGGTAGGCTGTTACTTGTCCTGTTACTTGTTTTCTCTTACTTCCAATGTCCATCCCATTTGTCTTTCTAAGTGAGGATCAATCATCTTACCCAGGGTCCTCCTTCTTGTTTAGCTTCTTCAGGTGTACAGATGTTAGTATGTTTATCCTATCTTATAGGTCTAGTATCCACTTATAAGTGAGTATATACAGTGTGTGTCTTTCTGCCTCTGGGAAACCTCACTCAGGATGATCTTTTCTAGATCCCACCACTTGCCTGCAAATTTCATGATTTTCTTGTTTTTAAGTGCTGAGCAGTATTCCATTGTGTACTACAATTTCTATATCCATTCCTCCACTGAGGGACATCTGGGTTGCTTACAGATTTTGGCTTTTACAAATAAAGCTGCTATGAACGTAGCTGAGCAAATGTCCTTATTGAGCATATAAGGATATATGCCTAGAAGTGGTATAGCTGGATCTTGAGGAAGTGCTAATTGTCTGAGAAAGTGCAACATTGATTTCCAAAGTGGTTGTAAAAGTTTACATTCCCACCAGCAGTGGAGGAGGGTTCCCCTTTCTCCATAACCTCTCCAGCATGTGTTGTCACTTGAGTTTTTCATCTTCGCCATTCTGATGGGTGTAAGGTGAAATCTCAGGGTCGTTTTGATTTGCATCTCCCTGATGGCTAAGAACGCTGAGCATTTCTTTAAGTATTTCTCTGCCATTCTCCACAGAGAATTCTCTGTTTTAGCTCTGTACCCCATTTTTAAAAAATTTTTTAAAAATTTATTTTATGTGCATTAGTGTGAAGGTGTCAACTCCCTTGAAATTGGAGTTACAGACAGTTGTGAGCTGCCATGAGGGTGCTGGGAATTAAACCCGGGTCCATTTGGAAGAGCAGACAGTGCTCTTAACCTCTGAGCCATCTCTCCAGCCTCTGTACCCCATTTTTAATTGGATTGCTTGATTTGTTGTTTTTTTAAAACTTCTTTAATTCTTTACATATTGTGGATATCAGCCCTCTGTCAGCCCTTTCCCAATCTGTAGGCTGTCATTTTGTTCTGATGACAGTGTCCTTTGCTTTACAGAAGTTTTCAGTTTCATGAGGTCTCATTTATTGATTGTTACTCTTAGAGCCTGTGATGTTGGTGTTCTGTTCAGGAAAGTGTCTCCTATGCCAATGAATTCTAGGCTCTTCCCCACTTTTTCTTAGAACAGATTTTAGTATGTCTGGTTTTAGGTTGAGGTCTTTGATCTACTTGGACTTTGTGCAGGGTGATAAGTATGGACCTATTTACATTTTTCTACAGGTAGACATCCAGTTAGACCAGTATCATTTGTTGAAGATGATGTCTTTTTTTACATTGTATGGTTTTGGCTTCTTTATAAAAAATCAAGTATCTGTAGGTGTGTAGATTTGTTTTTGGCTCTTCTATTTGATTCCACTGATCCACCATTCTGTTTCTATACCAGTACCATGCAGTTTTTTATTACTATTGCTCTATAGTACAGCTTGAGATCAGGGATGGAGATACCTCCAGACAATCTTTTGTTATAGAGGATCATTTTGGCAATTCTGAGTTGTTTGTTTTTCCATATGAGGTTGGGATTTTTTCTTTCAAGGTGTGTAAAAAATTGTGTTGGTATTTGATGGGTATTGCATTGAATCTGTAGATTGGTTTTGGTAGTATGGTCATTTTTATTGTATTAATCCTACTGATCCATGAGCATGGGTGATCTTTCCATCTTCTGATATCTTCTTCAATTTCTTTCTTCAGAGACTTGAAGTTTTTTTTT
>NW_026596443.1:0-3364 GCF_907164565.1 Psammomys obesus | reverse complement strand
TATATATATATATATATATATATATATATATATATATATCCAGCCATTTGCTGAAGGTGTTTTTCAGCTGAAGGAATTCTCTGGTTGAATTTTTGGGGTTGCTCATGTATACTATTTTATCTCCTTGATCTCCTTTAGTTGCTCTAGCTAGGACTTCAAGTACTATGTTGAAGACATATAGAGAGGTGGGCAACCTTGCCTTGTTCCTGATTTCAGTGGGATTGATTTAAGTTTCTCTCCATTTAGTTTGATGTTGGCTATAGGCTTGCTGTATATTGTCTTTATTGTGTTTAAGTATGTGCCTTGTATCTCTGATTTCTCCAAGACTTTAAATACGAAGGCATGTTGGATGTTGTTAAATGCATTTTCACCATATAAGGAGGTGCTTATGTGGTTTTTCCTCCTTCAGTTTGCTTATGTGGTGGATTACATTGATGGATTTCTATATATTGAACCATCCCTGAATGCCTGGGTGAAGCCTACTTGGTCATGGTAGATCATATCTTTTATGTGTTTTTGGATTCGGCTTGCAAGTATTTTATTGAGTATTTTTGCATCAATTTTCATAAGAGAGATAGTTCTGAGGTTCTCTTTTTTGTGGGTCTTTGTGAGGTTTAGTTATCAAGGAGTTTGGTAATATTCCTTCTCTTCAAACTATTTTGTGGAATAGTTTGAAGAGAATTGGCATTAGCTCTTCTTTGAAGGTCTGATAGAATTCTGGGCTGAATCCATCTGGCCCTGGGCTTTCTTTTGGAAGGGAGACTTTCGATGACTGCTTCTATATCCTTTGGAGATATAGGACTATTCAATCTATTTACCTGATCTTCATTTAATTTTGGTAAATGGAATCTATCAAGAAAATTGTCTGTATCATTTAGATTTTCAAATGTTGTAGTATATAGGCTTTTGTAGTAAGACCTAATGATTGTTTAGATTTCCTCAGTGTCTGATGTTATGTACCCCCTTTCATTTCTGATTTTGCTGATTTGGATAGTTTCTCTCTGCCTTTTAGTTAGTTTGGCTAAGGGTTTGTCTATCTTGTTGATTTTCTCAAAGAACCAGCTCTTGCTTTCATTTATTCTTTGAATTGTTTTATTTTTTTCTAATTTATTGATTTCAGCCCTGAGTTTGTTTATTTCCAGCAGTCTTATTCTTATTTGGTTGTGTCTGTTTCTTTTTTCCCTAGGGCTTTCAGGTGAGCCATTAAGTTGCTTATATGTTTCAAATTTCTTCTTGAAGGCACCTAGTACTATGAATTTTCCTCTTAGCACTTCTTTCATTGTGTCCCATAAGTTTGGGGATGTTGTGCCTTCATTTTCATTGAATTGTAGGAAGCCTTTAATTTCTTTCTTTGTTTCTTCCTTAACTGAACTGTCATTGAGTAGTGAGCTGTTCATTTTCCATGTGTGTGTACACATTTTATTATTTTTGTTTTTGTTGAGGTCCAGCTTTAGTCCATGGTGGTCAGATAGAATATAAGGGATTATTTCATTCTTGTATCTGTTGAGGCTTGCTTTGTGACCAACTATATGGTCTGTTTTGGAGAAGGTTCCATGAGGTGCTGAAAAGAAGTTATACTCTTTTGAATTTGGGTAAAAAGTTCTGTAGATATCTATTAGGTCCATTTGATTTAGGACCTCTGTAAGTGCCTTTATTTCCCTACTTACTTTCTATCTAGATGATCTGTCCCTTGGTGAAAGTGGAGTGTTGAAGTATCCCAATATTAAGGTGTTGGAATTGATGTGTGATTTCAGCTTTAATAATGTTTCATTTACAAATGTAGGTGCTCTTGTATTTGGGGCATAGATGTTCAGAATTATGATGTCCTTCTGGTGGATTTTTCCTTTGATGAGAATGAAGTACCTCTCCTCATCTTTTTTGATTAATTTTGGTTGAAAGTCTATTTTATTACATATTAGGATAGCTACTCCAGCTTGTTTTCTGGGTCTGTTTGCTTGAAAAATATTTTTCTAATGCTTTAGTCTGAGGCAGTGTTTATCTTTGTTGCAGAGGTGTGTTTATTGAATGCAGCAGAATGTTGGATCCTGTTTCTGCAATCATTCTGTTAGTCTGTGTCTTTTTATTGGAGAGTTGAGTCCATTGACATTGAGATAATAGTGACCAATGAATGTTAGTTTCTTTTATTGTGGAGTTGGTGGTGTTACTGTGTTTCAGTGCTTGTTTTCTTTTAATTTTTTCTTGTAAAGTTATCTGTATTCTAGGTTTTCTTGGGTGTAGTTGTTTTCATTGGATTGGAGTTTTTTTTTTCTAGTATCTTCTGTAGGGCTGGGTTGCTGTGTAGATATTGTTTAAGTTTAGTTTTGTCATGGAACATTTTGTTTTCTCCATCTATGTTGATTGAAAGCTTTGCTGGGTATAGTAGTCTGGGTTGGCATCTGTGGGCTCATAAAGTCTACATGACATCTGCCCAGACCCTTCTGGCTTTCATAGTTTCTGTTGAAAAGTCTGGTGTGATTCTGATAGGTCTACCTTTATATGTTACTTGGTCTTTTTCCCTTGCTGCTTTTAATATTTCTTCTTTGTTCGGTAGATTTAGTGTTTTGACTATGATGTGATGTGAGGAGTTTCTTTTCTGGTCTAGTTTATTTGGTGTTCTGTAGGCCTTTTTTATGTTTCTGGACATCTCTTTCTTTAAGTTGGGAAAATTTTCTTCTATGATTTTCTTGAAAATATTTTCTGGACCTTGGAACCTGGAATTTTCTTTTTCATCTATTCCTATTATTCTTAGAGTTCATCTTTTCATGGTATCCTTGATTTCTTGGATGTTTTGTGTTTGGAACTTTTCTGATTTTACATTTTCTTTGAGAGAAGTATCAATTTCTGCAAGTGTATCTTCAGCACCTGAGATTCTCTCTTCCATCTCTTGTATTCTATTGGTGATACTTACCTTTGTGGTTCCTGATCTTTTCTCTAAGTTCTCCAGCTCCAAGGTTTTCTCTGTTTGTGTTTTCTTTATTGATTCTGTTTTCATGTCTTGCATCATTTCCTTCATCTGTTTGAATGTGGATTCCTGTCTTTCTATGCTGGCTTCTATTTTTTTGTTTGTTTCCTCTCTATATGCCACTAATTGTATCTCTACTTATGCCTCTATTTGTTGGCTGTATTTGCCCGTATTTCTTTGAGAGCTTTGTTTGTTTCCTCTTTATTTGCCTCCATTTGTGTGGTTATTTCTTTGAGAGCTTTGTTCATTTCCTCTTTATTGCCTCTATTTGTGTAGCTTTTTCTTTAAGAGATTTGTTCATTTTCTCTTTATGTGCCTGTAATAACTGGATAAGCATAGCTTTAAAATAATTTTCCTGTGTTTTTTCGATGAATTGAAATATCCACTGATTTGGGGGGTTGC
>NW_026596442.1:0-2515 GCF_907164565.1 Psammomys obesus | reverse complement strand
GGCCTATAAGATAGGATAAACATACTAAAATCTATACACCTTAAGAAAATAAAGAAAGAGGACCTGGGGTAAGATGGATCTATCCTCACTTAGAAAGACAAATGGTATTAGCATTGGAAGTAGGAGAAAACAAGTAACAGACCAGGAGTCTACCACAGAGCGCCTCTGAAAGACTCTACCTTGCAGTGTATCAAAGCAGATGCTGAGACTCATAACCAAACCTTCCGTAGAGTTCAGGGAATCATATGAAAGAAAGGGGAGTTAGCGTGACCTGGAGAGGTCAGGAGCTCCACAAGAACCTGATATATCAGGGCATAGGGTTCTTTTTTGAGACTATATTTCCAACCAAGGACCATGTATAGATATAACCTAGAACTCCAGCTCAGATGTAGCTCATGTTAGCTCAGTACCCAAGGGGGTACCCTAGTACGGGGGAAAAGGACTATTTCTGACACGAACTCAATGACTGACTCTTTGTCCCTCGCTCCCCCCAATCTCCGAGGGAGGAACAGCCTTGCTAGGCCACAGAAGAGGACCTTACTGCCTGTCCTTAAGATATGGGATATGCTAGGATCAGATGGAAAGGGTGGAGGACCTCCCCTAACAGTGTACTTGGAAAGGGGCAGGGAAGAGATAAGGGAGGGAGGGGGTATTGGGAGGGAATGAGGTAGGGGGCTACAGCTGGGATATGAAGTAAATAACATGTGATTAATATTAAAAAAATAAGATTCTGAACATCCAGGGACTCTCAACTCCACTACACTAGTACTTCAGTCCCCAAATTACAATGGGTGTTTTCTTGCCAAGGTCGCAAACTTACAACATCTCTAAATTTGTACAAATTTACCAATATAGTGATTGTTATTTTTAATGTGCATTCATTGGAAACTCATTGGATCACTCAACAATAAAGTCAGGACATTTTTCCATAATCTAGTACAGTGTGCTGAATACACATTCAAGGTCTTTCATTCACTTCCTATGTAGTCACGACTAAAATCTCTTTCCTCAGCTTTTCATCTGTAGAATGGGAACGGGTAGGAAATTAACCTCACATTGCTGCTGTGAACACAGTGAGTATGTGAATAGGACTAGCACACAATTCATTATAGTCACCTTTATCCGTTCTCCTGTGTCTTGTTTAGGAATTACTAGGCATGCCACTCCCGATGTGTAGACTAATGGTAATTAATATTTAGTCACTTTTAAATTTCTCAGTTTAATTACTTGGGAGGCAGAAATCGGTAGCCTCCAATGCTTACTGGCTAGGTGAGCATTGCATTAAAGTAAGTGAAAACGTTTTGATGAAATAATGAGGAGACCAATCTAGGAGGACACATGATTAATCTCTAGCATGTGTGTCTGTGCGTGTGCATGGATGCACACGCACACACACACACACACACACACAAACATATAAATACAAACCTGATGCACAACACACGTATCATATTAAATGACAAATTACAAACATCTCCGTTTCCTTAGCTTTCAGGAAAATGCAAACCAAAATGACCCTGAGATTTCACATTACGCCAATCAGAATGGCAAAGATCAAAAACTCAAGTGTCAACATATGCTGGAGAGGATGTGGAGAAAGGGGAACCCTCCTCCATTGCTGGTGGGAATGTAAATTTTACAACCACTTTGGAAATCAATCTGGTGCTTTCTCAGAGAATTAGGAATAGTGCTTCCGAAAGATCCAGCTATACCACTCCTAGGCATATATCTAAAAGACGCTCAACAATACAACAAGGACATTTGCTCAACCATGTTTATAGTCGTTTATTCGTAATAACCAGAACCCAGAAGCAACCCAGATGTGCCTCAGTTGAGGAATAGATACAGAAATTGTGGTGAATATACATCATCTAATACTATTCAGAAGTTAAAAATAAGGAAATCATGAAATTTGCATGAAAATTGTGGGAACTAGCAAAGATCATCCTGAGTGAGGTATCCCAGAAGCAGAAAGATACACATGGTATATACTCACTTATAAGTAGATATTATATATTATATGTCTAATATAGGATAATCATACTAAAATTTGTACACTTAAAGAAGCTGATTAAGAATGAGGACACTGGATAAGATCAATCCTCATTCACAAAGGCAAAGGGGGCAGACTTCAGAAAAGGGAGAATACCAGAAACAGGACAGGAGCCTAATACAAAGGGACTCTGAAAGTCTCTACCCTGCAGGGTATCAAAGCAGAGGCTGAGATTCATAGCCAAACTTTTGGCAGAGTGCCTGGAATCTTATGAAAGAAGGGGGAGATAGAAAGACCTGGAGAGGGTTGCAGAAATCTCTCAACCATTAAAACCCAGACTCACAATGATGAATATTAGGAAGAACTGGAGGGGACAGAAGATCCACAAGAGGGAAAATAATATCTAGACAAAGGTATCTTTTCTGAGACTGATACTCCAACCAAGAACCATTTTATGTAGATAATGTAGAATCCTTGCTCAGATATAGCCCATGGCAACTCAGTGTCCATGTGGGTTCCCTA
>NW_026596441.1:0-1108 GCF_907164565.1 Psammomys obesus | reverse complement strand
GAAACCTGTTTACTTATTTATTCTTCATGCTTTAAAAAAGGACATTTCCTTACCTTCAAAAGGCCATTATTAACTATCAAATTGAATAAAATCTTGATACCTGGCTTTGCCAGGTCAGTACCCATTCCCATTACCCAAAAACCCTTTTTCATTACATTGTTGATAGAACTTGAGCAGTTTAACTTACTATGTGCGTAGGGTTTCTAAATATCAGGCTGTTTCCCTCTTTTTATGTCCCTGAAGCCTTCCTACCTCTCACACTGAAGCTGACTCCTCGAGAGATTGTACATACATGCGTGGTGAGCAGACCTTTGAGTTGTGGATGGAAATGGACTCCCCAGAATGTAATTCCCTTGCTTTACTCCTGTGGTGGCCCTTTCTTAGAACAAGGAGGAGGAGCACGGCCTTGGCTGTTGATTCCCATGACACTTCTCCAAAGTTTTTTTATGAGAGATGCTTGTCTTGGTGGGAAGAATAACAAAAACCTGTAGTTTACCACACTTTCTCTTTTCCTGAGCAATGGAATTGTGTTTGCTTTAGCTCTATTTATAACTTGGTTTTTATATTTAGAATAAGGTACATTATTTTACTATGTTTTAAACAGTCATCAGTCATTGTCCTAATCTGCTTACTTGGCTTTTTAGGTGCAAGACTTGGGTACAGAGTTTAAGCCTCAGATGTTCATTGTCTCTCTTTCCCCCTCAACCTTCCTAGTCCCTCTCACAATACACAGTGAGACTGACTGACTGTGGCAGTTTGTTCTTTTGCATTTGTACACAAGTGTGAGTCATGAATTCTGTGATGCCTTACAGTGCAAATAATGTCAATATGAAAAGTCTTAAGGTAGTTGAAAATTAATTAACTTCTGGAAAGTCATGAAATATGACAGATTGCAAGAATTTTCATAATAAAACTTTTTAAGTATAACCTTCAAAAAAGTATGAGTGTATGTGTGTGTACCTGTGAGTGGGTGAGTGCTTGTGTGTATTTGTATGTATGAGTATATATGTATGTATGTGTGAGTGTGCATGCACGTGTGTGTCCACCTGAGAGTCACAGTACACACATGGATGTCATAGGACTCCTGTCTCAAGGGCCTTTCTCTCCT
>NW_026596440.1:7959511-7998967 GCF_907164565.1 Psammomys obesus | reverse complement strand
CCCGTCTCCAAAGGAATAACAGAAAACCTAAGTACGGTGTTGTAAACCAACATGTACGTGTCGCTTGCCTAACTCGGTTGAGTGGAAAACAGAAAAGTGATACCTAGTGTAGTAGAGCATATCAAATCGTTTCCAACAAAAGAACAGAAACGCAAAGAACAGAATTGTAAACTAAATCACACACCAGTCATTTATTTATGTACCTTGAGTGGAAAACAGAAAACTGATATCTCATGCAGTAGAGCACACAAACATGTTTTCAACCTAAGCACAGAAATGCAAAGCACAGTGTTTTAAACTAAGTCACATATGTGTCACCTGCTTAACTAGGTTGAGTGAAAAACAGAAAACTGATTCTTAGTGTCGTAGAGCATATCAACCCGTTTCCAACAAAAGAACAGAAACGCAAAGAACAAGGTTGTAATCTAAATTACACACCTGTCGCTTGTTTAACAAGTTTGAGGGGAAAACAAAAGAAATGATATCTAATACAATAGAGCACACTAAAGCTTTTCCAACAATAGAATAGAAAGGCAAAGCACAGGGTTGTAAACTAAATCACAGACAGGTCGCTTGTTTAACTAGATTGAGTGGAAAACTGAAAACCGATATCTCATGCAGTAGATCCAGTCTCAGAACAGAGCAAAACAAAACTAATAGCCCTGTGTGTGTGTGTGTTTACAGTTACTGTTAAGATAGCATTCTCTAGAAGCTGAGTATTAACTTCCGATTTTCCAAATTTCTCTACCATAAACATACCAGTTTTATATTCAACAAAATGTGACTTTGAGGCTTTCCACTCTGTGTCTGCCCCTATCATGGTCCGGGAGGACTCCACACTGGGCCACCTCCAAATGCAGGCCCCATTCAAGGCCCCCCCATCTCACCTTTCTGGCTAGGTGAGGGCACAAGCAAGCAAGAGTGGTGAGGAAGGATGAAAGCAGAATTACCTGTAGCTCTTGTTCTGCCATCTCTGTGCTCTCGGAACACACCTTCATCTGCACAGACTTGAAAGTCCAGTTTCACCAGAGGCTGAGGCTCCAGGAAAAGGCAACGAGTTCATTGGATTAAATGTGTCACAAGAGTCAGACAATAATAAAAGACTAGTGGCCTTAGTGCCCATTCCCAGTGACCCTCCCTTCAACACCCAAAGAGCCTATATGACTGAGGATGAAGCCTGGAAGTCATACCTGGAGAACCCTTTGACTGTGGCCACCTAAGCCATGATGAACATCAACAGGGATGAGGACAGTGCCTTAGGCCTTCTCTATGACTACTACAAGTTCCTCAAGACAAGTAAATTCTGTCTGTGAGCAAAGCAAGTGACAGCCAAGAAGACCCGGATAAAAGAAACTGTCTCGGCACCAGTGAAGTCCAGAGCCACTTGAGTGGAGGAGAGAACCGAGAGCAGGTCCTGAAGACCACCCCAGTGAACCTCTGCCTGAGACAAGAGCACGTGGGGAGTTCCAAGCGTGATCAGTACAACGTGTCCATCACGGAGAGTCTGGCCGTCATCCCCATGTCAGGCATCACTGTGGTGAAAGCTGAGGATTTCACACCAGTGTTCACAGCACCCCTGTGTACTACCTCCGCGCATATTTGAAAAGACTCAGTATGACCTTCCCTCAATAGCCAGTCACAGCTCCTATCTCAAGAAGGACCAGCACAATACGCTTGCAGCACTTACAGTGAGAGCTTCAAGGATGGGACCTCAGAGAAGTTTCCGAGTACTTCTGCTGGTGCTGAAGACTATATGTATGACCAGGCAGGGAGTGGTACATTTCAGTACACCCTGGAAGCCACCAAATCTCGCCATCAGAAGCAGGGGGAGGGCCCCATGACCTACCTCAAAAAAGGACAATTATATGCCATAACACTCAGTGAGACTGGAGACAACAAATGCTTCCAACACCCCATCAGCAAATTCAGGAGTGTGGTAATGGTGGTCTTCAGTGAAAACAGAAACCGAAACAAACAGCTGAAAAACTTGAAGTACTGGCATTCTTGGCAGCACACTGCCAAGCACAGAGGGTCCTTGACATCACTGACTACAAGGAGAGCTTCAGCACCATTGGAAACATCGAAGAGATCGCATACAATGCTGTTTCCCTCACCTGGGATGTGAACAAAGAGGCAAAGATTTTTCACCACCATGAATTGCTTGAGTACAGATTTCTCCTCCCAGAAGGGTGTGAAAGGATTTCCTTTGATGATTCAGATTGACACATACAGTTACAATAACTGCAGCAATAAACCCGTCCACAGAGCATACTTCCAGATCAAGGTCTTCTTAGACAAAGGAGCAGAAAGAAAAATCCAAGATGAAGAGAGAAAGCGGAAGAGAGAGAAGGGCCAGGCCTCCAAATCCAGCGCAACAACTCCTTTGATGGGAAGCTGGCTGTCATACCTTTACAGAAGAAAAGTGACATCACATATACTTCAAAACCATGCCTGACCTGCATTCCAAGTCTGTGCTCTTCAAACCAGATGTTCACTTTTCAGACCTGCAGAGGACTGGACAGGTATATTACAACACAGATGACGGACTCAAGAAGGCAGTGTCCTCATTAAATGGATGTTCAGGCTCATGGAAGAGAAGTTTGGTCCGACACCATCTAAGCAGATTAAAGAAGAAAATGTGAAGCTAGTGCTTTTGTACATGCAGAAGGAGAGTGATGAGGTGTCCAACGCCCTGATGCTGAGTTCACCCACAGTGAAGGGCCTGATGGAATCACTGAGAAGTATGGGCTGCCAGTGGAGAAAATCACAAAGCTTCATAAGAAGAGCAAAAAGGGTGGCCTGGAGAACATGGATGACAACATCATTGAACACTATTCAAATGAGGACACCTTCATTCTTCAAAATGGAGAGCATGGTGGAAGGCTTCAAGATCCCGCTTATGGAGATCTGAGCTCTAGGCCCAAGTCCCCTTGACAGGAGCTTCCAGTGCACTCCTTCCTGGGAGAGGTGGGCTCACTGCCCTACAACCTGGAGACCCATCTCACCCATCTCAAGTGCTGGGAAGGGGGCGGGGCCCAAGGCCCACCAACTGACCAACAGTCAGCTCTTCCACTTGCTCAGAACTGAAGCCTTTGCCTCTCAGCTAATTTCTTTGAGCCTTTCAGGCCCTTATTTATTGTCCATTTCTCCCCCAAGAGCTTGGAGTCCAGGCTCTCCAGGACTCTACAAGTTAGTGATAGCTCCACATGAGACTTCCAGAGTTCCCCTTCAAGAGAAACACAGCTAGTCCACTCATCTCGAAGAGCCTTGGGAACTGCGATATCTTTTTTCTTACCTCTCCACATTTCTTGAGTGGATGGACAAGATGAGCTGCTTCTTGGCACAGTCATCATTGGTGGAGTAAAGAGGACACCCATTTTCTGGCCCCAAACCTACAGATGGCTCTGAGGAAGGTCATTTTGTTTAAATGCTTCCAGGGGATCTCAGCAAATTGTGCTTGACAGTCATGTACATAACTTGTATCTAATATCACAGTAATATATTTTACCTGTGGTGTGTGGGCATGTTTACTGCTGTTGCCCTGGAGGGGACATACCTAGAGACTCAGAACATTGTGCTCTATCTGATAGGAGGCTAGGAAAGAGGCCTTTAAGGTGTCATGTGACTGGTGCATGCCAAGATGGACTCTCCACTGAGCCATGCTGAGGACTTGTTTCCCCAAATGGAGCCCTCTCCCCTCAAACATGACTCTCCCTTGAGGCCATTACATTTTTGTCTCCTGGTGATTTGTTGTCTAAGGGTGTCCTTTGAGCTGTTTAGGAAAGGCTGTACTGTCAGTGCCTTCTTTAGCATTGGTATGGGACACTTTGAGGCTTATGCAAAGTTTCCGAAAAGGTTTGTACTGGGGCTCTATCCCTGGGGCCCTATCCCTGGGGCCTGTTGCAGAACTGCTTGGTATACCAGGGATTCTGGACCCTGTGGTGCCTTATAGTTTACAAACATGTCCATCTCAAGTGGTCCTTTGCAAACCCAGCTGCAACTTTGTGAAGTGAGCCAGCAGCTCAGCTGGGCTGTGACCAGCAGACATTGCTTCCTCTGGCTTCTGAAAGTGGGAAGAGATTGTCCACCCTGGTGGAAAGTATGGGAGTGCTGATGCTTCTGATACTGGCTTTGAGAGGCACACTGGAGAGCTAAGGCTATTTCCTCCTCTCCTGGACCTTGGGAGGGCAAGAGAAAATGGCTTCTCTGAACAGCATGTCCTATGGTGGACCTCAGATCTCTTTGAGAGGACAGGTTGGTAGCTTGGAGATTTATTTGTGACCTCGTGGGCTGAGCACTAGTTTGGATAGTCAGGCACATCCCACCCCAAAGCCTAGATAATGGGGCAGCTTTCATGGAAAAGTCCAAATTTTTCTGTGAAGCACTTTGATGTCTTACCTGGAGGCTCTGTTCTTCAGCTCTAGCCTTCTTGTCCCACCTTCCCCTGAGGGCCAGAGTAGCCGAGGCTGACTCTAGCCCAGCTTCCCAAAGCTACAGAGGATTGAATGGGCTAGAGAGTAGGTGCTATGACCAAGAGGATCCCAAAGAATAGCAGGCGCACCTTTCTGAGACCTACTGGGCTCCGAATTCCTCTGTGTTGGCAAATGTTTGCATCCTGGGCTTGGCTCTGCTTACTCCTCTGCTCCACCCCAGACACCACCCACTGAACCAGCAGCTTGGGGACCCTCTAGGGTACTGGCGGGGCTCTGATCTAAGGTGGACAAACTCAGTGTTGGAAATACATGCTCTATGTGCTTCCCATGTTACAGCACTTGGGTTAGCTCCAATCATGAATGGCAGACCTTAGGGTGGCTCAGGATTTCAGGGAGACAGATCTGTAGCGACCTGACAGACTCCCAGCTGTTCTCTCCAGTTTCTGGAAAACTGCCCATCTGCTCTGAAGCAGAGGACCAGCTGAAGATGGCTTTGCCTTTGTCCTGAGTCACTACAGTCCTTGTGGTAGCCAGAACAAGGGACATGAAGCCAGGACCACAAAGAGGGGTACAGCGGCAGGTCCAGGAGTGTCTGTTGGTGGACTTCCATGCATCCGTCCCTCATTGCTCCAGCAGAGCTTTGCTGGGCATCATTTCCTGAACAAAAACACTCCAGCAAAATAGAAAAGCTTGTCTCTCCTTTGTCCCTGAATTAAGCTCACCCAAATAAAGGATTTTTTTTTGTAATCCATAAAGGTTGGGGAACACATGAAGCAGGTTGGGGAACACATGTTTTCATTCTACATCCCTCATTGCTGAAATTTCCTCGGTGTCTAGAAATTGGAACCAACAACAACAACAAAAATACACAATGGGCTGCCATCTTGAAATCAGTTCGTAAAAGACTAAGGCATTTCCCAATGCAGAAACCTGGGAAGCATGAAATGAGTTAAAACATTTATTTTCTGTGCAACAGGAAAAGTGGGTTTGTGCCAAATTCTAAGAATGGCCCTTTCTGAAAGACAAACAAGGGGAGACTTGTTTTTTTATGCTTCCACATAAAAAAGAGTAAATGTAACTTAATAGTTTTGTAAATGGGAGAGGGGAATCTATAAACCAAAAATATGTTATTTTATTTTTTGTACATTTTTAAGAAGAAAAAATAAATATTCACAATATGAAAAAAATATGACTTTGAATTCTTAAGGAATGTTCAGAGAGGGGCTGTGGTCTGTGACTTGCGTTCTCAGTCTCTCACTATGAACAAAGAAGCTACCCCTTCCTTTCTCATTTAATTCCAGGGCTCTGACTTCCTATCATTGTCTCTCTGTGGTATTGCTGTGCCTAATGAAAAGTGTGCTAGAGTTTCCATGTTGTGTGCACACCTCCAGCTTACCAACTACCACAGGCAAATTATTTTGACTTCTGAGTCTAGAGCTGGAGGATGGGCCACCAGACAGGCATGGCAAACAGGCCACAGGGTAGTCCCTACAGAGTCCTCTGTCCTGGAAAGGAACTGCCCAGACACTGCTGTGCATCACTGACCGCAGCAAAGGGGGAAGGGAAAGAATGGTGACTAGGTTTGTGCTTGAGCCTCTAAACTCTTGGCTGCTGGAGTGCTTTCTACAGGCAGAAGAGTGGATCACAGGGAACTGAGTCTGTGGCAGCTTTCCCCAAACCTGCAGTGCCCTTCCCTCCTGCAGTCAGTTCACTTTTCTGTGGCATTAAAGGTCTGCTCATTTTGGCTCTCAGCAGGATGCATCTCTGGCCTGGAGGAAGCCCAGATTATATAGTTAATGGAACATCAGGTTTTCTAAACCAGGAGCAAAGACTGTATAATGATAACCCTGAACACCACGGTAACACAATAGGGTATTACTAGGGGCTCTGGCAACTGGGCCGCACAGTGCTTTACACTGACGGAATTTCGTGTTTATATAAACATGCTTTTCTGGTTAGAGTTGGGAAGAGTAGCTTGCTGGGAATTCAATCAGGGATTTGAAAAGTCAGACTCGGAAGACCCCTATCCAGAAAAGAACAACAGAGAGTCTCTCTCAGGTCTCCCAGGGGTCTTCAGCTCCCACCATAGACATGGATGTACTTTTCCTTCCTGGCAGGGTCCTTTGTCCTGAACTGTGCATTTACACACTATATACTAATCTTCTTTATGTAGAGAAGAGGGCAGGTTTTCCATCTCCAGTCTCAGGGAAGTGCTGGCCATGACACGCAGGCCATAAAGACTTCAAAAGAATACTAGAAGATAGTAGGGGTAAAGATGTACTTTTTGCTCAGCCAGTCTCTATGTCTTCTCCGCCCCAAACAAAGGAAGCCCAGCTTGTCAGTTCCTCAGACTTTCTCTGGGCATTCCAAGGTGGTGCTGATCTGTAGGGCTGTGAGAGAGTGTGCTACCCCAGGGCCAAGGACACATGTGGAACGGATACAGACATATATTTGTCATCCTAGACTGGGACCTCACTAGGTAGGATGTTGTTTCTCTGGGAAAAGACCTAGGTTCCCAATGACTAACTACCAAAGGAATTTTTGAGAGTCCAAACTTAGGTGAGCCACCCAGACCCCCATTATCTCTCACAAGGACCCAAGGTGCTTTGTCTGGGAGGCAGGCAGGATGATTCTTATTTTGTAGATGGGAAAATTTTTGTTCAGTACCCCCTCCTGGTAAGAACTGCTCCAAATCAGGACTAGCTCTGTCTGCCCCCACTTCCAAGTCTGGCCTTTCCTGCTCATCTCTTTCCTGTGCCATCGGGCTGTAATGAGAAACATATGGCAGTGCAGCCGGTGAGATCCAATGGGTTCCAGGAACTGAAAAACACTGCATCAGAGTTTCAGTAAATCATGGAACCCAAGCAGTCAAGACTGCTCAATTATGGAGTAGCTACTGGACTAGTGTTCATCAGCTACTGCTGGTAGGAGATTCTGCATGCTCCTACTACGCTAGATATATCACTTTTCTGTTTTCTTCTCAACTTACTTCAGTAACATTGTTTCCTGTTTTCTTGTATATACTACACAACCCTGTGCTTTTACTTCCTTTTCTTGGAAACATGTTCATGTGCTCCTCTCTACTATGCTAGATATATAACTTTTCTGCTTTATTCTCAACTTAGTTCAGTAACACTGTTACCTGTTTTAATGTGCCTACTTCACAATGCTGTGCTTTCAGATTTTGTTCTAACCTCTAAAACATGTTCATGTGCTCTTCTCACTATGCTAGCTCTATCGATTTTCTGTTTTTTCTCAACCTAGTTCAATAACAATGTTATGTGTTTTTATGTACTTACTTGACAACACTGTGCTTTGACTTTCTGTTCTTACCTTGGAAACCCATTCATGTGCTCTTCTCTACTACACTAGATATATCACTTTTCTGTTTTCTTTTCAACTTAGTTCACTAACATTGTTATTTGTTTTCATGTACTTACTTCACAATGTTGTTCTTTGACTTACTGTTCTTACCTTGGATACAAGTTCATGTGTTCTCTTGTACGCTAGATATATCACTTTTCTTTTTTCTTCTCACCTTAGTTCAGCAACCTTTTTACGTGTTTTCATATACTTACTTCATAACACTGTGCTTTTAGTTTCTCTTCTTACCTTGGAAACACTTTCATGTGCTCTTTACTATACTAGATACATCACTTTTCTGTTATCTTCTCAACTTAGTTCACTAACATTGTTAAATGTTTTCCTGTACTTAGTTCACAATATTGTGCTTTCAGTTTCTGTTCTAACTTTGGAAACACGTTCATGTGTTCTTCTCTACTACGCTAGATATATTACTTTTATGTTTTGTTCACAGTTCAGTAATATTGTTATGTTTTCATACACTCAGTTCACAACGCCGTGCTTTCATTTTCTGTTCTTACTTTTGAAACACGTTCATGTGCTCTTCTCTACTGTGCTAGATATATTAATTTTCTGTTTTCTTCTCAACTTAGTTCAGTAACATTGTTACATGTTTTCATGTACTTAGTTCACAATGATGTGCTTTGAATTTATGTTCTTACCTCAAAAACACATTCATGTGTTCTTCTCTACTACACTAGCTATATCATTTTTCTGTTTTCTTCTCAACTTATTTCAGTAACATTGTTATATGTTTTCATGTTCATAGTTTACAATTCTGTGCTTTCAGTTTCTGTTCTAACCTCAGAAACACATTCATGTGCTCTTCTCTAGTACGCTAGATGTATTAATTTTTTTCTTTTCTTATCAACTTAGTTCAGTAACATTGTTAAATGTTTTTAAGTACTTAGTTCACTATGATGTGTATTCAATTTGTGTTCTAACCTTGGAAACACGTTCATGTGCTCTTCTCTAGTACACTAGATATATCACTTTTCTGTTTGCTTCTTAACATACTTCAGTAACATTATTACGTGTTTTCATATACTTACTTCACAACGTTGTGCTTTCAGATTCTGTTCTTACCTTGGAAACAGGTTCATGTGCTCTTCTCAACTATGATAGCTTTATCATTTTTTTTAAAATTTTCTTTCTTTCCTCCTTTTTTAAATTTTATTTTTTTATTAGTTACATTTTATTAACTCTGTATCCCAGCTGTATCCCGCTCCCTTATTCCCTCCCAATTTCACCCTCCCTCCCTCGTCTCCTCCCTGCCCCTTTCCAAGTCCACTGATTGGGGAGGACCTCCTCCCCTTTCATCTGACCCTGTTTTATCAGGTATCTTCAGGACTGGCTGCAAAGTCCTCCTCTGTGGCCTATCAGGACTGCTCCTCTCTTGGGGGGTGGGGAGGTCAAAGAGCCTGCCATTGATTTCCTATCAGAAATAGCCCCTGTTCCCCTTACTATGGGAAACCAATTGGTTACTGAGCTACCACGAGCTTCATCTGAGCAAAGGTTCTAGGTTATATCCATACATGATCCTTGGAGGAGTGTCAGTCTCAGAAAAGATCCCTGTGCCCAGATATATTTGGTCCTAAATGTATCTTGTGGAAGTGCTATTCCTAGTTGTCCGAGAAAGCGCCAGATTGATTTCCAAAGTGGTTGTACCAGTTTACATTCCCACCAGCAATGGAGGAGGGTTCCCCTTTCTCCACAACCTCTCCAGCATGTGTTGTCACTTGAGTTTTTCATCTTGGCCATTCTGATGGGTGTAAGGTGAAATCTCAGGGTTGTTTTGATTTGCATTTCCCTAATGGCTAATGAGGTTGAGCATTTCTTTAAGTGTTTCTCTACCATTCAATATTCCTCTATTGAGAATGCTCTGTTTAGATAGCTTTATCATTATTCCATTTTCTTCTCAACTTAGTTCACTAGCATTGTTACATGTTTTCCTGTAATTAGTTTGCAATGCTGTGCTTTCAGATTCTGTTCTAACCTCAGAAACATGTTCATGTGCTCTTCTCTACTATGATAGCTTTATCACTTTTCCATTTTCTTCTCAACTTAGTTCAGTAACATTGTGACATGTTTTCATGTACTTAGTTCACAACGCTGTGCTTTGACTTTCTGTTCTTACCTTGTAAACACGTTCATGTGCTCTTCTCTACTATGCTAGATATATCACTCTTCTGTTTTCTTCTCAACTTAGTTCTCTAACATTGTTACATATTTTCATGTACTTACTTAACAATGCTGTGCTTTCAGATATTGTTCTAACCTTGGAAACATGTTCGTGTACTCTGATCTAATACAAAAGCTTTATCACTTTTCTGTTTTCTTATCAACTTAGCGCAGTAACATTTTTATGTGTTTTTATGCACTTAGTTCACAATGATGTGCTTACAGTTTCTATTCTAACCTTGTTAAGCAGGTGAGACATGTGTTTTAGTTCGCAATGCTGTGCTTTGCGTTTCTGTTCTTTCGCTGAAAATAGGTTTATGTGCTCTACTGCGTGAGATCTCACTTTTCTGTTTTCCTCTCAACCTAGTTAAGTAGGGAAGAAATATGTGTTTTAGTTCACAACGCTGTGCTTGCCTTTCTGTTCTTAAGTTGGAAACAGGTTTATGTACTCTTCTCCAGGGTGCTAGATATCACTTTTCTGTTTTCCTCTCAACCTTGTTAAGCAGGTGAGACATGTGTGTTTTAGTTCACAATGCTGTGCTTTGGGTTTCTGTTCTTTCATTGGAAACGGGTTTATGTGCTATACACTGTGAGATACTTTTCTGTTTTCCTCCCAAGCTAATTAAGCAGGTGAGACATATGTGTTTTAGTTCACAACACTGTGCTTTGCATTTCTGTTCTTTCATTGGAAATGGGTTTATGTGCATTACTGTATGATTTATCTCTTTTCTGTTTTCCTCTCAAGCTAGTTAAGCAAGCAAGACATAGATGTTTTAGTTCACAACGCTGTGCTTTACGTTTCTGTTCTCTTGTTGGAAACGCGTTATGTGCTCTACTGTCACTTTTCTGTTTTTCTCTCAAGCTAGTTAACTCTAAATGATAGTCATGAAGTACAATAAATAGGAAGTACTAGGTGGAGATGGACCACTGCATAACTAAAGAACCTAGACTAACCTCTATTTGTTGTAGCCTTTTCTAACACTGAGGATGGAGTGTTGCATGGAGTAGGACATTCAATTGATATGCTTTTGACTCTTTCCTCTTCCTCTTTTTGCTCACAAAGATATTGTATTTGATATGGGAATTGAGGACTCCTTTCCAGGAATTACTTCTTTAATGGCAATTTTAGCACACCCTAGGGTAGTTCCACATGTTTAATCTGACATGTTGACAGCGTTCTCATAGAGATTTCTTTCAGAAAAATCAGAAAGAGGCAGCTGGTTCTGGATGGTTATTGCCTTTTAAGGGAGGGAGATAGAATACAGTTTAACATGAGTAACAAAACTGGAAGAGTTAATTTGATGTGGGATGGAAGGTCAAGATAGGGACAAGAATGATGAAAGAAATAAATAGCACTAAATACCATTCCAAAAAATAATATGGAATTCTACCGATTACTATAGAAGCTTCCTAATGTAAATATGTATATATACACATATTCACACATACAAACAAATATACCCATATGCACACAGACGTGATACACATATATGCACATAGAAACATATACAAAATCACACACACAGAAACACATGATCACACATATATAAACTCTTATACACACATATACACATGCATATACACACACCTACACACTTAGACACATATTCACACACATACAAAAACACACATTCAAACACATACACACATACACACACATATTCACACACCTATACACACATACACAATATTCTCACATACATACATACATACATACATATACACACACACATATATATACACACATTCACACAGACACAAACACACACACACATACATTTTGCTGGATAATTTTATATCCACTTGATACACGCTAAACTCATCAGGGTGAATGGAATCATAGCTGACAAAATCCCTGCATGTGATCTGGCTGTAGGAAATTTTCTTTATTTGTGGCTGATAGGTAAGGGTCCATCCCATTGTGAGTTATGGCATACCTAGGCTGATAGACTGGATTCTATAAGAAAGCATGCTCAGTGTTGCTGAAACTTACTTTGAGAGTTAAGCAGGAGGAAGTCTATAGATGAAGCCACATAGTGAAATGCTGACAGTTTCTGATCTTGATGCATACAGTTTATTTCTTGCTCTACTGATGTGTAAGTTTGAAAAAAAATGAAGTTTGTAACCTTGAAGTCTAAGCTCCATAGATGAATTAAACAACAAGCAACAGCAGCAACAGCAGCAGCCAACAGCCGTGTTCTGAATTACACATCTCTAAACATATCAAGAAGCTGGGTGTTACTTTAGATTAGTGAGTTTCTTCTTAACTATGAAATTTTACAGCTTTGTGTTGATAATTTACCAAAGGCACACTATGTAGTACTAGCCTTTAGTTCGCAGAGCCCTGAGAGCAAATCCCAACGCCATGTAAATGGAGCCTTGCGATAGGAATCTATCTTCTCAACTCCAGCACACAAGAATTCCAGGTGAGAGGATCAGCTTTTCAGGTTCACCGGAAGGTACATGGGAGATTTGAAGCCAGTCTAGGAAATGTGCAACCATGTCTCAAAAACAAATGAATAAATGTCAGATATTCTATTTTCTTCTCTCACTATATTTCTGCCTGAATTCTACATAGAAACCCCTCCAAAAACAATAACTAGGAGACTTAAGCTAAGTAGGAAAAAAACCTGAACACAGGAATGCATAAGAAAAAACTTCCCTGTCAAGCTGGTGAAATGTAAAATTTAAAAAAAAAATCTGTAATAATTTCTTTTTATGTTTTTCACTTTAATCTGACAATTTACAATGTCTTTTGTACTTAAAACTTTGTCATCCTTTCTTTGACTAAGATTTATTGTTGACTCAAAACATTATTTGAAATTTAACTGTTCCTTTTGAATTTTCTTACTTGAAAGTTTATTGGATGAATTACAGTAAATAAAAGAAAGCCAGAATGGAAATTAAAAAAAAAAAGAAAGCATGCTCAGTAAACCACAAGGAGAAAGCCAGTAAGCAGTATACTCTCCTAGGCTCTGCATTGGCTCCTACCTCCCAGTCCTGCCATGTTTAGGTTTTTGTCCTGACTTTGTTTCATGATGAGCAGCAATATGGAAGTGAAAGCCAAATAAACCCTTTATTCTTCAACTTGCTCTTTGGTCACACTGTTGTGTTTTGTCTCAGTGATAGGAACCCTAACTAATACTATATATAATTGTGTGTGTATAAATATATATAATTAATAAGATAATAACTCAATAATGAGGCAACAATAATCCTGCTAGACATATCAGAATCACTAATAGGAAGCTAAATGTTATGAATGGGAAACTTCTTTGATTGTTGTTGGCCAATGAGTTCTGACAGAACAATGAACTTATAAATTATTCCCAGTTCAATTGGTTACTCTCAAGAACTAGAAATTAAGATCCTATTTTTGAAGATGTTTTGGGTACCAGAGGTATGATATACCAACCCAATACTAGCTTGAGCCCTTCATCCCTCTGGCTAGCTTTCACAGTGCTGTAATGTGTTATTCACACTGCTGAAGGAGAAAAGTAGTCATCATCTTTCCAGAATCTTATGGCCTCCAGTAAAGCTTATGCTGGAAAGACAACCCACTGGTACAATAGTGGCAGAAGGGACATTTTAATTACCAACCACAGAATGAAACCCGCACATGACCCCACTGTGGGGTCAAAACTCATGTATTCATGCTTTGGTCTTTGATTTTGTTCCATTGGTTGACATGTCTGCTTTTGTACCTGTACCATGCTGTTTTTCTTACTATGGCTCTGTAATATATCTTGAGATTTGAAATGGTAATCAGGCTTGCATTGTTCTTTGTAATTAGGATTTCTCTGGCTATCCAAGGTCTTTTGCCATTCCATATAAAGTGTAGGATAGGTTTTTGTTTGTTTATTTCTATGAAGAATAATATTGGGATTTTAATTGTAATGAACTGAATCTGTAAATAAGTTTTGGTAAAAAAAGAAATATTCTTGCCAAGCATGGTGGCACACACCTTTAATCCCAACACTTGGAGGCAGAGGCAGGAGTATATCTGTGAGTTTGAGGCCAGCCTGGTCTACAAAGCGAGTTCAAGACAACTAAGGCTACACAGAGAAACTTTGTCCCCCCAAAAAAAACCCCAAACAAAACAAAACAAAACAAAACAAAACAAAAAAAACCCAACAACAACAAAAAAAGGATTTTTATTCTATTCTACTCTGTTCTATTCTATTCTATTTGTTCTATTCTATTCTATTCTATTCTATTCTATTCTATTCTATTCTATTCTATTCTATTCTATTCTATTCTATTCTATTCCATTCCATTCCATTCCATTCCATTCCATTCCATTCCATTCCATTCCATTCCATTCCATTCCATTCCATTCCCAAGGCTAATTCTACCAAAAGACCATAGGATGTCTTTCCATTTTTTAGTGTTTTTGTCTGTTCAGAAATTTAATCTCATTGTGGAAGTCCTTTACTTTCTGGGTAAAGTTTATTCCTAAGTATTTTGTTTTCTTCACAGGTATTGAGAATGGGAATGTGTTCATGATCCCATTATCTGTATGGTTGTTGATGTATAGGAATGCTTTTGATTTGTGAAAGTTGATTGTATTCTATCACATTGGTGAATTTAATTATCATTTCTTAAAGTGTTCTTGTAGACCTTTTGGGATTACTCATGTATTATACTATGTCATTGGCAAGTGGGGATAGTTTGAATCTTTTCCAATTCATGCCTTAAATTTACATCTTTTATAGCTCCGGCATATAATAGTTTGCTGTTGTGATGAAACACCATTGCCAACTGCAACTTGGGAGGGAAAGGAGTTATTTTGCTTATAATTCTGCATCACTGTTCATCATAAATGAAGTCTGGATAGAAACACAAGTACGGGACAAACTTGGAGATAGGGGTCCTTGTGGTGGTGGATTTTTTTTTCATGAGTGTGTAGTCTTCTTCCTTACCTCTTCTTATACATTTAAGTTTGAAGTCTATTCTGTCAGATATTAAAATGTTTACACCAGCTTTTACCTTTAGTCTGTTTGCTTAGAATCTTTTCTGACACTTTACTCTGATCTGATGTCTATTTGTGAGGTTAAGGTGTGTTTTTTGCATACATCAGAAGGATTTTATCATATGTATTTTATCATATGCATTCTGTTAGCTTGTATCTTTTTATTGGGAAAGTGAGCAAACTGAGGTTAAGAGATATCAATGAATGGAAGCCCTGAATCCATTCATTGTGAGGAAGATAGTCATGAGGAAAAACCTGGTTGTAGGAGCAGCAATTCCTTCCAACTATTTCCTTGAAGTTTGGGTAGGATCTAGGGAAATGGCATCTGTTTCTCAGGACAGTGTCCTTCCAGCCAGAGATGAATCATATGCTTGGCTTACATTGTTTTCTCAGGAAGAAAGCCTTTGTTAAGCTGTCTCTCATTATACCCATTCATTTCCTTGACATTTAACTTCTTCTGCTCTAGAGTTTAAATGATGAAGAATATGTAGCCTGAATTTAAGCATGCAGAGTTATGCCTCATCCAACCATTGGGTTTTCATACTTCCTATGAATGCCTTTGTTAAACTGTGTTAAAATTTGTTTTTTAGGAGATCATCTTCTTCATGTGTCATGACTCTATGTAAGTACACAATCTCACAGCCTCCCATAATCTAATGTGGGACATCTGAGAAAAATTCAAGGGTTTCATTTAAGAAATTTTAAGACTTTTCATGGTTCAGTAAGTAAATTACTACTCAGATGTTGTTGCTAGCCTTGTTTGATCTTTATTTAGATTTGAATGTGGATAGCTTCATCCTGGTTTAGATATTACCTGCCCTTTCTCCTTTATACTAAGAAGTGTATTTATTCCTTTTTGTCCATTGAGATGAGGTTTTTTCTACTGCAACAACCCATCTGCCCAGGGTAATTTACATACCTGGTTTAGGTGCTCAGGTAATATGGCATTTTGATCTGGGTTATTGGCATAGCTCTCCAAGTCATTTTGACTTCTTTATTTATTCCAGTGGAAAGGAGATGTCATGCCACTCTTTCTTCTAGGTAGTTTTCTGTCAGGAAACACCCCTTAAGGGTAGGGATGTAGATGAATCTCTTACTTGTTTGCCCTTTGAATAAAAGATACAGGGCTCTCCTGAAGAAGGAAAATTTTGAAATTTCTGGAAGTCAGAATTGATATCAGAGTATCTCTCAATGAGTGGTGACATCTTGTAAGAAAAATATTCCCTGACTCAGGATGATCTTTTCTAGGTCCCACCATTTGCCTGCAAATTTCATGATTTCCTCGTTTTTAATTGCTGAGTAGTATTCCATTATGTAAAAGTACCACAATTTCTGTATCCATTCCTCAGCTGAGGGACATCTGGGTTGTTTCCAGGTTCTGGCTATTAGGGATAAATCTGATACAAACATGGTTGAACAAATGTCCTTGTTGTGTATTTGCACATCTTTTGGATAAATACCTAGGAGTGGTATAGCTGGATCTTGAGGAATCACTATTCCTAATTGTCTGAGAAAGTGCCAGAGTGATTTCCAAAGTGGTTCCAAAAGCAGAAAGACACAATGGTGTATACTCACTTATATAGACCTACATGAAAAGATAAACATATTGAAATCGATACACCTAAAGAAGATAAACAAGAAAGAGGAGCCCGGGTAAGATGATCAATCCTCACTTAGAAAGACAAATGGGATGGATATTGGATGTAGGAGAAAACAAGGAACAGGACAGGATCCTACCACAGAGGGCCTCTGAAAGACTCTACCTAGCAGTGTATCAAAGCAGATATTAAGACTCATAGCCAAACCTTAGGCAGAGTGCAGGAAATCATATGAAAGAAGGGGAAGTTAGTAAGAGCTGGAAAGGACAGGCGCTCCACAAGGACCAAATGTATCAGGGCACAGGGGTCTTTTATGAGACTGATACTCCAACCAAGGATAATGTATGGATATAACCTAGAACCCCTGCTCAGATATAGCCCATGGTAGCTCAGTATTCAAGTGGATTCTCTAGTAAGGGGAATAGGGACTGTTTCTGACATGAACTCAATGGCTGGCTCTTTGACCCCTCCCCACCCCAAGGGAGGAGCAGCCTTGCTAGGCCACAGAAGAGGACATTGCAGCCCGTCTTGAAGAGACCTGATAAGCTAGAGTCAGATGGAAGGGGAGGAGGTCCTCCCCAATCAGTGGACTTGGAAAGGGGCAGGGAGGAGATGAGGGAGGGATGGTGGGATTGGGAGGGAATGAGGGTGGGGGCTACACCTGGGATACAAAGTAAATAACCCGTGATTAATATAAAAAGTAAAAATTATTATAAAAAAAAGAAAAATATTCCCTCTTCTATTTCTTAGCTTTCCTTTTTAGAACCTTACCCATGTGGGAATACTCTGCAACTAAAACTTGAGAATCCATCCATCAGGTTTTAGTTACTTCTGGGTTGGTTCATAGGGCAGAGAAGACTCGAACTTATTTTTAGCATGTCTGAGGGCTTTCTTTTGTTCTACAGAGTACACCTAAGTGTATGATGGCTATGTTTAAGACAGCCATCTGCTGAACATTTTTACCCAGATGATATTCAGGCCAGATACAGGTTTAAAAACAGATCAAGACACATTTTCTAAGCACCTCAATGTCTATATATAGACACCTCAAGTGTATATATCATCACTGTCTTGCTGCTCCCAGGCATGTGTCTAGAGAGTGTGCTCTGACCAATATAGATGGGAGGCATATGAGTGATATCCAGCTTAATGTCCTTGGGATGAGCTTCCAAGATAAGTGTGGTTTGAGGCATTTGCTTTTCTGAAGACCATTGTCCTGGATCTTGCTGTTTTTATTGGTATCCTAGATATGTATGATGCTTCTATTCCTGAAAGCCTATCAATTCATTACTGACTTTTATGTAGAAGGTTAGGTCAAGGTAATGCTAACTTGGTGTATGATAGAGAAAGAGTTTCTCTATAGAGAGGCTTAGGAGCTTGTTTATTTCTCTAACAAAAGCTATGGTAACTTTCATCACATACAGAGGGGAACTGGATACCAGTGTATATCAAATAATTGGTTGATCAAGTTATTACATAGTAACAAAATACCAGAATCTTGGATAGATACAATCTGTGGGACTTCTTGGCTGACTGTCATTTGCTGTGGGACTGTGGTATGGTTTCTTGTGCCTGAACTAAGAGAAACACCAGGGTCCATCATATGGAGCTTTAGTATCTAGCATCACTGTTTTTTTTTTTCTACATATGTATTCAGAAAAGCTATGGATGCTTACTGCAGATGATATCTAGGATTAATGAGCAGGGAAGGCTTTGTGGGATTCAGACATAGAAAACGTGGGGGAGTTCCAAAGAGAAGCAACACACTTTATCTTGTCTTAGTATAGCGAAAAGAATTAAGACACTGAAAAAAGAAATCGAAGAAGATATAAGAAGTCGGAAAGATCAGTAGGATTAATATAGCAAGAGTGGGCCATCTCAAACTCTGAAGTTTTCACCCTGTGAAACTTCAGTTTTAAGAATAGGCTACATATAACAGAGTTTTGGGGTAAAGAACCTCTCAGTTGTCACTTCCAGGGATCACAGGATGATGCCAAGGTTATTGGTTCCTCTCCACAGACTGATGGTTAGACCCTATTGCTGCAGACTGATGGTTAGACCCTATTGCTGCAGACAACACTTACACAACTTACTGTGCATGGAGATGTTGAGCTTAGCCTACCTAGAGCCTTCACCCCTACTGACTAGTGTTCATGGTACCAAACACCAGTACTCCACATGTTATCAAAGGAAAAATGTAAAGCCTAATTGAGCTATAAAGCCCTAGATCTACAATCTTGATCTTCCTGCAAGATGTATCACAATAGTGGCACAAAAATTGTGAGAGTAACCAACAAACGTTTGATTTGATTTAAGGCCTACTTCACGAGATGGAACCTATGGCCAAGAGTTCCAGAGTAGCTAAGAATCTGGGGTTTGATAGTCCAGGAACCAAACAGAAAACTAAATACCACTGAGTAGTTTAAGTATTCACTAAAGGAACATAGTATTAACATGGTTCCTTATGAAATTTTGTTATACCCCTAAATCAGCATCTTGTCCAGCTATCATGAGAGAAGCTTCCTGCTGGAGTAGATGGAATAAATACAGCAACACACAGCTGAACAAAGTGCAAGGAGAGACCATAACATTCAATCCTAATTGTCTTCAGGGTTCATGGAACTCTGTAGACAAGGAGGCAGAAAGATTTGTAAGAGTCATATTAGATGGAGGACACTAAGGAAAGAGCACCTTCTGAACACAGCAGCACTGATGCACACATGAATTCAGAGAGACTGTGGCTGCTTGCTGAGGGCATGTACTTCTCGGGTGCAGGTGAAGTCCCATCGCTCAGAAGAGACGTGGACAGAGCCCCATCCATAACCCTGACATTATCTCCAATTGATAACTGCTCCCAAATGAAATATTAGTTTTCTCCAATGGAGTCTCAGTAGGTACACAAAGCACACATAATTCAAATTACCATGTTGAGCTGTAGACGGCCAATAAAAAATGAAACCAAAGGCATTTTGGAGGTCCTTTGTTTCATAAAGCTTTGTCAGGGCTTACTTTTTTATTTGTTTGTTGTTTTATTTTTTTTTACTTTGCCTATATATTATGTTTTCCAATTTTGTATTTTTATGGAATTTCTGTGGTATGAATGTCTCATCAGAAGTGGCTGCATTGCTTTCCTCTGTGGCCTGGTAAGGCTGTTCCCTGCCGGAGCCAGCCAGCAGAGTCGAACGGTTCTTGAGTCGGGAGTGAGGATTAATATTATTTAAATAAACACACAGCACACAGAAACTTTTTTAAAGGTCCAGACTCGACAGCCACAGCAAAAGGCAGGCTGCTGCAGCAAGCAGTGCAAGCAGCAAGTCTCAAGTCTCTGCCTCCAGCCCTCTGTTCCCTAACATTTAGATTTCCCACATTATACTTGCTTTTTGTGAAATCTTAGGTCTGGTTCATGCTCCACGTCCTCCAAGATCTCTCCTCCAGCTCTGCCCTCCTCGTGCTTTCTCCTCGAGCTTTCTCCTGGAGCTCCTCCTCCTTCTCACCCCTTCCTGTTCTCTAGCTCCTCCCCTTTTTCCTGTCCTCTGGCTCCTCCCATCGCACAACATTGTATCTAGTTGCTTATTTGTGTCCTGTTTACACAAGAGTTGAGACAGGATGCTTGGAGCATCATCTTCAGCCTTCTTCTGCAGTAACTGTCAGCCTGTCTTTTTATTGTAGAGTTTCTAAGCCAGAGTAGAAACATCTCAGAACAATGGTTTAATTTGCACAAGGAGCCTGAGGAAGAGGTTTGATCCTCACAAGCTATCCTACCTGCTGTCACAAACAAAAGGAGATGGACTTGCAAATTCTCTGCCATTAGTAAAGGCCACCTAAAAGCCATCTCTCTGCCGAGATTTAAATATCAAAGCAGGCCACTGGAGTCACAGCTCCCTACAGTTCCCCACCCAGGGGAGAGATGATCAAAGAGCCAGCCACTGAGTTCATGTCAGAAACAGTCTCTGTTCCCCTTACTAGGGTACCCACTTGGAGACTGAGCTGCCAGGGGTTACATCTGTGCAGGGGTTCTAAGTTATCTCTATGCCTGGTCTTTGGTTGGAGTATCAGTCTCAGAAAAGACTCCTGGGCCCAGAGTTTTTGGTTCTGTTGCTCTCCTTATGGAGCTCCTCTCCTCTCCAGGTCTTTCTTTCTCCCCCTTATTTCATAAGATTCCTTGCACTCCTCCCAAAGTTTGGCTCTGAGTCTCAGTATCTGCTTTGATACCCTGCAGGGAAGAGTCTTTCAGAGGCCCTCTGTGGTAGTCTCCTGTCCTGTTCCCTGTTTTCTCCCTTTTCCAATATCTGTCCCATTTGCCTTTCTGATTGAGGACTGATCATATTACCCAGGGTCCTCCTTCTCACTTAGATTCTTTAGATGTAAAGATGTTAATATGTTTATCTTATATTATATGTCTAATATCCACTTATAAGTGAATATATACCATGTGTGTTTTTCTGCTTCTGTGATACTTCACTTAGGATGATCTTTTCTAGTTCCCACCATTTGCTACAAATTTCACGATTTCCTTGTTTTTATTGCTGAGTAGTATTTCATTGTGTAATTGTACCACAATTTCTGTATTCATTCCTCAGTTGAGGGGCATCTGGGTTGTTTCCAGGTTGGGGCTATTACAAATAAAGCTGCTAGGAACATGATTGTGCAAATGTCCTTGTTGTGTGCTTGAGCATATTTTGGATATATGCCTAGGAGTGATATAGCTGGATCTTGAGGAAGAACTATTCCTAATTGTCTGAGAAAGTGCCAGATTGATTTTCAAAGTGGTTGTACAAGTTTACATTCCCACCAGCAATGGAGGGGTTCTCCCCTTTCTCCACATCCTCTCCAGCATGTATTGTCACTTGAGTTTTTGATCTTAGCCATTCTGATGGGTGTAAGGTGAAATCCCAGGGTCATTTTGATTTGCATTTCCCTGATGATTAAGGAAGTTGAGCATTTCTTTAAGTGTTTCTCTGCCATTCGATATTCCTCTATTGAGAATTCTCTGTATAGGTCTATACCCCATTTTTTTTAATTGGATTGCTTGATTTGTTCCTTTTTAACTTCTTCAGTTCTTTATATATTCTGGATATTAGCCCTCTCAGATATAGACAGAATATAGAAAATGGAAAGGGAGAAGGAGTCTTAGCTGGGGTACCCTCGTATATCTTGGAATTTTCACTGTCCTAGGTTTCTACCTAATTCCAAAATGCACACCCTCATTTCAGATGTCTTTGTCAGTACTCTCTTTGTCTTTCTCCTTTCACTTCATCCCTCATGTTTCCATCCTCACCCGTCCCTCCTTCAGTCCCCTCCCTCTCCTTACCCTTAATGTCAAATTTATTTCCCTTTATCAGTGAGATTCAAATGGTCCTGTTTTACTTATCTTTTGGGGGCAAGTGGATGTTAGCATAGTTATGCTGTATTTTCTTACCAAAAGCCATTTATAAGTGGGTACATACCATGTTTGTCTATCTAGGTCGGAGTTAACTCAGAATGATTTATTATACCTCCATTCATTTGCCTGCAAATTTCATGATGTCACTGTAACCAGGCAAGACTCCAGTGGAGGGATTGGGACATCAACCTATCCACAAAACCTTAGACCTACAATCTGACCTGCTAACAGGTTTACACCTGGAGCAGAAATTGAAAAACTGGTCAACCAATGACTAGTCTGGCTTGAGACCGATGCCATGAGAAGATGCTCAATCCTGACACTGTAAATGATATTCTGCTATACTTGCAGAAAGAGCCTAGCATAACTGTCATCAGAGAAGCTTGACCCAGCAAGTGATGGAAACAAATGTAGAGATCCACAGGAACACTAGGCAGAGCTTGGGGAATTCTGTAGAACAGAGGGAGGCAGGATTGAAGCAGCCATAGGGGTCAAGGACACCACAAAAAACTACTGAATCAAGTACCCTGGGCCACAGGAGCCCCTAAAGAGAGCAGAGAGCCAAACAGAGAGTATGTATGGGACTGACATAGGCCTTCTGCACATATAACGTTTGTAAGCTGGGTCTTTATGTGGGACTCCTAAAAGCAAGAGAACAGGCTGTCTCTGACCCTGTTGTCTGTTTTTGGATCCTTTTGCACTAACTGGGCTGTCTTGTCTAGCCCTAACAGTGGAAGATGCACCTAGTCTTGTTGCAACATGATATGACATGGCTGATTGATATTCATGGAAGTCCTCTCCTTTTTGAGAAGAAAGGGAGGAAAGGGAAGTGAGATGAAAGAGAGTAGGAGGAAAGGAGGAAGGGGAAGTTCTGATTAAGATATAAACTAGATAGGTAAAGTAATTAATAAAAATAATAAAGTAAAATTTATTTTTGGTTGTGAGCCTAGCCTTTAACGGCTGAGCCATCAATGCAGCCACTTTTGATGAGAACTGATAGACTAAGATCAGAAAGAAGAGGAGAACCTCCCCTATCAGTGAACTTGGGGAGTGGCATGCATGCAGAAAGGGGAGGGAGGGTGGGATCGGGAGGGGAGGGGGGAGGGGCTTATGGGTGGATACAAAATGAATAAAGTGTAATTAATAAAAAAAATAAAGTAAAATTTAGATGAGTGCTGAAATTCATTTTTAAAAAATTTTTATCAGTTACACTTTATTCACTTTGTATCTATCCCCCTGTAGCTCCCTTCCTCCTCCCCTCCCAACCCCTCCCTTTCTCCCCATTCTCCATGCATGCCCCTCCCCAAGTCCACTGATAAGGGAGGTCTTCTTTTCCTTCCTTCTGATCCTAGTCTATTTGGTCTCATCAGGAGTGGCTGCATTGTCTTCCTATGTGGCCTGGTAAGGCTGCTCCCCCCTTCCCCCTCAGGGGGAGGTGATCAAAGAGCAGGCCAATCAGTTTATGTCAGAGACAGTCCCTGATTCCATTACTATGGAATCCACTTGGACACTGAACTGCCATGGGCTATATCTGTGCAGGGGTTCTAGGTTATCTCCATGCATGGTACTTGGTTGGATTTTTTGGTTCTGTTGCCTTTCTTGTGGAGCTCCTGTCCTCTCTAGATCTAACTATTATTTCCCAATTCTTTCATAAGATTCCCTGCACTCTGCCCAAAGGTTTGCCATAAGTCTCAGCATCTGCTTTGATAGTCATGTATAACTCAGCAACACACACACACACATACACACACACATACATTCTATGCACACACACATACCCTCTTGTAGTGAGATATATATATATATATATATATATATATACATATATATTTTTTAATTGTGGTGTATACTTTTAATCAATCACTATGGAGGCAGAGGCAGTCATATTTCTCCAATTTGGAAAATCTGGTCTACCAAATACAGCTCAGCCTGTTTGACATAGTGAAACATCATTTCTATGAATGAAATGAATAAAAATGAAAATCAATCAAGATGTCTCATGGTGATTAGAGAAAGAGACAATTAAAATATTTAAAATGAAAAATCCATGTGTGTACACAACTGCCATTGGCTTGTGTCTGTGAATAGAAATCCCTTTAATAGGCTGGCAGTCAAGAGAATGAAGTAGAAATGATTCCTCCTACCATGCCTCTTACGTTTAATATGGGACTTACAAAGACATAACAATAAGTTACCTAGTGTTGTGAGATGTTTACACATTGGTTTCCTATAACTCTTACAACCACCATTCCCAGGGCTCACTGTCGGTCAGTACTAACATAGGGACTTGAGAGAACATATGAAGGTCTGGATGCAGTGGAGGTCTTGGGTACATTTAAGACTTATGTTTTCAGTATCTTCTTTGATACACTGCTAGGTAGAGTCTGTCAGATGCCCTCTGTGGTAGGCTCCGTCCTGTTACTTGTTTTCTCTTTTGCAGCCAGCCCTGAAGATACCTGATAGGCTAGGGTCAGATGGAAGTGGAGGAAGACCTCCCCTATCAGTGGACTTGGAAGAGGGCAAGGAGAAGATGAGGGAGGGAGGATGGGATTGGGAAGGAAAAGGGGAGGGGACTATGGCTGGGATACAAGTGAATGTCCTGTGATTAAAATTAAATTAAATTAAAAGAATTATGTTTTCACTTCCTCAGGATCCTCAGAGCTCTGCCCCAAGCATGGCTGCAAGTCCCAGCATCTGTCTAGACCCACTAGTAGCTGGACCCTCCCAGATGACAGAGAAGTTAGGCTCCTGTCCTCAGGGGATAAGGATATGCCCAGTCCTGATGTGGCTTGATGTGCTGGGGAGGGCTGATACAGGGGAGGGGCTCCCTTTTTCTGGGAGGAAGAAAAAGGAAAAGAAGGGAGCATGGGAAGTGCAGTACTGGGAGGAGAGGATGTAGGAAGAATCCTTGGAATGTAAATAAATCAACTGAAATTTAAAGAAGGAACTATGTTTTTGTCTAATATTTTGGTGAGGATCTATACATCAGCTCCCATCAGATGCCATTAGAAGCCTCCCTGATGATGACAGGGCCAGGCACTAATCATTGAGTATAACAAAACATTACTAGAAATCATTTCATTGGCTTCATAGAAATTTTTTGTTTTGTTTTGTTTTTGGTCAGTCCTGCTTGTTTCCACTTTAAGTCTCTGGGGCATGCAGCATCTGGTTCCAGGACATCCAGGGAGTGTGGGGCACAGGCATTTCTGAGATGAGAAATACAAATAACGCAGGAGTTTGCACTTTGCAGAATCTGAAAAAAAAGTTCTTTCTAGAGGTTTACTTTGTATGAGCAAAAGAAAAGTAAGAAGTGATAGCAGGTGGACTGTGAGGAGGAAAGCTTCAGTACTGAACTGCGAGAGAGGCTCATGCTTACTTTTAGTCATAATCATGCAAACACACAGTGTGAGCTTAAAGGTAAACATGCATGACTTGAGTTCACCAGTATAATACTGAAGAAGTCACATGATTTTAATTATTGTTTTAGCACTTGTTTTGTTAGATACACAGCTAGCCTTCTAAAGCAAGAGTCAGGCACTGGAATGAATGATGTCGGTTAATGGTGATTACTTTTTCAGGGAGTTTCTAGTGGGACATATGTTCCATTTAATTGTCTCAGAAAACCCCAGCACCAATATAATGGCTAGCCCAGTGACAGCATGAACAGTCTCATGTGTAACTTCCAGAAGAGCTACTGGAGTCTATTTCAACACAGGAATAGGGTGTGAAACTCCATGCCACCACACACTGCTGTGGCATTTTACTTCAGCCATGAGCTGTGTGATGATATTAGTCCCATAGTATTACCTAGAATGGTGTGGGAAGAGTGTCAATAAAATCTTCACAGAAACTATTACACTTTTAATTTGTAAACTTAATCACTATGGGAGAAGAGAAAGCATATGTAACCAAATAAATTTACACACCAACAATTAAGTTAAATTATTTATCATGAACAGAGCCTTAAAACAAAGAGGAATACTTGTGAAAAATTTGGAGAAATTGTGACTCCATAGCAAAGTCCCAATTGAAGGGGTGAGTAGTTAAGTACTGCTTAAGGAAGGGAAGATGGTATGGGTTGGAGGTGGGCACAGGCTTTATACTAAATCTCAGGATTGTGTCAGAAGGAATCATGGGTTATGTTATATTTTGCTCATTGTAAATTTTCTCTTTGGGAAGGCCACATCGCATAATTGTTGCTCTTAGGTTCTCTACACTCTGGGCCATCTGTCAACAACATTCTTTTTTTTTTTTAAACATTTAATGATAAAATTTATTTTGAAATACTATCTTGATTGTTAACATTTTGACATAAACAAATGCACTGTTTTTCTCTGTCCAAATCTTTTTTCTTTCTGGCATGGTGCAATGGAAGCTGTGTTTTGGGGAGGAACCTTGCAATTATGGATCTGGTTGTTTAAATAGAATTGCTCAAACAGCTGCTGATCCTTCCTCCTGGGAGGAAACAGAAACAGATTCCTTTAATGTAAACAAGAAGCAAAGAAGAATGAGACCCAAAGTGCCTGTGTCCTTATACAAGCAGGCATTTCTAGGGGGAAGATCACACAAATGTCTTTTGGTTTACAGTGCCTGGAAAGTTTCTTTTGTCCCACTGCGAAATGTCCCCTCATCTAGAAACATTAATTTCTCACTATTTAAAAAACAAACAAACAAACAAACAAACAAAAAAACTCTATTCACTAATTTACCTTCCAAGCCTTATCTTCTGACAGTTTCTAGTAAAATATTCTCAGAAAACTCTAACAAGGTAGAATGTGATCCTTAACTGTAGAAGGATTTTAATCCAGCAACATGGCTATTCTGGCAAGGAGGTCACATCCAAAGACCTAGAATATAGGTACACCCTTAATACACCTTGAATCCCTCTGGCTGGAATACAGACACACCTTTAGTACACACCTTTAATTCTGAACAATGATATCTAATTGAGGGGCAAACAAAGTGACAGGTATATGTGACCAAATGAGCCAGAGATAGAACACACTCAACTCTCACTGGAACGGACAGAGAGGCTACTTAGGAGCAGTGCAGAGAGAGAGAGGAGCGTTGCATTTGGTGCAGTTCAGTTGAGCGTAGTTGAGTTGTGTAGTTGAGTTTCTGCAGTCAGCGCATACAATCCTGTCAATCCTGGGGTTCAGAAGCAGTTTTTTCCAAGCAGAGCAATTCAGTAAGAAGCTGAAAGAAGCCAGTTTGAATCAGTTAGCTTGGAGAGACGTTTTGAGCCAGAACAGCTGAGTTGAACTAGCCAGCCAGAGTTCAGAAAGAACTAGAAAGGGTGAGCTTATTCAACAGTAAGTTTCAGAGGCTGAAAACATTCTAGGCTTACGTAAGCTGATGGAAGCTGGAAGCTGAAGCCTTCAAGATCTGGCCTTGTAGAAGATTAAATTGTACGGAGGCTAGAAGTTTCCAGGCCTAGACCTAGTTAGATAGAAATGTTCTAGGCTCAGCACAAGCCATGCATTTGTATATCTTGGGGACTGCTCTCATGTCATCCCCTCTTCTGAGGAAAGAGAAACAACATTTACCCTTAACACTTGGTAATATCTTCTATGTGACTTTTTTCTCTGTGCTATGGTGTGGCTCATAGGTAGCTGAGTATAGAAGAGTTGTTTCCAATATAAGGCTGGAGAGATGGCTCAGCAGATTAAGGTATGAAGCCTGATGACCTGATCCTTGGGGCTCATACGGTAGCAGGTGGCAACTGACTTTTCCTGCAACATCCACACATGCAGCAGCCCCCATTGTAGATGTATTCAGACTAAAATAAAATTCAATACAATTTAAAAACAAATCAAGAATTTTCTCCTCTAACAGGTTTCCATTTATTTCTTTCAAGTTCCCCAAGACAGTAAGATTCACCCTCTCTCCTTTTATTTTTTCATGTTAAATGATTGGATTGAAAGTTTTTTTCTACATTAAAAAATATAAGCAAGTTAATTTATTTTCCAGACTAATTTCTTATCAAAACTACTTTTCTTACCTTGTATTCTTGGGATTTGGCTTGCTTTTGTTTTCCCACAGCTTTATGGTGTATCGTTAGTTTTTTTTATTTGAGATAATTTGCGATTTCTCAGTGTAGGCCTGTGAGTTTGAATCTTATGGTCGCTCTAATTGTAGGCCAGAGATTTTGGTATATTGGTATAGTGTTTTAATTTTTATTCAATTTTAGGAATGTTTTTAATTCCTTCTTGGTTTCTTCAATGACCCAGTTTATTATTTAATAATGAGGTTGTTTAATTTCCATGAGATTGTATATGTTCTGGGGTTTCTTTTATTGTTGATTTGAAATCTTATTTCATTGTGATCAGATAGAATGCAAGGGATTATTTACATTTTCTTATATTGTGAAGACTTTGTGTCCTAAAACATCATTTTAGAGAAAGTTCCATGGGATTTTGAGAAAAATGTGTGTACTGCATTGTTTGGATGGAATTTTCTATAGCGGTCTGTTAAATGCATTTGATGTATGATATCATTTAATTAAGATATACACACATATATTTAATATATATGTATATATAATTTTAGGATGACCTGTCAGTTGGTGAGAATAGGGTTTAGAAGTTATCCACTACTCTTGTATCAAGAGGTTAATCTTTGATTTTACCTGTAATAGTACTTGTTTTATGAACTTGGATATACTTACGTTTACAACATACGCTTTTATTTTATTTATTTTTTTAAAATCTTATTTTATTTTTACACATATGGATGCTTTTGCTGTATGTATATGTACCATGTGCATGCAGTGCCCACAGAGGCTAGAAGAGGGTATTGATGCCATGGAACTGGAGTTACAGATGGTTGTGAGCTGCTCTGTGGGTCCTAGGATTAAACCCTGGTCCTCTGGAAGAGTGACCATTCTTCTTAACTGCTGAGCCATCTCATGAGCCCTTGGGGCATATAATGTCTTCTCTAAATCATTATGAAGTGATCTTCTTTATCTTTTCTCATTAATTTTGGTTTGAAGTCTATTTTGTCCATTATTAGAATAATGACACCTGCTTGTCTATTTCCTTGGAGTAACTTTTTCCCCCTTTCACCCTAAGATGGTGTCTGTCTTTTATGGTGAGGTGCATTTCTTAGAAGCAACTAACAGATAGCTAGTGGTTTTTCATCCAATCTGCTAGTCTGTGTCTTTTAATTGGGAAATTGAGTCCATTAAAATTCAGAGTTATTTTTGAAAATAGTTTATTTAATTAGTTTATCCCACCATTTTGTTGATTTTATATTGTGTTTTCCCCCCCTTCTCTTGCTTAGTATCATTCTAGAATGGTTTACTCTTCCTTGTGGCCTGCTTCATGATGGATGTATATTCTGTAGAAATGGCTTAGTGGTCATACTTTTCTTTAGTCTATTTTTATTGTGGAAAATTCTTATTTTTTCCTTTAATTATGACAGATATATTTGCTGGGCATAGTACTTTTGATTGGCAATTGTTATCTTTCAGAAATTAAAATAAATAATTTCTAAGCCCTTCTGGCTTTTAAAGTTTCAGTCAAGTAACCTAATAGCCAAAAGTATATTATATAATTATATATAAAATATATAATTAAAACATTACTTAGTGTTTTAATAATAATATGACCAAACTGAGGTTTTTTTAAAAAAAGTTTTTAAAAATAAATTTTATTTTTTATATTAATTACAGTTTATTCACTTTTTTGTTTTTTAATTTTTTATTAATTACACTTTATTCATTTTGTATCCCCCCATAAGCCCCTCCCTCCTTCCCTCCCGATCCCACCCTCCCTCCCCTTTCTGCATGCATGCCACTCCCCAAGTCCACTGATGGGGGAGGTTCTCCTCTCCTTTCTGACCTTAGCCTATCAATTCTCATCAAATGTGGCTGCATTGTCCTCTACTGTGGCCTGGTAAGGCTGCTCCCCCCTCAGGGAGAGGTGATCAATGAGCAGGCCAATCAGATTATGTCAGAGGCAGTCCCTCTTCTCATTACTATGGAACCCACTTGGATACTGAACTGCCATGGGCTACATCTGTGCAGGGGTTCTAGGTTATCTCCACGAATAGGCCTTGGTTAGAGTATGAGTCTCTGGGAAGTTCCCTGTGTTCAAATTATCTTGTTCTGTTGCTCTCCTTGTGGAGTTCCTGTCCCCTCCAGCTCTTACTATTTCCCACATCTTACATAAAATTCCATTCACTCTGCCCATCAGTTGTCCATCAGGCTCAGCATCTGCTTTGACAGTCTATACTGCAGAGGCTTTCGGAGGCTCTCTGTGGCAGGTTCCAAGGTTGTTTCCTGTTTTCTTCTGGCTTTCAGAGGCCCTCTGTAGCAGGTTCCGAGGTTGTTTCCTATTTTTTTTTCTTCTGATGTCCATCCTCTTTGCCTTTCAGGATGGGGATTGAACATTTTAGTTAGGGTCCTCTCTTTTGCTTAGTTTGTTCAGATGTACAGATTTTAGTGGGTTTATTCTATGTTGTATGTTTATATGAGTGAGTATATACCGTGCGTGTCTTTTTGCTTCTGGGACAACTCACTCAGGATGATCCTTTCCAGATCCCACCATTTACCTGCAAATTTCATGATTTCCTTGTTTTTCATTGCTGAGTAATACTCCATTGTATAGATGTACCACAGTTTCTGCATTCATTCTTCAGTTGAGGGGCATCTGGGTTGTTTCCAGCTTCTGGCTATTACAAATAAAGCTGCTACAAACATGGTTGAGCAAATGTCCTTTTTGTGTGCTTGAGCCTCTTTTGGGTATATGCCTAGGAGTGGTATGGCTGGATCTTGAGGCAGCGCTATTCCTAGTTGTCTGAGAAAGCGCCAGATTGATTTCCAGAGTGGTTGTACCAGTTTACATTCCACCAGCAGTGGAGAAGGGTTCCCCTTTCTCCACAACCTCTCCAGCATATGTTGTCCCTTGAGTTTTTCATCTTGGCCATTCTGGTGGGTGTAAGGTGAAATCTCAGGGTTGTTTTGATTTGCATTTCCCTAATGGCTAATGAGGTTGAGCATTTCTTTAAGTGCTTCTCTGCCATTCGATATTCCTCTACAGAGAATTCTCTCTTTAACTCTGTTCCCCATTTTTTAAGTGGATTACCTGGTTTCTTGCTTTTCAGCTTGTTTAGTTCTTTATATATATTGGATATGAGTCCTCTGTCAGATAAAGGGTTGGCGATGATTGTTTCCCAATCTGTAGGCAGTCGCTTTGTTTTGATGACGGTGTCCTTTGCTTTACAGAAGCTTTTCAATTTCATGAGGTCCCATTTATTGATTGTTGCTCTTAGAGCCTGTGCTGTTGGTGTTCTGTTCAGGAAGTTGTCTCCTGTACCAATGAGTTCTAGGGTATTCCCCACTTTTTTTCTAGCTGATTTAATGTGTCTGGTTTTATGTTGAGGTCTTTGATCCACTTAGACTTCAGTTTTGTGCAGGGTGATAAGTATGGATCTATTTTCATTTTTCTACATGTAGACATCCAGTTGGACCAGCACCATTTGTTGAAGATGCTGTCTTTTTTCCATTGTATGGTTTTGGCATCTTTGTCAAAAATCATGTGTCCATAAGTGTGTGGGTTTATTTCTGGGTCTTCTGTTCGATTCCATTGATCCACCATTCTGTTTCTATGCCAGTACCATGCAGTTTTTATAACTGTTGCTCTATAGTAAAGCTTGAGATCAGGGATGGAGATACCTCCAGAAGATCTTTTATTGTAGAGGATTGTTTTACAAATTCTAGGTTTCTTTTTATTCCATACAAAGTTGAGAATTTTTCTTTCTAGGTCTGTAAAGAATTGTGTTGGCAATTTGATGGGAATTGCATTAAATCTGTAGATTGCTTTTGGTAAGATGGTCATTTTTACTATGTTAATCCTGCCAAGCCATGAGCATGGGAGAACTTTCCATCTTCTCATATCTTCCTCTAATTCTTTCTTCAGAGACTTGAAATTTTTTTCATACAAGTCTTTGACTTGCTTGGTTAGGGTTACACCAAGGTACTTTATGTCCTTTGTGGCTATTGTGAATGGAGTTGTTTCTCTAATTTCTTTCTCAGCCCTTTTGTCTTTTGTATACAGGAGTGCTACTGATTTTTTTGAGTTAATTTGTCAACAACATTCTTATGGCCATTATTGATTACCATTGTCATAGCGCTATGGGGATATGATACCACACTTGTTTCCCAGAATATGAATAAGTTAAAGGTAACATTTTAAACTTTTGTGTGTGTGTAAGAATCAGAACCAATACATATGAGTTGTAGCCTCCACATACACAGTTAGTAAAAAAAAAAAAAGTTCCCCACTACTCACCATTAGTCTTGCAATGGTTATTTGCCATGAAACATAAGAGAAAATTCATGAAGTCCCTGTAAAAATGACAAACAGGGCTCAGAGTCTCTTTAGCAAACTTCAGTATAAGTAAGGAAAGCCTTTTCTTTACCAATTAAATGAACTCTCCAAAGTCACTCATTATCATGTCATTGAGTGACTGCCAGGTCTCTAAAGATGTGGTGAATCAGCTAGTACCTAGAGAATAAGTCATGGAAAATTTGGAGTGTTTCATAAAGAAACAGCCCTTTTATAATACCCTTAGTAAGGATGATTATTTGATTGTTTTTGTAATAAATATTTTATATTGTCACCGAAGCCAGAACAAAACCATTTTTCTCAGTAGACTTCACTTCATCTCTCTCTTTACTGCTTTATATTCTTTACATGTTCTTCGTGTACCAGATATAGATGAACAGAGAATATATTACATACACAATTTTATGTTGGAAGTTGAAATCACAGTGTCCCAGCAGCCTGGTAAGCAATGTAGAACATTGTATGAGGATTTTCAGCCACTTATGTAAGCTTTGTTTCTTGAGGTTACTGTGAGGAGTACACTAAAATTAAAATATATCTAGGCTGTTTGGGAAATGCCAGGAACAGACTCTCAGTTTAGTGGAAGGAGTTTAGTGATAATGATCAAGGTGCTAATAACATGATGACAGAAATAATAACTCTTTCAATTTATAAGAATGATAGCTTTCACATTAAAACAACTTTCAAATACATATTAAAGCAACAGATCAGATCACAGTTTGCTTATCTTGTCCTATTATATGTCCACCCTCTTTTCTGCTTCTCCCATCCTGCCCCAGTGTCTATGTTTTTGGGGGATTCTCTTGTACTCACCTTATCAATGACTCAAATGAGCATCTTCCTCATGTGGCACTGAGGATTCTTTTAGATAATCTGTGACTCTTCTGGGGAGTAACCTTATGCAACATAACTCCATTTAAACACACACACATACGCAGGCACACAGGTACACACACATGCACTCTCACAGTGCACATGTGCAGAGAGAAAGAGAGAGAGAGATAAGTAATTACATCCATCTGTAATGCCTACAAACCATAATAATGACAGGCCTAGTATATATCCTCAAGAGTATAACAGTAACCCTTTTGTTAATGAGGAAACCAACTTCTGCCTAATTGGACTTATGTCCCCACCAGTATGAGGGAATTCAGGCTTGATATGGTAAATCTAGCTATCTACCTGTGGTTGGAGAGGTCAGAAAATCTAAAATAGAATTTGATATGGCTATTTTCCTAAACCAATATAATTTATAACCTTGCTCTAAATAATATTCTTCTATTCACAGATAATTATAATCCTTCATAACCCTTTATCAAAGAAACTTCTGTCACAAAATGGAGACTATTACGGACAGCTACATTAGTCAAAATGGAGAGAGTAAGTGACCATGGACCATCTCCAACGAATACATCTATAATGAAATTTCTACACCTAAGCCTCTAAAAATAATAAAAAAAATAGTGAAGAAACATTGCAAGAGCCATAAGAATAAGCTTTGTGCTGCTAGAGAGTTTTCCTGATATGGTAGAGATGCTGCACTGTTGGTATAATGTTCTTTGGAATGTACACAATTTACCGTTGTTCATTAATGTTGATTTCTCTCCCCCACTATCTGGCTTCAATGTGGACATTGCATTTTGATGCTTATTCTCAGCATCACCTGTCTCAAGTTTGTGTAAACATGCCACCATTTGTTCTCTATATTGTTGATTAAAACAATCAGCCTTAATGCTCAGCAATGGAGAGGTTAGGGTGAAACATCCTGGTCCAGAGGGGGAGGAAGAAGAAAGCAGGAGAGGAAAGAGAGAATCTGGAGGAGAGGTCTTGGAACCGCATGGAGAGATGCAACTGGGCCTAAGATATGACTAAAAGCAAGTATAATGGGTGAAATATGAATGGTGAAATATGATTAATAGATTAATCATGGCCCAGCATTGTGCTCTAGGTTTATTAAATAAATCTCAGTCTTTGTGTGGTGATTTGGATAAACATTGGTTTAGAATTAACCAATGTTTAACTAAAAGATAAACCAATAATAAATATTAATAACCACAACACTGCACCCATGAAATCTCAGCAATACTGTTTTGTAAACAAGATCTGCATAATGACAACACCAATTAATTCACTAATGTGAGTATAATAAATTTTATAAGACCCCCACCATAAGATCAAAAGTTATAGGCAGCCAATTTCTGCTGAGAGATGGAGAATCAATTTCCTTCAGGAATAAATTCCCTGGTAGGTTATTTAGTCTCAAGTGGTCAGCCCCGAACACCTGTATAACAAACAACACCAAATGCACTAAATATTTTATATATATATATATATATATGTGTGTGTGTGTGTGTGTGTGTGTGTGTGTGTGTGTGCATTCACACATAAGTGTATATATACATACTCATAAAGAGACATGCAAATATACATATGTACATGTATTTATGTAACAATAAGAAGAGGTTATGAATTTGAGCATAAGTAGGAAGGATATTGGAGGTTTTAGAGGGAGAGATGGATGGGTAAAACTGATGTAAATGAAGTACTTCCATCTGAAATTATAAAAATATAAAAATTTAAATAAAATCATAAGAATTGGTTTACTTTATAAATTTTGAGGAAATGGACATTTCTAATCACTACATGTAAGGTTGAAATATTTTACAATATGTTTACTTTCATTTGCTTATTACTACCAAATATATAGGACATGGAATTCATTAAAATATTGTTTGAGAATAAACAGTGTTAAATTTTCCATCAGTATTTGCAAAAGAAATTGTTAAGTGGGTTACAATTTGTCTAATAATAGAATGGTGTTCATGTGTTGAAAATAATGAACAGTGGATATGAAATAGGAACACATGCATGAGTTGCTGTTTCTTACTATTCTGGACATTTAAACTTACTGCTTTAGAAGCTTCCTTCTCCATCTCGCAATCCTTTTATAAAAGCTTTTATTTGCCAAAGATGATGATTAATACAGACACCTACTGGCCAGGTACAGAAAATAAGCAGCACAACACACCCTATTCTACAGGCTCAGTGATCATCATGAAAGTGGAAATGAAAAGAGTGTGAGGCAGAGGCAATGGATGACTACAAGGAGACTGGTGTCTTTGGAAGGGCAGTTGCCCCATCAACTCACATATACTGTAACAGCAAGAAAAAGGCTGTTACTCATGCCTAAGCCAGAGTCCCACCTCTAGCCCCAAAGTGACTGGGAATTATTAACTGGTGAGAGAGGGAGAAGTAGTTTTCCTTAAGACTGTACTAGAACGCTCCACAGGCAGAATATTTGGTTAGCACAAATTGGTCATGAAAGGTTTAAAGAAACATAAAGGGCCATATCTGAGTTAATAAGAAACTAGCACAGAGCTGATAAGTGTTTGAAGAGAGAATGAATATGATCAAAACATGTAGTATGAGGATATTATCTTGCTGCTGTTATAATCCATATAAACACAAAAATTAGGTATCAATTAAGGAACAAGGAGAGAGGGCAATTTCCCAAAGAAAGAGAAATAGAATACATTGTTATAGAAGACTAGAGAAGGAAGACACGTGGAGAAGGGGATGGGAGAGATGTGTAAAGGAGGAGCTATGAGGAATGGCCAACTCCACGAATGGCCATTTGAGGGCACATATGGAAACCTGCTTCCTAAAATATATATGGACTGAAAATGTAGTCATCAAATAATGGGAGAGACAACACCCCAACTACACATCATTCAACAAGTGAAAACTCAAGTGCTAGAAACTGGTTACATCTAATTGAGTACTTAGCCGAAGCGGCCTCAAAGACACCCCCAAACAACTCAAGTTATTTCTAAAGTTATTAGTTGCTCTCCACGAACTGATGGTAGGGCCCTATTGCTGAAGACAACACTAATATATTTCCCTAAACACAGAGGAATTGAGCTGGTATCTAACTAGAGCCTTCATCCCTACTGACTGGTGTTTATGGTTCTGGAAGATACATGGTAACAGGAGAAAAATGACCAACAAAGCAGCTAAAATTCATGCAGTCTATGTTATGTAATTATGCAATAGTTGCACAAACATTGCTGGAGTAACCAACAAGATCTGAGACAATCTTATTGTCTCAGAGACCCATTCCATGAGAAAGAGCTCATGCCTGACACTTCCCCAGGGCTGAAGAACCTGAGACTAGACAGGACATGGGCCTAGGGGAAAAATAAGTACTATTCTTATGCCAAAGGAACATAACAATAAAATGACTCCTCACAATATTTTACTATACCCATAAGTATAGTGTGCCACTCAGCCATCATCAGAGAAGCTTAATCCTGTGGGAGATGAGGACTAATACCCACAGCTTTACAAGGTGCAGAGAGTAACAGAGACCTTGTAACACCCAGTCCTAAATGGGATATCTTCATCAAAGCTGTCCCCTCAGGGCTCAGGGAACCATGAGGAAAAGGATGTAAAAAGATTGTAAGAGCTAGAGGGGATGGATGACACAAAGAAAGCAGTGTCTTCCAGACACAACAGAACTGACACATGAACTCAGAGAAGTAGTGCACAGGGCAGAGACTCCTAGTAACAGAGGCTGGAGCCTGAAGCATATACCCTCAAACTAGACTAATCTCCTGGGAGAGGGAGGGGTACACCAACTGACCCATGAAAACTTAGACCCAAAATTTACTGTCCACAAGATGTGCAGGGATTAAGATAGATCAGCTAGAGCAGAGATTGAGGGACTGCCTAACCAATGACTGGCCCATCCAAAGACCTACCCTATCAGAGAGTGCCAACCCTTTACACTATGAGTTATATTCTGCTAAGCTTGCATACAGGAGCCTGACAGAGTTGTCCTCCAAGAAGGCTACAAAGCAGCACTTCAAAACAGATGTAGAGACTCACAGACAAACATTGGGTGATGGCAAAGTAGTCAGAAAGAGAAAATTCGGGGGACTCCAAGATGGTGGCAAGCAGAGCGCACCATTTTGGAGAGGCAGAAGACATGAATCTCCAGAATTGGTGAGTGGAGAGTCAATAGAAGCTAGAATTTGGACTTTTGGGCTTCCTAAAGGAGATGAGTCACCACAGAAGCATGGAGTGCTAGTAGATTTAGATCGGGCGCGGACTTCTCCGGGAAGGAAATAGGGCGCTTCCCTTGTCCGGGCCTCCCGTGGGGAAACCCGCACACATCACCAGGCAGCTGAGCGCAAAGCTCACATCCGGGAGATCAAGGCAGCAGAGACAGTGCTCCAGGCCCCTTACAGCTGCGGGCTGCTGTAACCACCTGTTGAACACCCATCCCCTCCTTGGACACAAGTCCCACTCAGGGCCCTCCAGACCCGCAGAGCATTCCCTCCCCCATCCCACTGATGCAATCCCAAGCTAGACCGCAGCAGGAAGTGCAGTGGAGCTCACATCCCAAGCGGCCAGAGCGCAATAACCCCAGAAACCTCCTCACAGGAGGAGCGCAGGCCCAATCACAGAGCTCCAACCACTGAGCGCTAACCACAGAGACTCAGATCCACAATACAATTCTTCCTGGATACCAAAGCTGCAAAGCTCAGTGTCTGGGACCCAAGACAGTTGGAGGCAGGGAGGCAGGGCTCCAGACGCCGAAGCTGCAGCAGAGAGTGGTAACGACCTGCTGAACGCCACCACTCAAGAGGAGAACACACGCTACCTAGGGCCCTCTCGCCGAACTCTTGACCCACGGAACACACCCCCCACTACCACCACCACCCGGCTCTGCAGGAGTGCATGCACCACCGAAACTCCACCCCACCAGAGCGTATGCCCAATACAGTGCTAGCCACAGAGACTCAGATCCACAGTACAACTCTTCCCAGGCCCCAAGTCTGCAAGTGGCAGCACGGAATACACAGGGCTGCCCAGCCAGTGATTGTATGGGCCATCCAACCCCTCAGTGGCAGAAAACCAGCTGAATAGACACCAAAGACCAGCAGACTTGTAAAATCAATATGCACACGCATTCTTCAACAGTGCTTGTGATCCCTTAGCGCCTGCAACAACTTCAGTGCCTGCAGGGCACCCCTCTCACACACTGAAGGCCTCTTCATTCACCAACACCCTGTCCCTTAGGACACACCCACAAGCACACGCTCAAACACACGCTACCCCGCATTTGTCCTTCTGCGCCTGCGAACTTTCCTTCTACAGGTATAGCTGAATAATCAACGCACACACAGAAACCACTAGACCTCACCCATTTTCCTGAAGAATTCTCCAGATACCAGAGAAAAACCAGTCTGACCTGCAGAATCCAGGAACAGACAGTGAACACTATGGATAATCAAATGGCCAGAGGTCAGCGAAAGAACACAACCAACGCAAATCAAGATATCATGGCTTCACCGGCAACCCCCAAAATTATTGGACACTCCAACTCAGCAGAAACACAAGAAAATGATTTTAAAGCTATGATTATCCAGTTAATTGAGGCACATAAAGAGGAAACCAACAAATCTCTCAGAGAAATAGTCATAGAGATTCAAACAGTTAAAGAGGATACAAAAAAATCCCTTAAAGATTTGGCCTCCCAAACAGAAACAAAGAAAAACGAAGTGAATGAAGAAGCTCTTAAAGAAACACATGCAAATATAGCCAAACAATTGGAGGCAGAAGTAGTGGCACTAAGAGAGGAAACATAAAAAAATAGAGACCATCTTGGAGACACAGGAATCCACATTCAAACAGATGAAGGAAATGTTGCAAGACATGAAAACAGAATTAGAATCAATAAAGAAAACACAAACAGAGAAAACACTGGAACTGAAGAACTTAGAGAAAAGAGAAGGAACCACAAAGGTAAGCATCACTAATAGAATACAAGAGATGGAAGAGAGAATCTTGGGTGCTGAAGATACACTCACAGAAATTGATATTTCTCTCAAAGCAAAAGTAAAATCAGAAAAATCCCAAACACAAACCAAGAAATCAAGGACACCATGAAAAGGTAAATTCTAAGAATAATAGGAATTGAAGAAGAAGAGGATTCTAGGCTCCAAGGTCCAGAAAATATCTTCAAGAAAATCATAGAAGAACAATTTCCCAACCTAAAGAAAGAGATGTCCACAAACATACAAGAGGCCTACAGAACACCAAATAGACTAGACCAGAGAAGAAACTCCTCACACCACATCATAGTCAAAACACTTAATCTACAGAACAAAGA
>NW_026596440.1:7896792-7949511 GCF_907164565.1 Psammomys obesus | reverse complement strand
CTTTCTGTTCTCTGGTTTGGCCCTGGTTAGTCTTAAACTGGAGGGCTGATGTGCCCCGCCAGCTCAGTGCTGCTCCGCCGCCAGGTTAGAAAGTCCCATTGTAACTGGAGACTGGGTTGCTAGTCCAGATGCTTTCTGGGAAGTCCTGGGGTCTCTTCACTGTGCTCTCCAAGCTTCGGAGGCCCAGCACCTGCTGTGTCTAGCTTGTATGGCATTTCTGTCTGGTCTTGGTGAGTATATAGCGTATTCTTTGTCACTGTGGGATTGGGCGGGCCGTACCGTCAGTGATGGCGCTCCTGCGGAGCTAGTATGGTGTCTAGCAGACTCATGCCCTGGGAGGATGGTGCAGCCACCGCGTGAATCTGGGGCTCTGAGACACAGTACTGCTGGCCTTTGCCGATAAAGGGCTTGGGGCTCCACCTCAGTGGCTGCAGGCCCCAGGGAGTTAGGTCTGCGCTGAGAAAGGGGAGTCCGCTGTGCCGAGGAGGAGGGAGGTCTGGGGGAGGAGAGTGCCGAGAGATCAAAGGATCGTTTCTCACCTTCCCCAAACAAGTCCCTGGGTGACCCGAGACCAAGGTTTTCACCTCCTGCGATGTTCCCTGTTGTTTCCCTGGCTTCAGAAGTCCTTCTGCTCATCAACTCAGAACTTTATCTCTTCCACAGCTCAGAAACTGTGTGTGCTAGTTGCCATCTTGGCTCCGCCCCCCCAACAAGGACTATTTCTAACAGGAACTCCATGACTGGCTGTTTGACCTCCCCACCTCCCAATGGAGGAGCAGTACTGTTAGGCCACAGAGGAGGACTTTGTAGCCAGTCCTGAAAATACCTGACAAAACGGAGTCATATGAACCTATCAGTGGACTTGGAAAGGGGCAGGGAGGAGATGAGGGAGGGAGGGTGGGACTGGGGAGGGAATGAGGGATCCAGCTGGGATACAGAATTAACAAAATGTAACTAATGAGAAAAATAAAATTAAAAAAAAATAAAGAGAAAAATGCCTGCTGTTTTCTTAAGGGAAATAAAAGAGGAGTAGATCTGAAAAAGAGTGGAGGTAAAGAGTAGTGGGGAGTGGTGAAGAAAGGGGAAACTGTGGTTGAGATGTATTGCATGGGATATGGGATACAAACTGATTTTAAAAAAGAATGAAAGGGGCAAAGAAACACAAAAAAGAAAGTAAGGAGGAAAGAGAAATAAAATGGAAAAAATAAAAGATGAAATAGAAAAAGGTAAACAGGAGAAAACAAGAGAGAGGGAAGGAGGAAAGAAGGGAGGGTGATAGAAACAGAGAGAGAAAGAGAGAAAGATTCAGATATGTAATACTAGAGTACAATACCAGTGGTGGAAACCAATCTGTTGTTCCCTAAAGGATTTTTCATAGAAATTATCCTGTTGTGTGTTACCCCAATGACAAATGAACATATTTGGTCAAATAGACATATGCACACAAATGTTCTACCTCCAATAATCATACTAGCCAAATGATGGCAAATATTCTTCAATTGAAGAATAAATAAATGAAATGTTTGTTAACATAGTAATTTAATTTAGGTATACACTGAGGTATTGATATATTCTACAGCATGTTTGTTTAATGAAGGTGCCTGCTCACCTAGCATATTGTTGGAAACAGAAAATGTTTCTAACTGGGAAAATTATTCTGTGACACTACAACATAACTTCAGTGGGGGTCATGGATATGCCTATGAAAATGGATGATAGATAGGGTCACTCCAGCGCTGAAGAAGAGGAACTAAGCACAGCATACATTTATGTAACAGGAATTTTATTGACAAGAAGAAGAATGTGAATCTTTAGATAGAAAAATATTACAGAGAAAGAGAAACAGCTTACATGAGCAGAACTCTGGCTAGGTAGATGTTCAGGATATTTGCTGCAGACAGGTAAGGATCAGAAGATTTCAACTGGTGTGGAGAGGAGGAAGACATCTCATCAGATGTGATGTGAAGTCAGATAGCAATAATTATCATTTCTGATGATTTGAATTATCAGGATTATTGTGAAATATGGGAAACTCAAAAACATGCAAATTGTTAGGAGGCGGGGCAAGATGGCGGCACCGGGAGGACTCTCATTCTGACCAGCAGCACAGCAGGATCGGCACAGTGAGCAGCAATCAGAACTCAGGGCCATAAAACACAGGCAATTGTGTTTCCCAGGTGAGAGGATACCCCACGGTGGAGGATTCAATCAGCTTTTAACTCACCCGGCTAAACCATGGAAGAGATCCGGGTTCCACCAGACACTTGGCCGCCAGCCCCAGCCCAGAGCCACACGCCAGTGTCTCTGGTCACGGTCCCAGACTGAACCGTGCGCACCACACTATCAGAGACTGGAATTTTCAGTCGAGAGATAACCCCACAGTGCAGGAAACAATTGGGACCAACCTTAGGTCATCCAGACATCCCCTGGAGAAGAATCGGGTTCCACGGGTGCCCCAGGATCCACCCCAGAGACCTAATTATACCTGACAGAGCTGGGGACCCAGGCACCTGCACAGAGCCCTGCCTGCATGCCTGATTCGCTGCCTCAGATAGAACTGTGGGCCCCAGGGCACCAGAGACTGCGTTTCACTGTCCGTTGCAAACACACAGGGAGGGAAATGGCTGGTCTGATCTCAGAGCACTCAGCCAACACCCCCACCCCAAAAAAGTCTCGGGAAAATTACCCAGTTTAGGCAGATGCCCAGGCTCCCAAAGGCCGGAAAGGCAGACACAGGCAGTTTCTGCGCACCAGCTAGCTGGCGGAGACTGAGTGGTGTGCCCCAGGGCAAAAAAGAGACTGAGAGTCCCTGTCTCCAGAGAATCCACAAGGACAGAAGGAAATTGTACTGACTTAAATCACCCAAGCTTTCCCTGGAAAAAGTGTCGCAGACCGGCGGGGCCAAACCGCCATCACTCAGCTGTGCTCCAGACACAGGCACAAACAGTTGCTGCGCACCAGATGTCCAACTGGGTCACAGCAGCTGATCATTAAACTTACAGCAAGAAACCCAGAAACAGGGCAGCTGTCTTCAGGACTTCCCTGGGTGAGAGGAGAACCCTCTCGACTAACAAAGACCACAGTTACCGCTCAGATCTCTATCCCTGAGGGGAGCAGCAGCAACTCCTGAAAAAACGCCAGCCATCCAGGAACTATACCCAAAAAGCTGAGAAGACTTCCTTCAGGAAAAACCAGCTTCCTGCCAAGGGGATTTTCTCCACTACAGGATCCCCAGGAACCACCAGAAAATAACCTCAAACACCTAAGATGGCACAATGGGTAGAGGCCAGCATAAAAGCTCAATCAACAAAAGCCAGAGCAATATGGCATCTCCAGAACCCACTTACCCAGGGGCAAGTAGCCCTGGAAACCCCAGCATAACTGAAATCCAAGAAGATGACCTAACAACTATGCTCATAAAGATGATAACAGAGGAAACAAATAAGATACATAAAGACATAGAGGAAGATAAACTCAAACAGAATATTGCCATCCGTAAAGAAATAGAGTAATATTCCATTGTATAGATGTACCACAGTTTCTGCATCCATTCTTCAGCTGAGGGGCATCTGGGCCGTTTCCAGCTTTCTGGCTATTACAAATAAAGCTGCTAAAAACATGGTTGAGCAAATGTCCTTTTTGTGTACTTGAGCCTCTTTTAGGTAAATGCCTACAATGGAATATTACTCAGCAATGAAAAATGAGGAAATCATGAAATTTGCAGGTAAATGGCGGGACCAGAAAAGGATCATCCTGAGTGAGTTGTCCCAGAAGCAAAAAGACACATGGTATATACTTACTCATATAATCATACAACATAGAATAAACCCACTAAAATCTGTACATCTAAACATACTAAGCAAAAGAGAGGACCCTGACTAAAATGTTCAATCCCCATCCTGATAGGCAAAGAAGAAGGACATCAGAAGAAAAAGAAAACAGGAAAAAACATAGGAACTTGCTACAGAGGGCCTCTGAAAGTCAGAAGAAGAAAACAGGAATCAACCTTGGAACCTGCCACAGAGGGCCTCTGAAAGCCTCTGCCATACTTACTGTGAAAGCAGATGCTGAGCCTAATGGCCAACTGACGGGCAGAGTGAATGGAATTTTATGTAAGAAGTGGGAAATAGTAAGAGCTGGAGAGGACAGGAACTCCACAAGGAGAGCAACAGAACAAGAAAATTTGAACACAGGGAACTTTCCAGAGACTCAGACTCCAACCAAGGATTATTCATGGAGATAACCTAGAACCCTGACAATGCAGCCACTTCTGATGAGAACTGATAGACTAAGATCAGAAAGAAGGAGAGGAGGACCTCCCCAATCAGTGGACATGGGGAGGGGCATGCATGCAGAAAGGAGGGGAGAGGGCGGGACTGGGAGGGGAGGAGGGAGGGGCTTATGGGGGGATACAAAATGAATAAAGTGTAATTAATAAAAGTTAAAAAAAATAAATAAATATAGCCATTTGTCGCCCCCCCCAAAAAAAAAAGAAATAGAGGAAGTTGCAGCCAAACAGTTTATGGCCTTTAGAAAGGAAATGCTTAAAGCACTGGATGAAATAAAAGAAACAGAGTTGAAGGAACTAAAAGAAAAACAGGAAAGTACAATCAGACAAGTGAAGGAAGTAAACAAAACAACTCAAGACCTAAAGATAGAACTGGAAAATTAAAGAAAACACAAATGGAGGAAATAATGGAAAGGAAGAATCTAGGGGAAAAAACAGGAAATACAGAGGTAAGCATAACCAACAGACTATAGGAGATGGAAGAAAGAATCTCAGGTGTAGAAGATACAATGGAAGAAATCGATGTATCTGTCAAAGAAAATGTTAAATCCAAAAAATTCCTGACACAGACCGTCCAAGAAATTCAAGACAATATGAAAAGACAAAACCTAAGAATAATAGGTATAGAGGAAAAAGAAGACTACCTTCTCCAAAGCCCAGGAAATATTTTCAACAAAATCATTGAAGAAAATTTCCCCAAGTTAAAGGAGAGGCCAATAAGAATACATGAGGCCTACAGAACACCCAACAAATTTGACCAGAAAAGAAAATCTTCCTGTCACATAATAATCGAAACAGTAAGTATACAGAACAAAGGAAAGATACTAAAAGCTGCAAGGGAAAAAGGCCAAGTAACATATAATGGCAAACCCATTAGAATCACACCTGACTTTTCAACAGAGACTATGAGAGCAAGAAGGGCCTGGACAGATATCATGCAGACCCTAAGAGAACACGGATGTCAGCCCAGGCTACTATAACCTGCAAAGCTCTCAGTCCTCATAGACTGAGAAAACAAGATATTGAATGACAAAAACTAATTTCAACAATACCTAGACACAAATCCAGCATTACAGAAGACACTGGAAGGGAAAATACAACCCAAAAAACTAGCTACTTTCAAGAAAACACAGGAAATAATTAACTTTATTACAATAAAATAAAAAGCAACCAAGCACACAATCTTATGACTACAGTCAACATCAAATTCAAAGGATCTAACAGCCACTGGTCATTAATCTCTCTCAACATCAATGTACTCAACTCTTCAGTAAAAAGACACAGGTTAACAGAATGGATGCGTAAACAAAACCCAGCAATCTGTTGCATACAAGAAACACACCTAAGGCACAAAGATAGACATTACCTGAGGGTAAAGGGTTGGAAGACGACTTTTCAAGCAAATGGACCCAAGAAGCAAGCAGGAGTAGCCATTCTAATATTTGATAAAATAGACTTTCAACCAAAATTAATAAAAAGAGATGGGGAAGGACACTTCATACTCATCAAAGGAAAATTCCACCAGGAAGACATCAGAATCCTGAACATCTATGCCCCAAATGAAAGAGCACCCACATTTGTTAAAGAAACATTGATAAAATTTAAACCACATATAGATACCCACACATTAATAGTGGGAGACTTCAACACCCCACTCTCAACAAAGGACAGGTCAACAAAACAGAAATTAAACAAAGAAACAATGTCTCTAACAGAGGTCATGAATCAAATGGACCTCACAGACATTTACCGAACCTTACACCCAAACACAAAAGAATTTATCTTATTCTCAGCACCTCATGGAACATTCTCCAAAATAGACCATAGAGTTGGTCACAAAATAAGCCTCAACAGAAGATTGAAATAATAGAAGATTGAAATAATCCCTTGTATCTTGTCTGATCATAATGGAATAAAGCTGGACCTCAACAATAACAGAAATAGCAAAAAGCCTACACACATGGAAACTGAACAACTTGTTACTAAATGACAGCTGGGTCAGGGAAGAAATAAAGAAAGAAATTAAAGTCTTCCTAGAAATCAATGAAAATGAAGACAGAACATACCCAAACTTGTGGGACTCAATGAAAGCAGTGCTAAGAGGAAAATTCATAGCACTAAGTGCCTTCAAGAAGAAATTCGAGACAGCTCATTCAAGCAACTTAATGGTTCACTTAAAAACCCTAGAAAAAGAAGAAGCAGACACAGCAAGAAGGCGTAGACGGCTGGAAATAATCAAACTCAGGGCTGAAATCAATCAATTAGAAACAAATGAAACAATTCAAAGAATCAATGAAACCAAGAGCTGGTTCTTTGAGACAATCAACAAGATAGATAAACCCTTAGCCAAGCTAACTAAAAGGCAGAGAGAAACTATCCAAATCAACAAAATCAGAAAAAAAAGGGGAACATAGCCACAGACATTGAAGAAATCTAAACAATAATTAGGTCTTACTTCCAAAGTCTATATGCCACAAAATTTGAAAATCTAAATGAAATGGAGAATTTTCTTGATCGATTTGACTTATGAAATCTGAATCAGGACCAGGTAAATCAATTAAACAGTCCTATATCCCCCAAAGAAATAGAAGCAGTCATCAAAAGTCTCCCATCCAAAAAAAGCCCAGGACCAGATGGCTTCAGCGCAGAATTCTACCAGACCTTCAAAGAAGAGCTAACACCAATTCTCTTCAAACTATTCCACAAAATAGAAACAGAAGGACATTACTAAACTCATTCTATGAAGCCACAGTCACCTTGGTACCTAAACCTCACAAAGACTCAACAAAGAAAGAGAATTTCAGGCCAATCTCCCTTATGAACATTGATGCAAAAATACTTAACAAAATACTTGCAAACCGAATCCAAGAACATATCAAAGATATTATCCACTATGACCAAGTAGGCTTCATCCCAGGTATGCAAGGGTGGTTCAATATACGGAAATCCATCAATGTGATCCACCATATTAACAAACTGAAAGAAAAAAAACCACATGATAATCTAGATGCTGAAAAAGCATTTGACAAAATCCAACATCCATTCATGTTTAAAGTATTGGAGAGATCAGGGATACAAGGCACACACCTGAACATAGTAAAGGCGATATACAGCAAGCCTATAGCCAACATCAAACTGAACGGAGAGAAACCTAAAGCAATCCCACTGAAATCAGGGACAAGACAAGGCTGCCTACTCTCTCCATATCTCTTCAACATAGTTCTGGAAGTTCTTGTTAGAGCAATAAGACAGTTGAAGGAGATCAGGGGATACAGATTGGAAAGGAAGAAGTCAAATTATCACTATTTGCAGATGATATGATAGTATACATGAGTGACCCCAAAAACTCTACCAGGGAACTCTTACAGCTGATAAACTCCTTCAGCAAAGTGGCTGGATACAAAATTAACTCAAAAAAATCAGTAGCCCTCCTGTATACAAAAGACAAAAGGGCTGAGAAAGAAATTAGAGAAACAACTCCATTCACAATAGCCACAAAGGACATAAAGTACCTTGGTGTAACCCTAACCAAGCAAGTCAAAGACTTGTATGAAAAAAAAATTTCAAGTCTCTGAAGAAAGAATTAGAAGAAGATATGAGAAGATGGAAAGATCTCCCATGCTCATGGCTTGGCAGGATTAACATAGTAAAAATGGCCATCTTACCAAAAGCAATCTACAGATTTAATGCAATTCCCATCAAATTGCCAACACAATTCTTTAGAGAACTGGAAAGAAAAATTCTCAACTTCATATGGAATAACAAGAAACCGAGAATTGCTAAAACAATCCTCTACAATAAAAGATCTTCTGGAGGTATCTCCATCCCTGATCTCAAGCTGTACTATAGAGCAACAGTTATAAAAACTGCATGGTACTGGCATAGAAACAGAATGGTGGATCAATGGAATAGAACAGAAGACCCAGAAATAAACCCACACACTTATGGACACCTCATTTTTGACAGAGATGCCAAAACCATACAATGGAAAAAAGATAGCATCTTCAACAATTGGTGACCAATTAACTGGATGTCTACATGTAGAAAAATGAAAATAGATCCATACTCATCATCCTGCACAAAAGTAAAGTCCAAGTGGATCAAAGAACTCAACATAAAACCAGACACATTAAATCGGCTCGAAAAAAAAGTGGAGAATACCCTAGAACTCACTGGTACAGGAGGCAACTTCTTGAACAGAACACCAACAGCACAGGCTCTAAGAGCAGCAATCAATAAATGGGACCTCATGAAACTGAAAAGCTTCTGTAAAGTAAAGGACACTGTCATCAAAACAACATGACTGCCTACAGATTGGGAAACAATCATCACCAACCCTTTATCTGACAGAGGACTCATATCCAGTCTATATAAAGTACTAAAGAAGCTGGAAAGCAGCAAACCACTTAAAAAATGGGGAACAGAGCTAAACAGAGAACTCTCTGTAGAGGAATATCGAATGACAGAGAAGCATTTAAAGAAATGCTCAACCTCATTAGCCATTAGGGAAATGCAAATCAAAACAACCCTGAGATTTCACCTTACACCCATCAGAATGGCCAAGATCAAAAACTCAAGTGACAACACATGCTGGAGAGGTTGTGGAGAAAGGCGAACCCTTCTCCACTGCTGGTGGAATGTAAACTTGTACAACCACTCTGGAAATCAATCTGGCGCTTTCTCAGACAACTAGGAATAGTGCTTCCTCAAGATCCAGCCATACCACTCCTAGGCATATATCCAAAAGAGGTTCAAGTACACAAAAAGGACATTTTGCTCAACCATGTTTGTAGCAGCTTTATTTGTAATAGCCAGAAGCTGGAAACAGTCCAGATGCCCCACTACTGAAGAATGGATGCAGAAATTGTAGTACATCTATACAATGGAGTGTTACTCAGCAATGAAAAATAAGGAAATCATGAAATTTGCAGGTAAATGGTGGGAACTGGAAAGGATCATCCTGAGTGAGTTGTCCCAGAAGCAAAAAGACACACGGTATATACTCACTCATATAAACATACAACATAGGATAAAGCCACTAAAATTGGTACATCTAAAGAAACTAAAGCAAGAGAGAGGACCCTGACTAAAATGCTCAATCCCCATCCTGAAAGGCAAAGAGGATGGACATCAGAAGAAGAAGAAGAAAACAGGAAACAACCTAGGAACCTGTTACAGAAGGCCTCTGAAAGCCAGAAGAAGAAAACAGTAAACAACCCAGGAACCTGCCACAGAGGGCCTCTGAGAGCCTCTGCCCTGCAGACTATCAAAGCAGATGCTGAACCTGATTGCCAACTGATGGGCAGAGTGAATGGAACTTTCAGTAAGAAGTGGGAAATAGCAAGAGCTGGAGAGTACAGGAACTCCACAAGGAGAGTAACAGAACAAGAAAATTTGAACACAGGGAACTTCCCAGAGACTCATACTCCAACCAAGGAATGTTCATGCACAGATGAACCCCTAGAACCTAGAACCCCTGCACAGATGTAGCCCATGGCAGTTCAGTTTCCAAGTGGGTTACATAGTAATGGGAAGAGGGACTGCCTCTGACATAATCTGATTGGCCTGCTCTTTGATCACCTCCCCCTAAGGGGGGAACAACCTTACCAGGCCACAGAAGATGACAATGCAGCCACTTCTGATGAGAAGTGATAGTCTAAGATCAGAAAGAAGGAGAGAAAGACCTCCCCTATCAGTGGACTTGGGGAGGGGCATGCATGCAGAAATGGGAGGAAGGGTGGGATCGTGAGGGGAGGATGGAGGCGCTTATGGGGGGTACAAAATGAATAAAGTGTAATTAATAAAAAAAATCCACATTGTTAGCAGAAGACCCAAAGTTCTGAGTCAAGCAACACAGGAATTAATCAGCAGATATTGAATTAGTAGGTATTTTTAAAATTTAATGTAAACACATACTTAAAATACTAACATTACATTCCTCATTCTGACTTAAATATCTTTCAGTGTTTTACCACTTTTAGACATTTATTGGTTAAGTTTAGAATTTTTTGAATGTTGGGTATTTCAGGCTGTAGGGTTGACATATATCATATCTTTCCTCCCAGATCTGAGGAAGTAAGCAGATACAACAATCAATGGAGAAATCAAACATGGTGCTTCCATGTAATAACACATTAAACAATTTGAGTAAAGAAGAATTTTGAGAATAGATATTGGATGAATAAATTAATAGATATTAATTTATTTCTTAATATTCAGTCAATTTTAGTACAACTACAATGGAAATTTCAACATAACTAGGGTAAGAAAAATACTTAACCCATTGACCTAGCCAAATTTCTACACAAAGAAAATGAAACGGATGCTGAGTTTGAGGGAGAGAGAATAGAGGATCACTGATTAATGAGTACAGAATTTCCCTCCAGATGAGAAAGCCCATTACTAGAGTTACATGGTAATAGCTGCACAACAAAGTGGCAAGTCCCCAAGGCCAAGGAGGTATGTACACAAACTAATACGTATGTAATACAATGAAAGGATTGACATTGAAGTCGTACTTGCTAATGCAATCTCAAATACAAAAACCATTAGAGAGTATCATGATGAGATCCTTAGTGCTAGGGCATTCATTTTCCCTCTTAGGCCTTGGCCTTGAACATCACGTTCCTGTTTTGCTGTCACACTCCACTTAAGCTTGTTTTGGAGCCAGTTGTATTCCATTTATAAAGGGAAACCCATCCCAGGGTCTATATTCTCTCAGGATCCTACTATAACTCTGGATCAATCATGAAATAACAGACTAGAACATTCTCAGTCCATTCCATGAATAGTTACCAAAACCTCTCACTCTAATTTAAAGTATTTGTTCAATACTGGATAGTTTTATGTCAGCTTGATACAAGGTAGTCATCACAGAGAAGGGAGCTTCAGATAAGATTCTATAACATTGTGTTGTAAGTCAAGCTTGTAGGGCATTTTCTTAATTAGTGATTTATTGGGGAGGGCCCATCCATGCATTGATGGTGCCATTCCTGGGCTGGTGATACTGACTTTTATAAGAAAGCAGCTATTCTGGATTTATAAGAAAGCAACAGCGTACACCATAATGAGCAAGCCACTGAGCAACAGTTCTCTATGGCTTCTGCATCAGGTCCTGCCTCCAGGTCCCTGCCCTGCTTGAGTTCCTGTCCTGACTTCCTTTGATAATAAACTATGAAGTGGAAGAGCAATCTGAATAAACCCTTTCCTCCCTAAGTTTCTTTTGCCATAGTGATGCTGTTGCCATCACAGCAACACTAAGACATTGTTAGAGCTCGGCCAAGATGGTGGCGCCAGGAGAACACTGCATCTGAGGAGCAGGACAACATTTTCTGCACAGCGACCAAGAGACTGAACTCTGGGCCCTAAAACAACAGCAATCGTGTTTCCCAGGTGAAAGGAAACCCCCATGGCATGGAAATCAGTAGGGTCCACTCTCAGGCCACCCAGCCAGAACCTGGAAGAGATCCTGAATTGCACAGGCACTAGGTCGCCAGAACAGAGCCACACGCCTGCGTGTCCCGATCACCTTCCCAGGCTGAACAGTGGCCACAAAAACGCCAGAGATTGGGAGCCCCAGTCGCAAGAAAAGCCCACGGGGAAGAAAAGTAGCAGGACTGGCCACGGGTCACCCAGTATTCCCCTGGAAAAAGTCTCGCAGACCAGCGGAAAGGATCTGCCATCATGGAGAGTGGCTGTGCTCTCTGGCACAGATGGAGCTGTGCACCCTAGTGCAATAGAGACTGGGAGTCCTTGTCAGGAGAGGCCCCCACAGGGAAGGAAGGAAACAGTGCTGACCTGGGCCACCCAGGCTTTGCCTGGAGAAAGTCTCTCACAGACCAACGGGTACACGCTGCCATCACTGAACTGGCCTCAAGCTGCCATAATGGAGAGTGGCTGCACACCCAGCTCTCAGGCACAGACAGAACTGTGCGCCCCAGTGCAACAGAATCTGGGAGTTCCTGCCCGGAGAGGGCTCCACAGGGGAGGAAAGAAACAGTGCTGACTTGGGCTACCCTAGCTTTGCCTGGGGAAGGTCTTGCAGATCTGCGTGTACAGGCCGCCATCACTGGTCTGGGATCAAGCCGGGAGCACAAAGAGTTGTTGGGCACCCAGCTCTTGCAGACTAGCCCAGAGACCTGCTTTGTTCCAACTATTCCTCACAGACAGAACTGTGCGCGCAAGGACACCAGAGACTTGGAATCACTGTTGGGAGAAAGCCTCATAAGGAATAAAGCAAAGGGGATGGAATTAGGCCACGCAGTATATCCCCAGAAAAGGTCCTAAAGACTAGCCCAACCCAGGGACCTGCTGTGCACCAGATAGCCTGCTGTCACAAGGAGAACAGTACTCACCTGCTACAGATTACAATTTGAGTACAGGGGCACAGAGCCCCAACCTCAGACCTACAAAAGCCCAGGATCCCTGAGATCAACCCCCAGAGACTGCTCCAAGGAGCAACGAGTTATCCCTAAGAAAATCGACCAAACCACAGGAAACAGGTTACAGCAGCAGATCACTAAATTCACATCAAGAAACAGGGCAGCTGTCTTCAGGACTTCTCCTGGTGAGAGGAGAGCCCTCTCGACTAACAAGGAGCACAGTTACTACTCAGGTCTCTATGCCTGAGGTGAGCAGTGGCAACTGCTGAAAAACACAAGCCATCCAGTGACTATACCCAAAAAGCTGAGAAGGCTTTCTTCAGAAAAAGCCATCTTCCTGCCAAAGGGATTCTCTCCACCACAGGATTCCAGGAACCACCAGAAACTAACTCCAAACACCTAAGATAGCCCAACGGATAGAGGCCAGCGTAAAAGTTCAAACAACAAAAGCCAGAGCAATATGGCATCTCCAGAACGCAGTTATCCAGGGACAAGTAGCCCTACACACCCCAGCATAATTGAAATTCAAGAAGATGACCTCACATCTATGATCATGAAGAGGACAACAGAGAAAACAAATAAAATACGCAAAGACCTAGAGGAAGATAAACTCAAACAGATTATAGCCGTCAGTAAAGAAATAGAGGAAGTTGCAGCCAAAGAGTTTGTGGCATTTAGAGAGGAAATGCTTAAATCACTGAATGAAATAAAAGAAACAGAGGATTGTTCAAACAAACAGCTGAAGGAATTGATGGAAAAACAGTAAAATACAGTCAGACAGGTGAAGGAAATCAACAAAATGGCTCAAGATCTGAAGATAGAATTGGAAAAATTAAAGAAAACACAAATGGAGGAAATTGTAAACAGAAAGAACTTAGGGAAGAAAACAGGAACTACAGATGTTAGCATAACCAATAGACTACAAGAAATGGAAGAAAGAATCTCAGATGTGGAAGATACAATGGAAGAAATCGATATATCTGTCAAAGAAAATGTTAAATCCAAAAAATTCCTGACACAGACCGTCCAAGAAATTCAAGACAACATAAAAAGACAAAACCTAAGAATAATAGGAATAGAGGAAAAAGAAGATTCCCTGCTCCAAGGACCAGAAAATATTTTCAACAAAATCATTGAAGAAAATTTCCCCAATTTAAAGGAGAGTGCTACAAGAATACAAGAGGCCTATAGAACACCTAATAAATAAGACCTGAAAAGAAAATCCTCCCACCACATAATAATCAAAACAGTAAGTATACAGAACAAAGAAAAGATACTAAAAGCTGCAATGGAAAAAGGCCAAGTAGCATATAATGGCAAACTCATTAGAATCAAACCTGACTTTTCAACAGAGACTACGAAAGCCAGAAGGGCCAGGACGGATATCATGCAGACCCTAAGAGGACACAAAGGTCAGCCCAGGATATTATACCAAGCAAAACTCTCAGTCCTCATAGACGAAGAAAACAAGATATTCAATGATAAAAACAAATTAACCACACTACAGCAAAACAAAAAGTAACCAAGCACACAACCTTATGATCACAGCCAACATCAAAATCAAAGGATCTAACAGCCACTGGGCATTATCTCTGTCAACATCAATGGACTCAATTCTCCAATAAAAAGACACAGACTAACAGAATGGATGTGTAAACAAAACCCAGCAATCTACTGTATACAAGAAAAACACCTAAGTCACAAAGATAGACATTACCTGAGGGTAAAGGGTTGGAAGACAGCTTTCCAAGTATATGGACCCAAGAAGCAAGCAGGAGTAGCCATTCTAATATTTGATAAAATAGACTTTCAACCAAAATTAATAGAAAGAGATGGGGAAGGACACTTCATACTCACCAAGGGAAAATTCCACCAAAAAGACATTACAATCCTGAACATCTATTCCCCAAATACAAGGACTCCCATATTTGTAAAAGAAACATTGATAAAACTTAAACCACACATAGATCCCCACACATTAATAGTGGGAGACTTCAACACCCCACTCTCAACAAAGGACAGGTCAACAAAACAGAAATTAAACAAAGAAACAATGTCTTTAACAGAGGTCATGAATCAAATGGACCTAACAGACTTTTACAGAACTTTACACCCAAACACAAAGGAATTAACCTTCTTCTCAGCACCTCATGGAACCTTCTCCAAAATAGACCATAGAGTTGGTCACAAAGCAAGCCTCAACAGATACAAGAAGATTGAAATAATCCCTTGTATCCTATCTGATCACTATGAAATAAAGCTGGACCTCAACAACAACAGAAATAGCAAAAAGTCTACACACACATGGAAACTGAACAACTTACTATTAAGTAACAGCTGGGTTAGAGAAGAAATAAAGAAAGAAATTAAAGTCTTCCTAGAATTCAATGAAAATGAAGAAAAAACATACCCAAACTTGTGGGACACAATGAAAGCAGTGCTAAGAGGAAAGTTCATAGCACTAAGTGCCTTCAAAAAGAAATTCAAGACAGCTCATTCAATCACCAAAAAGAAACAGAAGGAATATTACCAAACTCATTCTATGAAGCCACAGTCACTTTGGTACCTAAACCACACAAAAACCCAACAAAGAAAGAGAATTTCAGGCCAATCTCCCTCATGAACATTGATGCAAAAATATTCAACAAAATACATTACAAACCGAATCCAAGAACACATCAAAGATATTATCCACTATGACCAAGTAGGCTTCATCCCAGGTATGCAGGGGTGGTTCAATATACGGAAATTCATCAATGTGATCCACCATATTAACAAACTGAAAGAAAAAAAACCACATGATAATCTCCCTAGATGCTGAAAAAGCATTTGACAAAATCCAACATCCATTCATGTTTAAAGTATTAGAGAGATCAGGGATACAAAGCACATACCTGAACATAGTAAAGGCGATATACAGCAAGCCTATAGTCAACATCAAACTGAATGGAGAGAAACTTAAATCATTCCCAATGAAATCAGGGACAAAGCAAGGTTGTCCACTCTCTCCATATCTCTTCGACATTGTTCTTGAAGGCCTAGCTAGAACAATAAGACAATTAAAGGAGATCAAGGGGATACAAATTGGAAAAGAAGAAGTCAAAATATCACTGTTTGCAGATGATATGATAGTATACCTGAGTGACCCCAAAAATTCTACCACGGAACTCCTACAGCTGATAAACACTTTCAGCAAAGTGGCTGGATACAAAATTAACTCAAAAAAATCAGTAGCCTTCCTATATACAAAAGACAAAAGGGCTGAGAAAGAAATTAGGGAAACAACACCCTTCACAATAGCCACAAGAGACATAAAGTACCTTGGTGTGAACTTATCCAAGCAAGTCAAAGACTTGTATGAAAAAAATTTCAAGTCTCTGAAGAAAGAATTAGAAGAAGATATCAGAAGATGGAAATATCTCCCATGCTCATGGCTTGGCAGGATTAGCATAGTAAAAATGGCCATCTTACCAAAAGCAATCTACAGATTCAATGAGATTCCCATCAAATTACCAACACAATTCTTTACAGACCTGGAAAAAAAATTCTCACCTTCATATGGAACAACAAGAAACCCAGAATTGCTAAAACAATCCTGTACAGTAAAAGATCTTCTGGAGGGATCTCCATCCCTGATCTCAAGCTGTACTGTAGAGCAACAATACTAGAAACTGCATGGTACTGTCATAGAAACAGACTGGTGGATCAATGGAATCGAATAGAAGACCCTGGCATAAATCCAAACACTTATGGACTCCTGATTTTTGACAAAGATGCCAAAACCATTCAATGGAAAAAAGATAGCATCTTCAACAAATGGTGCTGGTCTAACTGGATGTCTACATGTAGAAAAATGAAAATAGATCCATACTTATCACCCTGCACAAAACTAAAGTGGATCAAAGACGTCACCATAAAACCAGACACACTAACCTGCTTAGAAGAAAAAGTGGGGAATACCCTTGAACTCATTAGGACAGGAGACAACTTCCTGAACAGAACACAAACAGCACAAGGCTCTAAGAGCAACGATCTATAAATGGGACCTCATGAAACTGAAAAGCTTCTGTAAAGCAAAGGACACTGCCCTCAGAACAAAATGACAGCCTACAGATTGGGAAAGGATCTTCACCAAACTTATATCTGACAGAGAGCTAATATGCAGTATATATAAAAAACTAAAAAAGTTAAACAGCAAAAAATCAAGTAATCTAATTTAAAAAACGGGGTACAGCGTTAAACAGAAAATTCTCTGCAGAGGAATATTGAACGGCAATGAGACACTTAAAGAAATGCTCAATCTCATTAGCCATCAGGGGAATGCAAATCAAAATGACTGTAAGATTTTACCTTAGACCATCAGAATGGCTAAGATCAAAAATTCAAGAGACAACACATGTTGGAGATGTTGTGGAGAAAGGGAAACACTCCTCCACTGCTGGTGAGAATGTAAACTTATACAACCACTCTGGAAAGCAATCTGGCACTCTCTCAAACAACTAGGAATAGCGCTTCCTCAAGATCCAGCTATACTACTCCTAGGCATATATCCAAAAGATTCTCAAGTACACAATAAGGACATTTGCTCAACCATGTTTGTAGCAGCCTTATTTGTAATAGCCAGAAGCTGGAAACAGCCTAGATGCCCCTCAGTGGAGGAATGGATGCAAAAATAGTGGTATATCTACACAATGGAATATTACTCAGCAATAAAAAACAAGGAAATCATGAAATTTGCAGGTAAATGGTGGGATCTGGAAAAGATCATCCAGAGCTATCCTAGCAGCGGAAAGACACACACGATATATACTCACTCATATAGAGATATAACATAGGATAAACCTACTAAAATCTGTACACCTAAAAGAAACTAATCAAGAGGGAGGACTCTTGCTAAAATTCTCAATTCCTATCCAGAAAGGCAAAGAGGCTGGACATCAGAAGAAGGAGAAGAGAGGGAACAAGTCAGTAGCCTGATACAGACGACCTTTGAAAAGCCCTGCAGACTATCAATGAGACTTATGAGCAATGTTTGGGCAGAGTGCAGGGAATCTTATGAAAGAAGTGGGAAACAGTAAGATCTGGAGAGGATAGAAACTTCACAAGGAGAGCAACAGAACAAAAAAATCTGAGCACAGGGGTCTTTCCTGAGACTGATATTCTAAACAAGGACTATGCATGGAGATAACCTAAGACCTCTGCACAGATGTAGCCCATGGCAGGCAGTTCATTATCCAAGTGGGTTCCATTGTAATAGGAACAGGTATTGTCTCTGACATAAACCGATTGGCCTGCTTTTTAATAACCTCCCCCTGAGGGGAAAGCAGCACTATCAGGCACCAGAAGAAGACAATGCAGCCACTCCTGATGAGACCTAATTGACTAGGATCAGAAAAAGGAAAAGAAGTCCTCCCCTATCAGTGGACTTGGGGAGGAGCATGGATGCAGAGGGTGGAGGAGGGGAGGGATTGGGACAGTAGGAGGAAGAGAACCACATGGGGGATACAAAGTGAATAAAGTGTAATTAATAAAGAAAAAAACCCTCGAAAAAGAAGAAGCAGACACACCAAAAAGGAGTGGATGGGTAGAACTAATCAAACTCAGGGCTGAAATCAATCAATTAGAAACAAATAAAATAATTCAAAGAATCAATGAAACCAAAAGGTGGTTCTTTGAGAAAATCAACAAAATAGACAAACCCTTAGCCAAGCTAACTAAAAGGCAGAGAGACACCATCCAAATCAACAAAATCAGAAATGAAAAGGGGAACATAACTACAGACACTGAGGAAATCCAAACAATCATTAGGTCTTACTTCAAAAGCCTATGTGCCACAAAATTTGAAAATCTAAATGAAATGGACAATTTTCTTGATTGATTCAACTTACCAAAGCTGAATCAGGACCAGATAAATCAATTAAATAGTCCTCTGTCCCCCAAGAAAATAAAAGTGGCCATCAAAAGTCTACCATCCAAAAAAAGCCCAGGACCAAATGGTTTCAGTGCAGAATTCTACCAGACCTTCATAAAAGAGCTAACTCCAATTCTCTTCAAACAAGATAGAAACAGAAGGAACATTACCAAACTCATTCTATGAAGCCACAGTCACCTTGGTACCTAAACCTCACAAAAGCCCAACAAAGAAAGAGAATTTCAGGCCAATCTCCCTCATGAACATTGATGCAAAAATATTCAACAAAATACTTGCAAACCGAATCCAAGAACACATCAAAGATATCATACACTATGACCAAGTAGGCTTCATCCCAGATATGCAAGGGTGGTTCAATATACGGAAATCCATCAATGTGATCCACCATATTAACAAACTGAAAGAAAAAAAAACGCACATGATAATCTCCCTAGATGCTGAAAAAGCATTTGACAAAATCCAACATCCATTCATGTTTAAAGTATTGGAGAGTTCATGGATACAAGGCTCATATCTAAACATAGTAAAGGCGATATACAGCAAGCCTATAGCCAACATCAAACTGAACGGAGAGAAACTTAAAGCAATCCCTCTGAAATCAGGGACAAGACAAGGCTGCCCACCCTCTCCATATCTCTTCAACATAGTTCTGGAAGTTCTTGCTAGAGCAATAAGACAGTTGAAGGAAATCAAGGGGATACAGATTGGAAAGGAAGAAGTCAAATTATCACTATTTGCAGATGATATGATAGTAGACGTGAGTGACCCCCAAAACTCTACCAGGGAACTCCTACAACTGATAAACATCTTCAGCAAAGTGGCCGGATACAAAATTAACTAAAAAAAAAAATCAGTAGCCTTCCTGTATACAAAAGACAATGGGGCTGAGAATAAAAATTAGGGAAACAACACCCTTCACAATAGCCACAAGAGACATAAAGTACCTTGGAGTAACCCTAACCAAGCAAGTCAAAGACTTGTATGAAAAAAATTTCCAGTCCCTGAAGAAAGAATTCGAAGAAAATATCAGAAGATGGAAAGATCTCCCATGCTCATGGCTTGGCAGGATTAACATAGTAAAAATGGCCATTTTACCAAAAGCAATCTACAGATTTAATGCAATTCCCATCAAATTGCCAACACAATTCTTTAGAGAACTGGAAAGAAAAATTCTCAACTTCATATGGAATAACAAGAAACCCAGAATTGCTAAAACAATCCTCTACAATAAAAGATCTTCTGGAAGTATCTACATCCTTGATCTTAAGTTGTACTATAGAGCAACAATTATAAAAACTACATGGTATTGGCATAGAAACAGAATGGTGTATCAATGGAACTGAACAGAAGAACCAGAAATAAACCCACACTTATGGACACCTGATCTTTGACAAAGATGCCAAAACCATTCAATGGAAAAAAGATAGCATCTTCAACAAATGGTGCTGGTCTAACTGTATGTCTACATGTAGAAAAATGCAAGTAGATCCATAGTTATCACCCTGCACATAACTAAAGTGCAAGTGGATCAAAGACCTCACCATAAAATGAGACACATTAAATAGGTTAGGAGAAAATGTAGGGAATATCCTAGAACTCATTGGTACAGGAGACAACTTCCTGCACAGAGCACCAACAGCACAGGCTCTAAGAGCAACAATCAATAAATGGGACCTCATGAAACTGAAAAGCTTCTGTAAAGTAAAGGACACTGTCATCAAAACAAAGCGACTGCCTACAGATTGGGAAAGAATCTTCACCAACCCTTTATCTGACAGAGGACTAATATCCAGTATATATAAAAAACTAAAGAAGCTGAAATGTAGCAAACCAAGTAATCCAATGAAAAAATGGCGAACAGAGCTAAACAGAGAACCGTCTCTAGAGAAATATCGAATGGCAGAGAAACACTTAAGAAATGCTCAACATCATTTAGCCATTAGGGAAATGCAAATCAAAACGACCCTGAGATTTCACCTTACACCCATCAGAATGGCCCAGATGAAAAACTCAAGGGACAACACATGCTTTAGAGGTTGTGGAGAAAGGGGAACTTTCCTCCACTGCTGGTGGGAATATAAACTTGTACAACCACTCTGGAAATCAATCTGGTGCTTTCTCAGACAACTAGGAATAGCGCTTTCTCAAGATCCAGCCATACCACTCCTAGGCATATATCCAAAAGAGGCTCAAGTACACAATAAAGACATTTGCTCAACCATTTTTAGCAGCTTTATTTGTAATACCAGAAGCTGGAAAGAGCTCAGTTGCCCCTCAACTGAAGAATGGATGTAGAAATTGTGGTACATCTACATAATGGAGTATTACTCTGCAATGAAAAAAAAAAAAAAAAGGAAATCATGAAATTTTCAGGTATATGGTGGGACCTGGAAAGGATCATCTTAAGTGAGCTGTCCCAGAAGCAGAAAGACACACGGTATATACTCACTCATATAGACATATAACATAGGATAAACCTTCTAAAATCTGTACATCTAAAGAAACTAAAGAAAGAGAGAGGACCCTGACTAAAATGCTCAGTCCGCATCCTGAAAGGCAAAGAGGATGGACATCAGAAGAAGAAGAAAACAGGAAACAACCTTGGAAACTGCCACAGATGGCCTCTGAAAGGCTCTGCCCTGCAGACTATCAAAGCAGACACTGAGACTTATGGCCAACTGTTGGGCAGAGTGCATAGAATCTTATGTAAGAAGTGGGAAATACTTAGAGCTGGAGAGGACGGAAACCACACAAGGAGAGCAACAGAACCAGAAAATCTGAACACAGTGAACTTCCCAGAGACTCATACTCCAACCAAGGACTATTCATGGAGATAACCTAGAACCCTTGCACAGATGTAGCCCATGGCAGTTCAGTGTCCAAGTGGGTTACCTAGTAATGGGAAGAGGGACTGCCTCTGACATAATCTGATTGGCCTGCTCTTTGATCACCTCCCCCTGAGGAGAGAGCAGCCTTACCAGGCCACTTTAAATGACAATGCATCCACTCCTGAGGTGATCTGATAGACTAAGATCAGAAGGAAGGAGGAGATGACCTTCCCTATAGGTGGACTTGGGAAGGGGCATGTGTGAAGAAGGGAGAGGGAGTATGGGATCGGGAGGGGAGGAGGGAGGGGCTTATGCGGTGATACAAAGTGAATAAAGTGTAATTATTAAAAAAATAAAACAATTAAAAAAAGACATTGTTAGACTAAAATTTCACAAACTTTACCAGAAAATGTTTTCCTTGAGCCACTTGTGAACAAATAGCATCAAATATCATGTGATCCAAGGAGGAAAGGCTGATTGTCCACCTTCCTCTGATAAGGTCTATGGGGTCAGCTCCACACAGTCTACTGAGGAAGCCCACCCCTAACCCCTCAGTACAGGTGGGATCCGATCTAAGATCAGATCTCAGATCCCAGAGCCTCGAGGCCAAATCCAGTTACCAGCATATCCAATCAGAAGAAGGGCAGAAACTATATTTAAGCCTCAAGTAAAGTACAGCAGGGTAAGATCCTAGAGCTCAGCCACATCTGAATAACTGAGCTTGTTGAGTGCATAAAGGCATCAGAAGTCTTCCTGCTAAGGCCTCACTTCTTCTAAGACACAATGAGAAATGACACAGGATAAATGAACCCTTCTGGAGAATCTGTAGAATTTCAAGGAATGAGACTATCTTCTCAGCATCTGCAGCCTTACTGTGTGGATGTAGAAGAAGGTAAAGAAACTAAAGGGATAACAGGAGCTACGTGGGTACATTGGTTCCCACAAAGTAAAAACCTGATTCTTTTTACAGATTGTAATAGCTGGTCCCTTGTGTTTCAGGTATCATCTTCATCTTCTTGCATATTGCTACTGGCAAAAAGACACTTATTCATTGACATGTGCAGAAGTATTAGCATATAGCACAGCTCTCACAAAGTCTTACAGTGAGTGTTGTTTAAGAGACACATTAAGTAATGATTTGAATCCTGGGCGTAGCTGTCTCTTGTATCCCACTGTTATCCAGTGACTTTTTCTTGTGACTGTTTCATCACTGAAGTTGTGAGTATGGTTTGTAGTCACAAAGATGGATACAAGGGAATAGTACTGATCCTTTTCATATTTTCAGGGGACAACAGCTCAGAATTTTTTTACTCAAGAGGAGAGTTTCAAGACAAGCCCACATGTCGACTGTAAGGTAGGGATATGAGTATTATTTTGTCTCACAACTCTCAGAGTCACATTGTGCTTAGGAGCAGATGTCACATGCTCCATACAAATCCATGTCTTAAGTCCCTGATTGTCTAACTTGCAATTTTGAGGTGCATGGACACACTTCTGATAATGTAATGGTTCCTTTCAGTCATGGTGAAAGATGGGGCATGAGTGGCTACATGAAGATTGCCAGAGACAGGAACAACCACTGTGCAATTGCTACATATGCCATATACCCCATAGTGTAAGCTGCCTGATTATAGCAAGGAAGGATTGGAGTGTGGAGAGCCTTAAAGAGGAGGATCTTCCCCTTTAACATGACCAGACTCTGCTACATGGATAGAACACTTGAGTTACTGTATAACATGTTGTGAACACAGGGCAGCTACTGTAACTGAAGCTCTGCACTGATTTGTAATAATAGATTTTATTTCTTAATTACTGTACAAAATAATGTCTTTTAAAAAGTCTGAGTTCAAATGCAGTGTCTGTATTCTTTTTGTTTTGATAATACTGAGTTTTAAATTTATGTAATTCAAATTTCAAATTGTATTTTAGTTAAAATATAATTATATTACTTTTCTTCACTTCCCTCTAGCTCCTCACATAGTACCCTTAATTTTCTCTCAAATTGATCATTTCTTTTTCTTCAGTGATTATCATTATATGTACATATGTGTATATATGTATATATGCATGAACATATAATAAAACCTGCTGAATGTGGAATTCATCTTGTTCTTTCTGTGCGCATGACTTCAGGATTGACCACTTTGCATTGGGTAATTGATTAAGAGTTTGCCCCTGTGAGAGCTCATTCTCCTTCTCTTAGTATTCATAACTCCTGCACAGAAGGCTCACTGTGGAAGAGAGAGCAGAAAGACCAAGAGCTAGAGGATCATGAAGTCTGCAGTGAGATTGTATGTCCTAGAAATGACTGCCCAAACAGTACATGAACAGTGGCAATATCAACAGACATCCTAACTGGGAATGAGGAACTTCTCCAGAGGTCCCACCCTTAGGCAAACATTTACAGGTAATCAATCCAGTGACTTCTCACGGTTAGATAAGTAACTCAATATGAAGACATACATTTATATAATATTGGTGTTCTTAGAAAAAGAGTGGGTAGCATTTTATTATTTTTTTAAATTTTTTATTAATTACACTTTATTCACTTTGTATCCCCCATAAGCCCCTCCCTCCCCCTTCTTCACACATGCCTGTTATAGTCAGTTTCCCATCTTTAGGTATAAGAGTGTATGTGCATCCACCATCTAATTTTGTGTTCTGAAGTGTGTGTGAACATTTCTGGCTTACAATTCTAGCTAATCCCATTTTAATTCTTGTCCATTCCATGTGGTGAGATGGCACTGTGTGTGCCATGTCACTATTCTGCTCTGGACTGTGGATCTCCCTTGCCTCTTACCTCAATTCTGTATACTCTCTTCCTTGTTACTGTATTGAAGATATCAGTATTATTGGGTCTGTAGCTGCACAATGTTTTTCAAGTGATATTTTTCAGAAGTTTAGGTGCCTCAACACACAAGAGCACTGAAGCTGTCTTTTAAATACAGTCTTCTGGAATCACTGTGCTATTGTATTATTGGTTTCTGTTGTTAATATTTGAGTTTACCTATCTGATGCACTGAACTTTGCCATAACATATATGTATGGAACAATAGTGAACACATATTACATTGAGTATGTACATTCCTTTGTCTTTATGTCAGTACACACACAAATACACAAACATATTGTTTAGTACCAACTTTTTACTCTAGTATCTAGGGTAGGTGTTAGAATGTATCCTGAAATTATATTATGTCTCCATGTAAGAAAAACAGAAATGGCTAGTAAAACAGCTAACTAAAATAACAACCCAGAGGCTGACCTGATATGACTGAATAGTCAAGCCCCTTTGGACTGGGGACCATGAAAAATGGAAAGGACAATTAGTCATGCTCTAATGCCAATCATACAACCAAACTCATAATGTTCTATAGTCAAAATTGCTCTTCTTTTTGATGGGCATAGCAGGAACTAATACAGGCAGCTCAGACTAAAGGATGGTGTTCTAATTAAGAATCAAGTCTTGTAGCATTTTCATTACCTTCAGGGAACAGTCAGGTCAGGCACAGGTTGAGGAAAATAAAGTAACTTGTTTTTAAGCACTTGAAATTCTAGGTTGCTCCAAATTCCAAGAGGTAAGCCATTGTAGAGCCTAGAGGTAACTTGGTTTCCCACATGCAAAGTAACGACATAGATGAGATCAATACATGTAAAGTTGCCTCTCCCTCCTTTAATGTTCAGGCTATGTAACCACTGTTTAATGGAATTTCCATTTAGACAGTTAGTAGTTCCCTTTACACATCCTACTAAACCCTGATACCAATAAGCATAGTTGACTTCTGAACAGTGGCTACATGAACAGTCTCATATATAACTTCTAGAAGAGCTACTGAAGTCCATTTCAACACAGGAAGAGTGTGTATCTTTCAGATGAGAAGCTCCTTGCACCTGTCATGGTTTGAATGAATGTGCTTATAAGTTTTGAGCATTTGAATATTTGGTTCCCAGCTGTTGGCTGTTCTGGAGAATAAGAAATTGTGGCAATGACAGGAAGACTGTTTCTGGTAATGTTGTAAGTTTTGAAAAGATTCAGTTTTAGGTGGGCTCTCTTGGCTTCTGGTTCATGATTTGAGATATAAGCTCTCAGCTTTGCCCCAGCACCTGCCCTCTCTGCTCCACTACCATGAACTCTAACACTCTGGAATTGTAAGCCCAAAACAAATCCTTTGTTTTATAAGTTGCCTTTGTCACAGCATATTTTTATTGTAATAAAAAATAACGAATACACCACCACAGACTGTGATGGCCTTACACCCCAGCCATGATTTAGATGAAGACCCTAGTCCCTAGAATTATTCAGACTGTGGAAAAGAAAGCATTGATTTCTTTTTTCTCTACAGATAAGTGTTACTGCAACTATTACTGTAACCATCAGATTTTTAGCCTTTTCAAATGTACTCATCATGGCCAAAGTCAGAAAAGATAAATAAATTTACATACATATAAATTAATTTACATTAATTTAAATATTATGACCACAGACTGACAAGGAAGAGAAAACACATGTAATATAATTGCATTTTACTAGAGTGCACTGCAGTGTTTGTTATTCAATAATAAATCATAAAATCATACTAGAAACTAAATATGGGGAGGTTATTTAAACTAAAAATCTAAAGAGGGTATTTACAGGTCTACACACAAGTAAAGAACTCATGCAACCTGACATATGGGAAGCTTAGTCCACTGAGAAATTAAATTATTCAAAATATTTTATATAACAGGGCTCATATGGTATACTCAACTGCAAAATTAGACTAAGAGAATTTTTATGACTCAAAAATTAATTTTCCTTTTTACACTAGTATATTGTACAGATCAAGGAGGAGTTCTGAGGTAAGAAGATATGTCATTCTTTGTGATAAATCTCATAGATCTGTGTGTTGTCAAGGAAATATGGGAGGGACAAAATTAATCATGTATTAAAAAAGAAATTCTCATGGGTTTGGGCCTTTCTAGTTCATAAGGGTGGGGCATTAGGGGCTTCTTGGTATCAAGAAATAGCTTGTTTGCTCTTACAGGTGACATGACTCTTCACAGCCAGGACTTCAGGACAACAGTGATGCAACCTCGGCACTGAGGTGTGCATGGAGCCTTCCCTAGGCTATTAGATGTTTGAGAATGTTCATTGTGACTTCTCAGTGATGAACAAGTAGTATACTTTGGACAATACATTTCAATGAATAAAATTATAGAAATTAACATGTGTAGGGAGATTGTTCAACAAAATGAGAGGATTCAAATCTTACGACCCCCTGAACTGCATTTGGGTCTCTCTGACTCAGCAGACCTGGAATGTCCCTTCTCTAAGTGAACCTTTTCCTGTTGAGTAACACTTTTTATGTTGATTGTGTCTAGCTCTTAAGGCCCAGTGATTAATTATCTCACCCTAGGGGCCTGGTTCATGGGTCACTTGGGACTCTGAGCAATGGAATTCTTCTACCGATTCTTCCAAGGCAGTGTTCTCTGTGTGTGCCAGAGAGAATGTTTCTCAAGTGTGGCTTCCTTTATTCTATCAATCTTGTGCTCACAGTTTATATATTCTTTAAAGGTGGGTTTGGGCTACATATGTTTGAGGATGAGTAATGTATTTATAGTTGGAGAAGGTAAAAATAAGCAAACAAACAACAACAAAAAACAGATGTCTTTAGAGATTTAAGAGGGAAATGAGACCAGAGTGTGAATTCACTCCTGTGTGTGTCCACATTGATAGTGTGTGAGAATCTTTACTGTGAAAGTCTTCTCATGGTGGGGTGAGGCAGGAGTTTGTGTTACTCCTGCTTTTTCACTGCCCTTTCTCTCTGACAATGTCTGAAATAGGAATAGAGTGTCTTAAAAATTTAAATGTCTTATCTGTAGTCACAGTACTGTAAGAAATTGATTCTAGTCTCAGGAGAAAAATAGACTTGCACTAACAAGTATCTCACCAATTCCTCATAATCTCCTTATCCTGACTCCTCAATGGTGATGCTGGAAGTGAAGCCTGGAGAGGCATCAGACAAACAGAGATCAGTAGAGGCATTCTTCTATCTTGTTTTACCAGACTCCCTACAGCAAAACAGGGAGAGATGTTATTTGGCCCTGAGAGCTTAGCACAGCTGACTCCATGTGGAAGTATCAGCCAGGATGCAAAACATAAAAACTCAACATTTAGACAGCACCACCTCCCAACTAAGTCCTAATCCATTAAAGTCCATAGTTCTTGGAGAGTCTCTAATGGCACTAACTTTGATTTTTCGTTTCTGTAGTTCTGTTTCTGGTTAACTGTTCTTGTTAAGTGAAGTGTGTAATCTCAGGACATTTGTGTGTATGTGTGTGTATGTGTGTGTGTGTGTGTGTGCTTAATATCTCATCCTGAGAAAAGCTTGGGGGTTCATTGGGATTCTGAACACTCAGTTTAGTGGCTGGTGGCTAAAATGACTTTCTATTGGCTCAAATCCATGTTGTTGCAGTCTTCTCTGGTGACTGCCCCACAACAAGAGAACATGAGAAAGAATTCAGGAGAGAGGCCTTGGGGTCATTTCAGAGGGAAAGGGGTTATATTTTGTGTAATGTTATTTTGGGCAAGATATTTCTTTGATGTGTCGAGATGCAGTGAAAGAATGAAGAAAACCATTTTCTTTTCTTTTTTATTATTTACACTTTATTCATTTTGTATCCCCCCATAAGCCCCTCCCTCCACCCCTCCCAATCCCACTCTCCCTCCCATTTCTGCATGCATGCCCCTCCCCAAGTCCACTGATAGGGGAGGTTCTCCTCTCCTTTTTGATCTTAGTCTATCAGTTCTCATCAAAAGTGGCTACATTGTCCTCTTCTGTGGCTTGGTAAGGCTGCTCCCCCCTCAGGGAGAGGTGATCAAAGAGCAGGCCAATCAGATTATGTCAGAGGCAGTCCCTCTTCCCATTACTAAGTAACCCACTTGGACACTGACCTGCCATGGGCTACATCTGTGAAGGGGTTCTAGGTTATCTCCATGAACAGTCCTTGGGTGGAGTATGAGTCTCTGGGAAGTTCCCTGTGTTCAAATTTTCTTGTTCTGTTGCTCTCCTTGTGGAGTTCCTGTCCTCTCCAGCTCATACTAAACCATTTTCTTAACAGCAGCTCTGCTGGATAACTGCTGATCCAGTATCTAGGGAGTATGTGGTACTCAGACTTGTAAGTACACATTTCACCTGCCTTCTTGATTTATTGTTTTACAGTCTTCCTTTTCACCTCTTTGTATTTTGTGATCATATCTATTCAAGAAACATCAGCAGAGAGCTGTTAAATTTTCTATCAAGTATTTTATTGGTTTTTATTGCCTGGTTGAAGTTATGTTTGATAGCAAACTGCTATGAGATTTTTGGTGTGGAACAATGACAGAAGGAACATGAAATTGGGACGGGCTATGTTTTTTTTAAATTTATTTATTGTTATTAATTATAGGTTATTCACTTTGTATCTCAGTTGTAGCCCCCTTGTTCCCTCTCAATCCTACCCTCCTCATCTTCTCCCATGCCCCTCCCCAAGTCCACTGATAGGGGAGGTCCTCCTATCAGGTCTTATCAGGTCTTATCAGGATGGGTGCATTGTCTTCCTCTGTGGCCTTGTAAAGCTGCTCCCCCCTCAGAGAGAGGTGATCAAAGAACCAGCCACTGAGTTCATGTCAGAGACAGTCCTTGTTCCCATTACTAGGAAACCCATTTGGACACTGAGCTGCCATGGCTATATCTGTGCAGGGGTCTAGATTATCTCTATGCATGGTCCTTGGTTGGAGTATAAGTCTCAGAAAAGACCCCTGAGCCCATATTTATTTGTTCTGTTGCTCTCCTTGTGGGGCTCCTGTCCCCTCCGTGTCTCTCTATCTCCCCCATCTTTTATAAGATTCCCTGCACTCCTCCCAAAATTTGGCTATGAGTCTAAGGATCTACTTTGATAACCTGTTGGGTAGAGTCTTTCAGAGGCCCTCTGTGTCAGGCTCCTGTCCTGTTCCCTATTTTCTCCTTCTTCTGATGTCCATCCTGTTTGCCTTTCTGAGTAAAGATTGATAATCTTACCCAGGGTCCTTCTTCTTGCTTACCTTCTTTAGGTGTACAGATTTTAGTATGTTTATCCTATATTATATTTCTAATATCCACTTATGAGTGAGTTTATACCATGTGTGTCTTTTTGCTTCTGGGATACCTCACTCACTATGATATTTTCTAGATCCCACCATTTACCTGCAAATTTCATGATTTCTTTGTTTTTAATTGCTGAGTAGTATTCCATTGTGTAAATGTACCACAATTTCTTTATCCATTCCTCAGTTGAGAGACATCTGGGTTGTTTCCAGATTCTGGCTATTATGAATAAAGCTGCTAAAAACATGGTTGAGCAAATGTCCTTGTATACTTGTGCATATTTTGGATATATATGACTAGGAGTAATATAGCTGGATCTTGAGGTAGCTCTATTCCTAATTTTCTGAGAAAGTACCAGAATCTACTGTTTTGGTAATTCTACTTTCATGTCTTGAATTGTTTTGATTATTTCATTGAACTGTCTGTGTTTTCATGGTATTCATTAAAGCATTTATTGATATTTTCTTTAAGGTCCTTGAACCAATTTATGATTGCTATTTTAAAGTCGTTTTCTTCTGCTTCTTGCTTTTTTTAGGGCCTATTGGAAGAGTGTTGCTGGCTTCTGGAGGAGGCATGTGGTCTCACTGTTCATGTTTGTGGTTTTTGTTTCTTTGTTTGCTGGGATCTAGGCATTTGTAATTATAATGTTTGAAGTGTTTCTTGGTGTAAATATCTTGTTGTCTTTGTTGGATGGGTATTATATTCTTTGCTTGGTATTATTCACTCTGTATCCTAGCCAAGTTTGGGTTCTCTGACTCTCAGTCTACTGTGGCCACTGGCATTTCCTGGTAGAATGTGGTTTTGTGATACGGTAAGGAATGTCAGAAATGAGTGGAGGTGATTAGAAAGAAAGACCATTTTCTCAGAATGTGAGACAATGTCTTGCGCATGTTCTATAGGCCACGATCATTTGTGTGACATGTCCAGCAGTAGTTGGCCAACACAAAGTAAACTAAATTATCTTTATTAACATGTTGTTGGGCCTGGAGAGGTGGCTCAGAGTTTAAGAACCCTGGCTATTCTTTGAAAAGTTCTGAGTTCAATTCCCAGCAACTACATGGCAACTTGTAACCATCTATGAGACAATCTGGTGCCCTCTCTGGCATGCAGGCAGAATGATGTATAAATAATAAAACATTAAAAAAAAACATGTTGTCTCATAATTGCTTTGTTTTGGCATTTTTAACCTTACTGGTCATTTGCTAGTATATTATGGCTTCTGATTTTATGTTTATATGGTATGTGAGCATGCGTGTGTGTGTGCATCCATCTTTCTCTGTCTGTCTCTTTCTGTCTTTTTGTCTCTGTCTCGTCTGAATCTCTCTCTCTCTCTTTCTCTTTCTCTCTCTCTCTCTCCCTCTGTGTGTGTGTGTGTGTGCGTGTGTATAAAATGTTTTGCTGTGGATCTCTTTATCTGTTCCTATCTTTTGCAAGAGGATGCTTCTCTGATGATGACTGAAAAAGCCACGTATCTATGAATATTGCAGAATATCATTAGGAGTCATTTTATTGGTAATTGTTTTTAGACCACTAGCATTTAGTTTTGCCAGAGGTCTCTGGTCTCTCTAGTATCTGGCTCTTGGTGACCCAAGCAGTGATAAGCATGGGTTCCCCATCCTGTGGAGTGAGACTTAAATCAAATTAACATTGGTTGACTGCTTACACATGCTCTATCCCACCAATGTCTAGTATATTTGGCAGGCCAGATGGATTGTATGACTAATATTTTGAGGCTGGGTTGGTATTTATGTTTCTCTTTTTGTAGCCTGTATGGTAACTTCCTGTACTAAAGATACTAGAATGTAGGGATAAAGGCTTTATGTAGGTACCAGCTCTACTTCTCCATGTTCAATGAGATGTGTGCTTATTGTAGTCAGCAATGAGGTCATATTGTCAGTTTACAAAGAGTAACCCATTTTCTTAGCCAGAGTCTGGATAGTTTGATTCCCGTGGGACCCCCTTGACTAAAAACTCAATAGAATGCAGCCCAGTTTCAGTACTAGAAGCCTCATTTGGTTATAAGAAATGGCTAGCTGGATATCCTTGTCTCTCATTATTAGGAGATACCATTAAAATTACCTTCATATATTTTTGAAAATTTCCACCACATTAGGTTTCTATAGCATACCTCAAATGCACCTCAACTCTAGCTGTCTCTCCCCATATTCACTCCCTCAACCATTTCTATTTTCCTCCTCCCCACCTGAATCTTCCCATTTCTAGCCCACCAACACTCAGTCCACCCCAAAAAAATTATTCTATTTCCCTTCCCAGGGATATCCATATGGTCCTCCTAGTCCCTTTCTCTATAACCTCTCTGGTTCTATGGGCTGTAGGTTGGTTATCATTTATTAAATGGCTAATATTCACAAATAAGTGAATAAATACAAGATTTACCTTTTGGGTCTGAGTTTCCTCACTCAGGAAGATTTTTTTCTCATTCCATCCATTTGCATGCAATATTCATCATCTCATTTTTTTCTCTATACAGGTAGTACTAAATTGTGTAAATGTACCACATTTTCTTCATCTATTCATCTGTTGAGGAAGATCTAGGTTGTTTCCAGTTTCTGGATATTATGCATAGAACAGAAATGAACATAGAAGAGCAATATCCTCATGGCAGGATGAAGTACCCTTTGGGTATATACCCAAGAGTAATATAGCTAGATCTTGTGATCAATCTATTCTCAACTATCTGAGGCACTTCCATATTTATTTCTGTACAAGTTTTCACGCCCACAGGTAATGGATGAATGTTTCCCTTACTTCACATTCCTACCAGCATGAGCTGTCAGTTGTATTACTGATCTTAGCTATTCTGATAAGTGTAAGATGGAATCTCAAAGTACTTTTCACTTGCGTTTTCCCTGGTGGCTAAGGATGTTGAACATTTCCTTAAATATTTGTCAAGTATATGACAGTTCTCTAATGAGAATTCTCTGTTTATATCTGTACCCTATTTTAATTTGATAGTTTGGTTTTTAATAGCTACTTTAATGGGTTTTAAACATATATTTTGAATATTAGACTATTATCAGATATAGACTTGGTAAAAATCTTTTCCCATTCTGGAGGTTCCAGCTTTGTCCAATTGACAGTGTTCTTTGCCTTACAAGAGTTTTTTTTAACTTCATGAGGTCCCATTTAATTTTTTAGCCTTTTTATTTTTAATTAATTAACTAATTAATTATACATGCAGATTGTAGGCTCTCCCTCCTCTCCCAGTTCCCTCTGTGCCCCCTCACCAACCCCTCAGATAAGGGAGTCTCCCTCCTATCTTCTCAGACCAGCACATCAACTCTAGTCAGGACTTAGTGAAATTTTTTCTTCTGTTTCCTGATCATGCAGCCCTGCCAGGGGAAGGTGATTAAAAAGAAAGCAACAGAACCCATGTCAGACACAATCCCCTTCTCCCTTTCTTTTTTTTAATTCTTTATTAATTACACTTTGTTCCCTTTGTATCCCTCCTATGGTTCCCTCCCTCCTCCTGTCCCAATCCCTTCCTTCCTCCCCACTCTGCACACATGCCCTCCCCAAGTCCACTGATATGGAAGGTCTTCTTTTCCTTCCTTCTGATCCTAGTCAATTAGGTCTCATCAGGAGTGGCTGCATTGTCTTCCTCTGTGGCCTGGTAAGGCTGCTCCCCCCTCAGGGGGAGGCAATTAAAGAGCAGGCCAATCAGTTCATGTCAGAGATAGTCCCTCTTCCTATTACTGAGCTGCCATGGGCTACATCTGTGCAGGAGTCTTAGGTTATCTCCATGCATGGTCCTTGGTTGGAGGATAAATCTCAGGAAAGACCCCTGTGCTCAGATTTTTGGTTCTGTTACTCTCCTTTTGGAGTTCCTGTCATCTCCAGATCTTATTGTTTCCCACTTCTTTTATAAGATTCCTTGCACTCTGCCCAAAGGTTGGCCATAAGTCTTAGCATCTACTTTGATAGTCTGAAGCACAGAGCTTTTCAGAGGTCCTCTGTGGCAGGCTCCTGACTTGTTCCCTCTTTTCTCCTTCTTCTTATGCCCATCCTCTTTGCCTTTCTGGATAGGGATTGAGAATTTTATCAAGAGTCCTCCCTCTTGATTAGTTTTTTTAGGTGTACAGATTTTAGTAGGTTTATCCTGTATTATATATCTATATGAGTGAGTATATATCATGTGTGTCTTTCTGCTTCTGGGATAGCTCACTCAGGATGATCTTTTCCAGATCCCACCATTTACCTGCAAATTTCATGATTTTCTTGTTTTTTATTGCTGAGTAATATTCCATTGTGTAGATGTGAGGTCCCATTTATTAAACGTTGATCTTAGTGCCTATGCTAGAGATGTTCTGTTCAGGAAGCTGTCTCCCATGCCACTATGTTCAAGGCTTCTCCCCACTATCTCTTCTATCAGGTTCAGTGTATCTGATCTTACATTGAGGTCTTTGATCCATTTGGACTTGAGTATTGTGCAGGGTAGTAACTATTTATGTTTACATTTTTCTACATTCAGCTATCCAGTTTGACAAGCACTATTTATTAAAACCATTGGTTTTTTTTTTTTTTTGGCTTGTATTACTGGCTTATCAAACATAAGGTGTCGGTATGTGTGTGGATTTATGTTTGTGTCCTTAATTTGATTGATCTACTTGTCTGTTTTTAAGCCAATATCATGTGGATTTAATTATTATAGCACTGTAGTGCACCTTGGAATCAGGAATAGTGAGAACAAAGCTGGCAATCTTGTTTGTTTTTCTTAGTTGCCTGTTTGTTTTTCTAAAGAAAGAGAGCTTGGATTAGGATGATGTGGTAGTTTGAATGGGACTGTCTCCCACAGGGGCTCATAACTTTAATGCTTAGTCACCAAAGACTGGCAATATTAGGAGATGTGACTTTGTTGAAGTAGGCATGGCATTATTTTGAGTTAAAAAATAGATTGCATAAAATTCTCAAAGAACGTATTAAAAAATAACATGGTTTCAGAGGTCATTTCCATACCTTGTTGATATTCTAGATTTAAGCATCTTCCTCAAAGTAGTTCCCATAGGGAAGTTCCTGTAACAAATGGGCTAATGTAATCATGTTATTTTCTTAGAAAGGCCTTTAAAGTCTAATGTATGAGCTAGACATAAGGATGTGGAATTCCAACTGCTTCATCATCTGTTCTCACAGATGAGCTGTTGATCCTAGAGATTAATAGCTGTTCTCAGATTACAGGATTCTGTTGAAGAATAACTGTCAGGGGATTTGATAAAAATTAGATCAAGATCCAGATGATTATAGAAGGATCTGGGACAGAGTCAAGTATAGGTGAAAAGGTCTGCTAATTCAGGCATAGTGTCTGAGTAACAAGGAAAATTTACTCTTTGTGTGTGATGGAGAACACCAGGAGGCCTTGGCCAGAGTTTTCTCTAAGACAATGACTGACAACGTGGACTTTGTTTGATTGCATTAAAGTTTCTCTTTTCTTCTGAAATATGGAGAAGAAAGATAAGTTTGATCTCAGGTTCTTTCCACAAGGGACATGGATTTATGGCATAGACAAGTCATGTTCATGTGTTCCTCAGAGTAAAATCCTTGCCAGAATTAGAGAACAATGAGCAAAAATTGATTCTCACACTACCTGTTCACAGAAAGGGCTTCTTTGCTGTCCATCTTCAATTTCACTATGAGATGGCAAGACTCAGAATGCAGCACAGTTGTTTTATGTTGATTCCCAAGCAGAGAATCTGACATTAAAGAGACTCAAAGAAGGACACGAGGAAACAACAACATAAAATTTCTTGAGTTGTATTCCAACTCAAATATACAATTTCTGTATCCATTCCTCCATTGAGGGACATATAGGTTGTTTCCAGATTCTAGCTATTATGAATAAAGCTGCTATGAGCATGGTTGAGCAAATGTCCTTGTTGTATATTTGAGCAGCTTTTGGATATATGCCTAGGAGTGATATAGCTGGGTCTTGAGGTAGCACTATTCTTAACTATCTGAGAAAGCACCTCACAGTATTGATTTCTAAAGTGGTTGTACAAGTTTATATTCCCACCAACAAGGGAGGAAGATCCCCCTTTTTCCACATCCTCTCCAGCATATATTGTCACTTGAGTTTTTTATGTTAGCCATTCTGATGGGTATGAGGTTAAATCTCAGGGTTGTTTTGATTTGCACTTCCCTGATGATTAAGGAGGTTTAACATTTCTTTATGTGTTTCTCTGCCATTCGATATTCCTCTACAGAGAATTCTCTGTTTAGCTCCATACCCCATTTTTTAATTGGATTGTTTGATTTGTTGCTTTTTAACTTCTTGAATTCTTTATATATTCTGGATATTAACTCTCTGTCAAATGTAGGGTTGGTGAAGATCCTTTCCTAGTCTGTAGCTTGTCGTTTTGTTCTGAGGACAATGTCCTTTGCTTTACAGAAGCTTTTGTTCCATGAGGCACAATGAAATACTACTCAGTAATTAAAAACAAAGAAATCATGAAATTTGCAGGGAAATGGTGGGAATCTAGAAAAGTTCATCCTGAGTGAGGTATATCAGAAACAGAAAAACATGTTATATACTCACTTATATGTGGATATTAGAGATATAATATAGGATTTTAAAAAACATAATAAATTTAAATAAGCTAACCAAGAAGGAGGACTCTGGGTAAGATTATCAATCCTCACTCAGAAAGGCAAATGGGATGGACATAGGAAGAGGAAGAAAACAGGGAACAAGTCAGGAAGCTACCACAGAGGGCCTCTGAAAGATTCTACTCAGCAGGGTATCAAAGTAGATGCTCAGACTCATAGCCAAACTTTGGTAGAGTGCATGGAATCTGATGAAAGAAGGGGGAGATAAAAGACCTGGAGGGGACAGGAGCTCCACAAGGAGAGCAACAGAATCAAAATATCTGAACAAATGGGGTCTTTTCTAAGACTGATACTCCAACCAAGGATTATGCATGGAGATAACCTAGAACCCCTGCACAGATGTAGCCCATGGCAGCTCAGTGTCCAAATGGGTTTCTTAGTAATGGGAACAAGGACTGTCTCTGACATGAACTCAATGGCTGGTTCTTTGATCACCTCCCCCTGAGGGGAAGCAGTCTTACCAGGCCACAGAGGAAGACAATGCAGCCAGTCCTGATAAGACCTGATATGTTAGGGTCAGAGGGAAAGAGAGGAGATTCTCCCTTACCAGTGGACTTGGGGAGGATCATGGAAGGAGAGAAGGGAAGGATTGATTGGGAGGGAATGAAGGAGGGTGCTTTAGCTGACATACAAAGTGAATAAACTATAATCAAAAATTTCTTTTTTAAAAAAATAAAAGAAAGATAAGTTTAAAAAAAAAACCTTTCATTTCTTTTACCAGCCACTCTGCCTCTTAATTTCTAAACTCCATGATTTTCCAGTTTAGAATTTTATGTTACCTTTTTATATATAACAGAGTGGAGAATCTATAGTACTTCTTGAGGGATTTAAAAAACACATATGCATTTATATCTCCTCACAACTTCTCTGGAAGGTGAGATTCCTGGACAAAAAAAAAAAAGGAAAAGGAAAGAAAGCTTGTAGAGTCCTTTTGTTGGGGGTGGGTTGGGTGTTGGATTCAGTGTCGTACCTCAGTGTGATAGAGGGCTTTTCTTGAGTTTATGAATCAATACAAGTTCAACTTCCTCCAAATAGTTGAGTAGGGTTCCAGTTATGTCAAATCATAACTGACTGGGTGTGCAGTTCTCCAGAGTTACTAGTTGGTAACATGTTTTGCCTCTGGGTAAAATGTTATTTGTTAGATGGGTTGGTATTTCTGCTTGAGTACGCCTCATATCTTCCCAGGATCCTACCCTGAAGTAGGTCTCCAGCTTGTAGACAGCCCCACCTTCAGTTTCTCTTTTCTCTACAGTTCAGGGGAAAAGACAAATAGAGCAGAGTTTGACTGAATGCCTAATTCATGATACTCTACTAAGCTTACAGACAGGAGCCTGTCAGGGTTGTCCTCTGACAGGTGCTACCCAGCAGCACCTCAAAACAGATGCAGAGACTCACAACCAACTATTGGGAGATGGGTAAGGAGTCTTATGGAAAAAAATAGGATGAAAGAGAAAAGGACCTGGAGGAAACAGGAGAAGACCAACAGAGCCAACTAACCAGGACACAGGGGGACTTGCTGAGAGTGAAGCATCAACCAAGAACCATACACAAACTGGACTTAGACCCCAAACAAAGATGTAGCAGATGAGCAGTTTAGGTCTCAGATGGGTCCTCTAGTAAGGGAAGATTGCACTGGACACAGACTCAGTTGCTAGCTTCTAGATTATGTTTCCCTGGCAGGGTTGCCTTGTCAGGCCACAGGGAAGAAGACAAGCTCAATCCTGATACAACTTGATGAGCTAGAATGGATGGTAAATGGAGCTACTCTTTTCTGAGGGGGGTGGGACTAGGAGGGGAGGAGGGATGGGCTACAACAAAAATGTAAAGTGAATAAAAATTAATAAATAGTTTTTTTTTAAAATAGGGTGGTTTGGCCAGGTGGTAGTGATACTCACCTTTATTCCCAGCACTCAGGGAAACAGAGGCACATAGATCTCTCTAAATCTGAGTCTTGCCTGGTCTACAGAGTGAGTTCCAGGACAGTCAAAGCTACACAGAAAAACTCTGTCTCTAAAACAAAACAAAGCAAAACCAAAAAGATGGGTCATTTTGTAGGTGGAACATTCATCTTGTTCTTTTTTTTTTAAATTCACTTTACATCCTTGTTGTAGCCCCATCCCTCCTCACCTCTCAGTCCCACCTTTCCTCCCTCCTCCTCTCCTCTTTCTCAGAAAATGGGAGCCCTTCTTCCCATTCACCCCAGCTCATCAAAAAGCATCAAGACTGAGCCTGTCTTCTTCCCCTGTAGCCTGGCAAGGCAGACCTTCCAGGGGAATGTGATCAAAAAGTTTTTAAGAGAGTCAATGTCAGAAAGAGTCCCTGATTTCCCTACTGGGGGACCCACATAAAGCCTATGGGGCCCATTGACTGCATTTCTGTAGGGGACCTAGGTTCTGGCCATGTATGGTCCTTAGTTGATGCTTCAGTCTCAGCAAGTCCCTCTGGGCCCTGGTTAGTTGGCTCTGTTGGTCTTCTTGTGGAGCTCCTGTCCCCTCCAGGTCCTTTTTTTTCTCTTTCTTCACATATTTCCACAAGATTCCCTACACATCACCCAACATTTGGCTGTGAGTCTCAGCATCTGTTTTGAGGCATTGCTGGGACCACTCTGACAGGCTCCTGTATGCAAGCTTCAGAGAGTATTATTCATAGTATCAGGAGTTGTCGGTCTCCCATAGGGTGGGTCTATGGTTGAGCTAGACATTGTCCTCAATATAATACCAGATACCCTAAATCTATTAGACAGAAAGTGAAGAGTCTCAAACTCATTGCACAGGAGACAACTTCTTGAACAGAACATCAACAACTCAGGTTCTAAGATCAACAATTAAGAAATGGCACCTTTTACTCTGGAAGTCAATCTGGCGCTTTCTCAGACAACTAGGAGTAGTGCTACCTCAAGACCCAGCTATACCACTCCTAGGTATATACCCAAAATTTGCTCAAGTACACAACAAGAACATTTGTTCAACCATGTTCGTAACAGCTTTATTTGTAATAGCCAGAACTTGGAAACAACCCAGATGTCCATCAACGGAGGAATGGATACAGAAATTGTGGTATTTTTACACAATGGAATACTACTCAGCAATCAAAAAGGAGGAAATCATGAAATTTGCAGGCAAGTGGTGGGATCTAGAAAAGATCGTTCTGAGTGAAGTATCCCAGAAGGAGAAAGACAAACTTGGTATATACTCGCTTATATAGACCTACAAGATATGATAAACATAATGAAATCTACACACCTAAAGAAGATAATCAAGAAAGTGGACACAGGCGAAGGTGATTAATCCTCATTTAGAAAGACAAATGGGATGTGCATTGAACTTATGACAGGAGTCTACCACAAAAGGCATCTGAAAGACTCTACCTAGCAATGTTTCAAAGCAGACACTAAGACTCATAACCAAACCCTTGGCAGAGTGCAGGGAATCATATGAAAGAAGGGAAGTTAGTATGATATGGAAAGGATAGGAGCTCTACAAGGACCAAATATATCTGGGCACAGGGTCTTTTCTGAGACTGACACTCAACCAAGGACCATCTATGGATATAACCTAGAACTTCTGCTCGGATGTGGCCCGTGGTAGCTCAGTAACCAAGTAGTTTTCCAAAGTAAGGGGAACACGGACTATTTCTAACAGGATCTCAAGGGCAGGCTGTTTGACACCCCCCTCCCCGGGGAGGAGCAGTCTGTTAGGCCACAGAGGAGGACTTTGCAGCCAGCCCTGAAGATACCTGATAAAACAGGGTCAGATGAAAGGGGAGGAGGTCCTCCCCTATCAGTGGACTTGGAAAGGGGCAGGGAGGAGACCAGGGAGGGAGTGTGGGGTTGGGGAGGGAATGAGGGAGCGGGATACAGCTGGGACACAGAGTTAACAAAATGTAACTAAAAAGAAAAAAAAATAATTAAAAAAAAAAAAGAAATGGCACCTTTTGAAACTGAAAAGCTTCTGTAAGACACTATCAATAGAACAAAATGACAGTCTACAGATTGGAAAAGATCTTCACCAATCCTACAGATGACAAAGGGCTAATATCCAAAATATGTACTGAACTCCAGAAATCAAACACCATAAGCAAAGCAACCCAATTAAAAAATGGAGTACAGCACTAAACAGAGAATTCTCAACAGAGGAATCACGAATGACAGAGGAGCACTTAAAGCCATTTTCAACACCCTTGGTCATCAGGGAAATGCAAATAAAAATGACTCTGGGATTCTATTTCACACTAATCAGAATGGCTAAAATCAAAATCTCAAGTGATGGCACATGCTGGGGAAGGTGTGGTGAAAGGAGAACACTCCTTTATTGCTGATGGGTATGTAAACCTTGTGCTACTACTTTGGAAATTAATCTGTTTTTTGTCGTTGTTGGTTTTTGTTTTTTCAGAAAACTGGGATTAGCTTTACCTCAAGACCTCTCCTAGGCATATACCCCAAAGACACTCCACCATACAAGAAGGACACTTGCTCAAGTATGCTCATAGCAACTTTATTCACAATAGCCAGAATCTAGAAACAACCCAGATGCCCCTCAACTGAAAAATAGATAAAGAAATGGTGCCACATGTACACAATGTAATACTACTCAGCTATTAAAAACAAATAAATAGTAAAATTTAAAAGCCAATGGATGGAACTAGAAAAGATCTTCCAGAAAGACACACATATACTCACATATAAGTGAAATTTAGCCAAATAGTACAGGATAAGCGTACTATGAGGCACAGACTAAAAAAAGATAAGTAACACAGAGGATCCAAGGGAGGATGCATAAATCTCACTAGGAAAGGGAGACAGAGTAGACAGAGATAGTGGCTGAAGAGAGGGAACCAGGTAGGAGAGGGAGTTCAGTGAGGTAAGATGATATAGGACAGAGCTGGGGAGAACAAAGGTAAGAGGACTGTAGAGAAAAAAGAAACTGGTGGTGGAGGTATATCTGTGTGAAAAGCTGGAGGCCTAAGTCAAGGTAAGTTCCTGGAAGGAGACTCCTAGTAGCAGAAGGGATAGAGACTAAAGAGAACACTCTTCTAACTAGACTAGTCTCCTAGCAGAGGAAGGGGAACACCAATACACCCATGAAAACTTCGACCCAAAATTTACCTTGCCTGAAAGATTTGTGCAAAAATAAAGATAGAGATTAAGGAAAAGCTCAACCATTGCCTTGGCCAACCAAAGATCCACACTATGGGAGAGCACCAACCCATGACACTATGAATGAAGCTCTGCTAAACATTCAGACAGGCACGTGATAGAGTTGGTTTATTTATAATCTTCTTTACTTCTTCATGTACAATAATCCTTAAGAAATAGAATTGATAGATTAACAGAATATTTTATTTGTGTCTCACACTGAAGGAAAGCTAAGATGATATGAATGAAATTTATAATGCTTCTTAGAGGACAACAAATATATTGTACCTCCTCACAGCTTCTCTGGAATGTGAGCTCTCTGGACAACAAAATGAAAATCAAAGAATGCTTGTAGAGTTCTTTTGTCAGGAGTGGGATTGTGGGCTGAATTCAGTGCTATACCTCAATGTGATAGAGGGGTTTTACCTTGATTTTACACAAGTTCAATGACCTCCAAACAGCCACAGAAGGATTTAAAGAAATTTGATACAGAAGAGTTTTAAGAGGAGGGAATCTCAGGATGTCTTGCCAGGAAGCTACTTGGGATGCATATTCAGCACTGTGCATGGGGTTCTTTTACAATTAATGCATTCTTTAATGTATTGGTAAGATAAAATATAAAAGAAGAGGGAAGAAAGGAAAGATTGCCTAGAGGTAAGAAGAAAAAAAATATGGGAAGATATAAAAGAAAATGTGTGTGGTTGTCTGTTTGCTGCTGCTGCTTCTGTGTGTGTATATATGTGTGTGTGTGTGTGTGTCTGTGTCTCTGTGTGTGTGTGTTTGTGTGTGTGTGCAGGTACATGTATGACAGAAAGAGAGAGAGAAAGAAAGAAAGAGAGATGAGGAACCTGGCCTTCATTTTCTCTTATTTTGTAAGAATGTTGATTACCATGGCAGTGATAGGAAATTGTCTGGTATTATGTATATACCCAAGAGAAACTAAATTGTCACAAGTGTTATAATACACATAACCTTCATGCCAAAATGGTGGCAAATGTACTTAATTTGAAGAATATATAAATGAAATTTGTATTGATATGTTGAAAATAATACATCAACTTAACAAAGCAGTCATAAAATTAAATCCTTTATAGTTTTATTTTCTAATATTTTTGGAATACGGAAATCAATAAGATAGAACATAGGTAACTAAAATAGATTAAAAAGAATTTCAGATACTACATATTGGGATTTATTTTGAATTGATGGATAGTTCTATAATTAGATATCATTAATGGAAGCGTAACAGTGATTAAAATAACAAACACTGAAATATTAATTTTGAGATAAATATATTGTTCTGTGAATACTCCAGTTTAAAGTACATATATAAAACTGTGTCCTGGTGGCACATGTATTTAATCCCACTCAGGAAGCAGAAACAGGCAAATCTCTATGAGTTCCACCCAGGCAGGTCTACATAGAAAGACACATCTCAAAAAATAAGAAAATACTTAGTGAGAAAATGAATCCAGTATCATACTGCAATCAGACAGTGAAGGTTTATAAACTGAGAGATCTAGGTGCATACACACCTGTCATGGTGTTGATCCTGGGGAAACTCATCCCAATGTGTGAGCACCTGTCAGTCATGTAAACCAAAACATTGCTAGGATAGGCTGCTGCTCTGTGGTATATTTTCAAGATGGGACTCATAGCTAACTAACACTGAGGAGCAGGGAATTGTTCTGAGAAGTTTACAATGCTCTGCCCATCATTTTTTGTGTCTTGATACAGCTTCCTGAGGGTTTGACTCAGGAGGTCTGGGTAGATATAGAAATGTGTTTTTCTAGCCAGTCCCCAAGGATAACATTGATACTGAGTGTGATGTTATATAAATGAAAGATTATGCTCACCTGTTGTTCCATCATCTGTTGTCAATGAGAGGCTGTGAGCTTACATTGTAATGCTTGGTAGTTACTTCACTGCATGTTATGCCACAAGCAGGGCTTAGAGATAACAGGTGAGCTTTAGATCACTCAACCTCATCCCCTCACCCTGCCTCATGGTTTTACTACTCAAACTCAACATTGAGAACTCATGACCCCCAAGAGAGTTATAATATGATTCTTGAGGCCATCTGTCATTAAACTCAAAGTCTCATGAACAACATATTTTTTGATGAAGATGCCTGTTCACCTTGAATTATATTGGAGAAAGAACATATATATTACTTTCCTCACATATATATGAGAAAAATAATTTTTGCTTTTTAATTTTTTTATTAATTACACTTTATTTACATTGTATCCCCCCTGTAGTTCCCTCCTCCCTCCCCTCCCAACACTGCCCTTCCTTTTCTTTCTCCACGCATGCCCCTCACCAAGTCCAGTGGTAGTCTTTTTTTCCTTCCTTCTGATCCTAGTCTGAGAGGTCTCATCAGGAGTGGCTGCATTGTCTTCCTCTGTGGCCTGGTAAGGCTGCTCCCCCCTTAGAGGGAGGTGATCAAAGAGCAGGCCAATCAGTTCTAGTCAGAAACAGTCCCTTTTCCCATTACTATGAAACCCACTTGGACACTGAACTGCCATGGGCTACATCTGTGTAGAGGTTCTGGGTTTTCTCCATGCATACTACTTTGTTGGAGTATCAGTCTCACGGAAGGCCCCTGTGCTCAGATTTTTGATTCTGTTGCTCTCCTTGTGGGGCTTCTGTCCTCTCCAGATCTTACTATTTCCCACTTCTTTCATAAGATTCCCTGCAATCTGCCCAAAGGTTGGCCATAAGTCTCAGCGTCTGCTTTGATAGTCTGCAGGGCAGAGCCTTTCAGAGGCCCTCTGTGGCAGGCTCCTAACTTGTTCCCTGTTTTATCTTTCTTTTGATGTCCATCCTCTTTATCTTTCTGGATGGGGATTGAGCATTTTAGCCAGAGTTCTCCCTCTTGATTAGTTTCTTTAGGTGTACATATTTTAGTAGGTTTATCCTATAATATATGTCTATATGAGTGAGTATATACCATGTGTGTCTTTCTGCTTCTGGGACAGCTCACTCAGGATGATCTTTTCCAGTTCCCACCATTAACCTGCAAATTTCATGATTTCATTGTTTATGATTGATGAGTAATATTCCATTGTGTAGGTGTACCACAATTTCTGTATCCATTCTTCAGTAGAGGGGCATCTGGGTTGTTTCCAGATTGTAGCTACTACAAATAAAGCTGATAAAAACATGGTTGAGCAAATGTCCTTATTGTGTACTTGAGCCTCATTAGGATGAATGCCCAGGAGTAGTATAGCTGGATTTTGAGGAAGTGTTATTCCTAATTGTCTGAGAAAGCGCCAGATTGATTTCCAGAGTGGTTGTACAAGTTTACATTCCTACCAGCAGTGGAGGAGGGTTCCAGTTCTTCACAACCTCTCCAGCATGTGTTGTCACTTGAGTTTTATATCTTGGCCATTCTAATGGGTGTAAGGTGAAATCTCAGGGTCGTTCTGATTTCCATTTCCCTGATGAATAATGAGGATGAGCATTTCTTTAAGTATTTCTCTGCCATTCGATATTCCTCTGTCGAGAATTCTCTGTTTAGCTCTAGTACCCATTTTTTTAAATCTTTTATTTTTTTTATTAATTACACTTTATTCATTTTGTATCCCCCCATAAGCCCCTCCCTCCTCCCCTGCCGATCCCGCCCTCCCTCCCCTTTCTGCATGCATGCCACTCCCCAAGTCCACTGATAGGGGAGGTCCTCCTCTCCTTCTTTCTGATCTTAGTCTATCAGTTCTCATCAAAAGTGGCTGCATTGTCCTCTACTGTGGCCTAGTAAGGCTGCTCCCCCCTCAGGGGGAAGTGATCAACGAGCAGGCCAATCAGATTATGTCAGAGGCAGTCCCTTTTCCCATTACTATGTAACCCACTTGGACACTGAACTGCCATGGGCTACACCTGTGCAGGGGTTCCAGGTCATCTCCACAAATAGTCCTTGGTTGGAGTATGAGTCTCTGGGAAGTTCCCTGTGTTCAAATTATCTTGTTCTGTTGCTCTGCTTGTGGAGTTCCTGTCCTCTCCAGCTCTTACTATTTCCCACTTCTTACATAAAATTCCATTCACTCTGCCCATCAGTTGGCCATCAGGCTCAGCATCTGCTTTGACAGTCTATACTGCAGAAGCTTTCAGAGGCCCTCTGTGGCAGGTTTCAAGGTTGTTTCCTGTTTTCTTCTGGCTTTCAGAGGCCCTCTGTAGCAGGTTCCGAGGTTGTTTCCTATTTTCGTTTTCTTCTGATGTACATCCTCTTTGCCTTTCAGGATGGGGATGAACATTTTAGTTAGGGTCCTCTCTTTTGCTTAGTTTGTTTAGATGTACAGCTTTTAGTGGGTTTATTCTATATTGTATGTTTATATGAGTGAGTATATACCGTGAGTGTCTTTTTGCTTCTGGGTCAACTCACTCAGGATGATCCTTTCCAGGTCCCACCATTTACCTGCAAATTTCATGATTTCCTTATTTTTCATTGCTGAGTAATACTCCATTGTATAGATGTACCACAGTTTCTGCATCCATTCTTCAGTTGAGGGGCATCTGGGTTGTTTCCAGCTTCTGGCTATTACAAATAAAGCTGCTACAAACATGGTTGAACAAATGTCCTTGTTGTGTACTTGCGCCTCTTTTGGGTATATGCCTAGGAGTGGTATGGCTGGATCTTGAGGAAGCGCTATTCCTAGTTGTCTGAGAAAGCGCCAGATTGATTTCCAGAGTGGTTGTACCAGTTTACATTCCCACCAGCAGTGGAGAAGGGTTCCCCTTTCTCCACAACCTCTCCAGCATGTGTTGTCCCTTGAGATTTTCATCTTGGCCATTCTGGTGGGTGTAAGGTGAAATTTCAGGGTTGTTTTGATTTGCATTTCCCTAATGGCTAATGAGGTTGAGCATTTCTTTAAGTGCTTCTCTGCCATTCGATATTCCTCTGCAGAGAATTCTCTCTTTAGCTCTGTTCCCCATTTTTTAAGTGGATTACTTGGTTTGTTGCTTTTCAGCTTGTTTAGTTCTTTATATATATTGGATATGAGTCCTCTGTCAGATAGAGGGTTGGTGATGATTCTTTCCCAATCTGTAGGCAGTCACTTTGTTTTGATGATGGTGTCCTTTGCTTTACAGAAGCTTTTCAGTTTCATGAGGTCCCATTTATTGATTGTTGCTCTTAGAGCCTGTGCTGTTGGTGCTCTGTGCAGGAAGTTGTCTCCTGTACCAACGAGTTCTAGGGTATTCCCAAATTTTTTTTCTAGCCGACTTAATGTGTCTGGTTTTATGTTGAGGTCTTTGATCCACTTGGACTTCAGTTTTGTGCAGGGTGATAAGTATGGATCTATTTTCATTTTTCTACATGTAGACATCCAGTTGGACCAGCACCATTTGTTAAAGATGCTATCTTTTTTCCATTGTATGGTTTTGGCATCTTTGTCAAAAATCAGGTGTCCGTAAGTGTGTGGGTTTATTTCTGGGTCTTCTGTTCGATTCCATTGATCCACCATTCTGTTTCTATGCCAGTACCATGCAGTTTTTATAACTGTTGCTCTATAGTACAGCTTGAGATCAGGGATGGAGATACCTCCAGAAGATCTTTTATTGTAGAGGATTGTTTTAGCAATTCTCGGTTTCTTGTTATTCCATACGAAGTTGAGAATTTTTCTTTCCAGGTCTGTAAAGAATTGTGTTGGCAATTTGATGGGAATTGCATTAAATCTGTAGATTGCTTTTGGTAAGATGGCCATTTTTACTATGTTAATCCTGCCAAGCCATGAGCATGGGAGATCTTTCCATCTTCTCATATCTTCCTCTAATTCTTTCTTCAGAGACTTGAAATTTTTTTCATACAAGTCTTTGACTTGCTTGGTTAGGGTTACACCAAGGTACTTTATGTCATTTGTGGCTATTGTGAAGGTTGTTGTTTCCCTAATTTCTTCCTCAGCCCTTTTGTCCTTTGTATACAGGAGAGCTAATGATTTTTTTAGTTAATTTTGTATCCAGCCACTTTGCTGAAGGTATTAATCAGCTGTAGGAATTCCCTGGTAGAGTTTTGGGTGTCACTCATGTATACTATCATATCTTCTGCAAATAGTGATAATTTGACTTTTTTTTTCCAATCTGTATCCCCTTGATCTCCTTCAACTGTCTTATTGCTCTAGCAAGGACTTCCAGCACTATGTTGAAGAGATATGAAGAGAGTGGGCAGCCTTGTCTTGTCCCTGATTTCAGTGGGATTGCTTTAAGTTTCTCTCTGTTCAATTTGATGTTGGCTATAGGCTTGCTGTATATCGCCTTTACTATGTTCAGGTGTGTGCCTTGTATCCCTGATCTCTCCAATACTTTAAACATGAATGGATGTTGGACTTTGTCAAATGCTTTTTCAGCATCTAGGGAGATTATCATGTGGTTTTTTTTCTTTCAGTTTGTTAATATGGTGGATCACATTGATGGATTTCCATATATTGAACCACCCCTACATACCTTGGATGAAGCCTACTTGGTCATAGTGGATAATATCTTTGATGTGTTCTTGTATTTGGTTTCCAAATATTTTGTTAAGTATTTTTGCATCAATGTTCATAAAGGAGATTGGCCTGAAATTCTCTTTCTTTTTTGAGTCTTTGTGAGGTTTAGATACCAGGTGACTGTGGCTTCATAGTGCTCTGGCTTTTTTTGATTGAACTTTTATGCTGGCCTCTACCCATTGGGTTATCTTAGGGTTTTTGAAATTGGTTTCTGGTTTTTCCTGGAATCCTGTGGTGGAGAGAATCCCTTTGGCAGGAAGATGGTTTTTCCTTAAGGAAGCCTTCTCTGCTTTTTGGATATAGTCACTGGATGGCCGGTGTTTTTCTGGAGTTGCCGCTGCTCACCTCAGGTGTAGAGACCTGAATGGTAACTGTGGTCCTTATTGGTGGAGAGGGCTCTCCTCTCACCAGGAGAAGTCCTGGAGAGAGCTGCCCAGTTTCTTGCTGTGAATTTAGTGATCTGCTGCTGTAACCTGTGTGTCCCTTGGTTTGGTCGGTTTTGTTAGGGATAACTGGTTGCCCGGTGGAGCAGTATCTGGGAGTTGATCTCAGGGATCCCGGCCTTTTTTAGGTCTGAGTTTGGGGCTCTGCGCCCCAGTACCCAAGCAGTAATCTGTAGCAGGTGAGTACTGCTCTCCTGGTGACAGCAGGCTATCTGGTGCACAGCAGGTCCCTGGTTTGTGCCAGTCTGTGGAACCTTTTCTGGGGATATACTGGGTGGTTTAAGTCTGTCCCCTTTGCTTAGTTCCCTGTGAGGATTTCTCCAGATAGTGACTCCAAGTCTCTGGTGTCCTTGGGCACACAGTTCTGTCTGTGAGGAATAGTTGGTATAAAGCAGGTCTCTGGGCTGGCAGCACACGCACCTGCCTGCTAGTCTGAGGGAGCTGAGTGCCCAACTACTCTCTGTGCTTCCGGTTTGGGGCCAGATCAGCGATAGTGGCTTGTACCCGCTGGTCTGTGAGAGACTTTCCCCAGGTAAAGCCTGGGTATCCCAACTCAGTACTGTTTCCTTCCTTCCTATGGGGCCTCTCCCGACAGGAACTCCTGAACTGTGTTGCACTAGGGTTCACAGCTCCGTCTGCGCCTGAGAGCTGACATGCACCCCCTGTCTGTGCTGGCGGCGGGAGCCAATTCAGTGATGGCAGCACGTACCCACTGGTCTGTGAGACTTTTTCCAGGGAAATACTTGGGTGATCCGTGGCCAGTCCTGCTACTTTCCTTCCCTGTGGCTTTTTCTTGTGACTGGGACTCTCAGTCTATGATGTTTTTGTGACCACCGTTCAGCCTGGGAAGGTGATCGGGACACGCAGACATGTGGGTCTGCTCTGGCGATCTAGTGCCTGTGTGACCCGGAATCTCTTCTGGGTTCTGGCTGGGTAGCCTGAGCATGGACCTGACTGATTCCCACACTGTGGTGGTTGCCTCTCACCTGGGAAACACTATCTCTGTTGTTTTAGGACCCAGAGTTCAGTCTTTTGGTCGCTGTATGGAAAATGTCCTGCTCCTCAGAGGCAGTGTTCTCCAGGCGTCGCCATCTTGGCCTCCCCTTGTTTATTTCTTTATTTTTGGAAAGCTCAACATATAAGGTATCTATGGGAGATACTAATATTTTCTTAATAATTCTAATAATTTACAGAAAACAAGTCTATAATTGATCTAACATAGAGTATCAGAGGCTTCTTAGCGATATTAACTATTTCAATTATGTTTATTGGTAAATCAGTAGAATATTTCTAATGTAATGGTTTTGGCTTCTTTGTCAAAAATCAAGTATTCATAGGTGTGTGGGTTTATTTCTGGGTCTTCTATTCAGTTCCATTGATCCTCTTTTCTGTTTCTGTGCCAATACCATGCAGTTTTTATTACTATTGCTCTGTAGTACAGCTTGAGATCAGGGATGGAGATACCTCCAGATGATCTGTTGTTGTACAGGATTGTTTTGGAGATTCTGGGTTTTTGTTTCTCCATATGAAACGGAGAATCTTTTTTTCAAGGTCTGTAAAGAATTGATTTGGTATTTTGATGGGAATTGCATTGAATCTGTAGATTGCTTTTGGGAGGATGGCAATTTTCATAATGTTAATCCTACCAATCCATGAGCACAGGAGTTCTTTCCATCTTCTGAGTCCTTCAATTTCTTTCTTCAGAGACTTGAAGTTTTCCTCAAACAGGTCTTTCACTTGTTTGGTTAGTGTCACCCCAAGGTACTTTATGTGGTTAGTGGATATTGTGCAGGGTGTTGTTTTCCTAATTTCTTTCTCAGCCCTTTTGTCTTTGATATACAGGAGGGCTATTGATTTTTATTTTAGTTGATTTTGTATCCTGCCACTTTGCTGAAGGTGTTTATCAGCTGAAGGAGTTCTCTGGTTGAATTTTTGGGGTCACTCATATAAACTATCATATCATCTGCAAATAGTGATACTTTGACCTCTTTCTTTCTGATTTGTATCCTTGATCTCCTTTAGTTGTCTTATTGCTCTGGCTAGGCCTTCAAGTACTATGTTGAAGAGATATGGAGAGTGGGCAGCCTTGTCTTGTCCCTGATTTCAGTGGGATTGATTTAAGTTTCTCTCCATTGAGTTTGATGTTGGCTATAGGCTTGCTGTATATTGCCTTTACTATCTTTAGGTATGTGCCTTGTATCCCTGATCTCTCCAAGACTTTAAACATGAATGGGTGTTGGACTTTGTCAAATGCTTTTTCAGCATCTAAGGAGATGATCATGTGGTTTTTCTCCTTCAGTTTGTTTATGTGGTGGATTACATTGATGGATTTCTGTATGTTGAACCACCCTTGCATGCCTGGGATGAAGCCTACTTGGTCATAGTGGATGATATCTTTGATGTGTTCTTGAATTCGGTTTGCAAGTATTTTATTGAGTATTTTTGTGTCAATGTTCATAAGAGAGATAGCTCTGAAGTTCTCTTTTTTTGTTGGGTCTTTGTGTGGTTTAGGTATCAAGGTGACTGTTGCTTCATAGAATGAGTTTGGTAATGTCCCTTCTGTTTCTATTTTTGTGGAATAGTTTGAGGAGAATTGGTATTAGCACTTCTTTGAAGGTCTGGTAGAATTCTGCGCTGAAACCATCTGGCCCAGGGCTTTTTTTTGGAGGGGAGACTATTAATGACTGCTTCAATTTCTTTGGGAGATATAGGGCTATTCAGTCTTTCTGCCTGATCTTGACTTAATGTTGGTAGATGGAATATATCAAGAAAATTGTCCATTTCGTTTAGATTTTCAAATTTTGTGGCATATAGGCTTTTATAGTATGACCTAATGATTGTTTGGATTTCCTCGGTGTCTGTAGTTATGTCACCCTTCTCATTTCTGATTTTGATGATTTGGATAGATTTTCTGCTTTTTAGTAAGCTTGGCTAAGGGTTTGTCTATCTTGTTGATTTTCTCAAAGAACCAGCTTTTTGTTTCATTGATTCTTTGAATAGTTTTATTTGTTTCTAATTGATTGATTTCAGCCCTGAGTTTGATTATTTCCAGCCTTCTGCTCCTCTTGGGTGTATCTGCTTCTTTTTTTTCTAGGGTTTTCAGTTGGGCCATTATGATACTTGTATGTGATGTTACAAATTTCTTCTTGAAGGCACTTATTGCTATAAATTTTCCTCTGAGCACTGCTTTCAATGTGTCCCATAAATTTGAGTATGTTGTGCCTTCATTTTCATTGAATTCTAGGAAGTCTTTAATTTCTTTCTTTATTTCTTCCTTAACCCAGCTGTCGTTGAGTAGCAAGTTGTTCAGTTTCCATGTGCATGTAGGTTTTTTGTTATTTCTGTTGTTGTTGATGTCCAGCTTTCGTCCATGGTAGTCCGATAGAATACAAGGGATTATCTCAATCTTTTTGTATCTGTTGAGGCTTGCTTTGTGACCAACTATATGGTCTATTTTGGAGAAGGTTCCATGCACTGCTGAAAAGAAGGTATACTCTTTTGAGTTTGGGTGGAAAGATCTGTAGATGTCTATTAGGTCCATTTGATAAGTCCCTAAAGGGACTCTGTAAGTGCTTTTATTTCCCTATTTGGTTTCTGTCTAGTTGATCTGTCCCTTGGTGAGAGTGGAGTGTTGAAGTCTCCCACTATTAGGGTATTGGGATCAATATGTGATTTAAGCTTTAATAATGTTTCATTTATGAATGTAGGTGCTCTTGTATTTGGAGCATAGATGTTCAGAATTGTGATGTCTTCTTGGTGAATTTTTCCTTTGATGAAAATGTAGTGCCCCTCTATGTCTTTTTTGATTAGTTTTGGTTGAAAATCTATTTTATTAGATATTAGGATAGCCACTCCTGCTTGTTTTTTGGGTCCATTTGCTTGAAAAACTGTTTTCCAGCCTTTTACTCTGAGGTGGTGTTTATCTTTGTTGTGTAGGTGTGTTTCCTGGATGTAGCAGAATGTTGGATCCTGTTTCTGCACCCATTCTGTTAGTCTGTGTCTTTTTATTGGAGAGTTGAGTCCATTGATGTTGATAGATAATAATGACCACTGAATGTTATTTCTTATTATTGTAGAATTGGTGATGTTACTGTGAATCATTGCTTGTTTGCTTTTGATTTTTGTTGGAAATTATCTTTAACCTATGTTTTCTTGGGAGTAATTGTTTTCATTGGATTGGAATTTTCCTGCTAGTATCTTCTGTAGGGCTGGGTTGCTGTTCATATATTGCTTAAATTTAGTTTTGTCGTGGAATATTTTGTTTTCTCCATCTATGTTGATTGAAAGCTTTGCTGGGTATAGTAGTCTAGGTTGGCATCTGTGGTCCCTTAGAGCCTGCATTATATCTCCCCGGCCCTTCTGGCTTTCATAGTTTCTCATAAGAAGTTCGGTGTGATTCTGATAGGTCTGCCTTTATATGTTACTTGGCCTTTTTCCCTTGCTGCTTTTAGTATCTTTTCTTTGTTCTGTAGATTAAGTGTTTTGACTATGATGTGGTGTGAGGA
>NW_026596440.1:7871217-7891792 GCF_907164565.1 Psammomys obesus | reverse complement strand
TCTTTGTTCTGTAGATTAAGTGTTTTGACTATGATGTGGTGTGAGGAATTTCTTCTCTGGTCTAGTCTATTTGGTGTTCTGTAGGCCTCTTGTATGTTTGTGGACATCTCTTTCTTTAGGTTGGGAAATTGTTCTTCTATGATTTTCTTGAAGATATTTTCTGGACCTTGGAGCCTAGAATCCTCTTCTTCTTCAATTCCTATTATTCTTAGAATTTACCTTTTCATGGTGTCCTTGATTTCTTGGATGGTTTGTGTTTGGGATTTTTCTGATTTTACTTTTGCTTTGAGAGAAATATCAATTTCTGTGAGTGTATCTTCAGCACCCAAGATTCTCTCTTCCATCTCTTGTATTCTATTAGTGATGCTTACCTTTGTGGTTCCTTCTCTTTTCTCTAAGTTCTTCAGTTCCAGGGTTTTCTCGGTTTGTGTTTTCTCTATTGATTCTAATTCGGTTTCCATGTCTTGCAACATTTCCTTCATCTGTTTGAATGTGGATTCCTGTGTCTCCAAGATGGTCTCTATTTTTTTATTTGTTTCCTCTCTTAGTGCCACTACTTCTGCCTCCAATTGTTTAGCTATATTTGCATGTGTTTCTTTAAGAGCTTCTTCGTTCACTTCGTTTTCTTTGTTTCCATTTGGGAGGCCAAATCTTTAAGAGATTTCTTTGTTTCCTCTTTGAATCTGTATGACTATTTCTCTGAGAGATTTGTTGGTTTCCTCTTTATGTGCCTCAAATAACTGGATAATCATAGCTTTAAAATCATTTTCTTGTGTTTCTGATGAGTTGGAGTGTCCAGTAATTTTGGGGGTTGCCGGTGAAGCCATGATATCTTGATTTGTGTTGTTTGTGTTCTTTCACTGACCTCTGGCCATTTGGTTATCTGTAGTGTTTACTGTCTGTTCCTGGATTCTGCAGGTCAGACCGGTTTTTCTTTGGTGTCTGGAGAATTCTTCAGGAAAATGGGGGAGGTCTAGTGGTTTCAGTGTGTACATTGGTGATTCAGCTATACCTGTAGAAGGAAAGTTCGCAGGCGCAGAAGGACAAATGCGGGGTAGTGTGTGTTTGAGCGTGTGCTTGTGGGTGTGTCCTAAGGGACAGGGTGTTGGAGAATGAAGAGGCCTTCAGTGTGTGAGAGGGGTGTGTTGTAGGATTATTGATATTTACTTTGGGTTTATCTTCTAGTAACGCTGCTGTTAATCCTCAGCGGCTGTAAAACCAAATCACCACACAGAGACTGGGTTTTTGGTTAACCTAGAACACAATGCTGGGCAATATTTACTCCCTCCTAAACCTCCAAGCCCTCAGTTTCTGAACATTTAGATTTTTCACATTATACTTGCTTTTTGTGAAATCTTAGGTCTGGTTCATGCTCCAAGTCCTCCAAGCTCTCTCCTACCGCTCTGCTCTCCTCAAGCTCCTCTCGCCCCTTCCCCTCCCACTCATCTTCTGCCTTCTGACTCCTCCCATTGCACAACATTGTATCTAGTTGCTTTATTTTGTCCTGTTTACACAAGAGTTGAGACAGGATGCTTATAATGAGTATCACAATGCAATATCTGGATTGAAACCAGAGAGTTGGGGGTAGGGAAAACAGCATTTGAATTAACAAGGGTAAGGCATATACATTTTAAAAGAACATTATACCAACAGGGGTGCTTTGCAGGAACTGAAGGTGTTGCAGGAGCTAAGGGATCACAAGCTCTGTTGAAGAATGCGGGCGCATATTGATATTGCAGGTCTGTGGGTCTTTGATGGTTATTCAGCTGGTTTTCTGCCACTGAGGGGTTGGATGGCCCATACAATCACTGGCTGGGCCACCCTGTGTAGTCAGTGCTGCCACTTACAGACTTGAGATCTGGGAAGGGTTTTACTATGAATCTGAGTCTCTGTGGCTAGCACTCTTTGGGCATGCACTCTGGTGGGGTGGAGTTTCGGCAGTGCATGTACTCCGGTGTGACCAGGTAGTGGTGGCAATGGGGGGTGTGTTCCAAGGTTCCAGAGCTCGGTGAGAGGACACTAGGTGGGGTGTGGTCTCCTCTGAGTGGTGGCGTTCAGCAGGTTGTTACAGCTCTCCGCTGCTGCTGCGGGATCTGGAGCCCTACCTCCCTGCCTCCACCATCTGGGGTCCCAGACACTGAGTTTTGCAGCTTTGGGATCCAGGAAGGATTGTATTGTGTGTAGGTATTGTTGAAATTTGTTTTTGTCATTGAATATCTTGTTTTCTCCATCTATGAGGATGAGAGTTTTGCTGGGTATAGTGGCCTGGGCTGACATCCGTGTTCTCTTAGGGTCTGCATGATATCTGTCCAGGCCCTTCTAGCTTTCATAGTCTCTGTTGAAAAGTCAGGTGTGATTCTAACGGTTTTGCCATTATATGTTACTTGGCCCTTTTCTCTTGTAGCTTTTAGTACTTTTTCTATGATCTATATTTTTATGGTTTTGATTATTATGTGGCAGAAAGATTTTCTTTTCTGGTCTAATTTATTTGGTGTTCTGTAGGCCTCTTGTATTCTTATTGGCCTCTCCTTTAACTTGGGGAAATTTTCTAATATGATTTTGTTGAAAATATTTTCTGGTCCTTGATGCAGGGAATCTTCTTTTTCCTTTATTCCTATTATTCTTAGGTTTTGTCTTTTTATGTTGTCTTGAATTTCTTGGAATTTTTTGGATTTAACATTTTCTTTGACAGATACATCTATTTCTTCCATTGTATCTTCTCCACCTGAGATTCTTTCTTCCCTCTCTTGTAGTCTATTGGTTATGCTAACCTCTGTAGTTCCTGCTTTCTTCCCTAAGTTCTTTCTCTCCACAATTTTCTCCATTTGTGGTTTTTTTTTTTTTAATTTTTCCAATTCTATCTTCAGATCTTGAGCCATTTTGTTGATTTCCTTCATCTGTCTGGCTGTATTTTCCTGTTTTTCCATCAATTACTTAAGCTGTTTGTTTGAACAATCCTTTGTTTTTTTTTTTTTTTATTTCATTCAGTGATTTAAGCATTTCCTCTCTAAAGGCCACAAACTATTTGGCTGCAGCTTCCTCTATTTCTTTACATATTTTATTTGTTTCCTCTGTTATCTTCTTCATGAGCATAGATGTTAGGTTATCTTCTTGAATTTCAATTATGCTAGGGTGTGTAGGGCCTCTTGCCCCTGGATAACTGGGTTCTGTAGATGCCATATTGCTCTGGCTTTTGTTGGTTGAACTTTTACGCTGGCTTCTACCCATTGGGATATCTTAGGTGTTTGAAGTTAGTTTCTGGTGGTTCCTGGAATCCTGTGGTGGAGAGAATCTGTTTGGCAGGAAGATGGTTATTTCGGAAGGAAGCCTTCTCAGCTTTTTGGGTATAGTCACTGGATGGCAGTTGTTTTTCAGGAGTTGCTACAGCTCACCTCAGGCATAGAAACCTGGGTGGTAACTGTAGTCCTTATTAGTCGAGAGCGCTCTCCTTTCACTGGGAGAAATCCTGGAGATAACTGCCCTGCTTCTGGGTTTCTTGCTGTAAATTTAGTGATCAGCTGCTGTAACCTGTGTGTCCCATGGGTTGGTTGGTTTTGTTAGGGATAAGTGGTTGCCTCTTGGAGAATCTGGGGGTTGATTTTGGAGTTCCCGGTCTTTTGTAGGTCTGAGGTTGGGGCTCTGTGCCCCAGTACCCAAGGGGTAATCTGTGGCGGGTGATTACTGCTCTCCTGGTAACAGCAGGCTATCTGGTGCACAGCAGGTCCCTGGGTTGGGCCAGTATATCCCCAACCTTTTCTGGAGATATACTGGGTGGCCTAAGTCCTTCCCCTTTGCTTCATTCCTTGTTTTTGTGAGGATTTCTCCAGACAGTGACTCCAAGTCTCTGGTGTCCTGGGGCACACAGTTCTGTCTGTAAGGAGTAGTTGGTACAAAGCAGGTCTCTGGGCTGGCGACGCATATGCCCGCCTGGTAGTCTGCAGGAGCTGGGTTCCCAACAACTCTGTGCTCCCTGCTTTGCCCGGATCAGTGATAGTGCCGCATACTAGCTGGTTTGTGAGACTTTTCCCAGGCAAAGCCTAGGTGACCCAAGACAGCACGGTTTTCTTCCTTCCCTGTGGGGCCCTCTCCGGAAAGAGATTCCCAGGCTCTGTTGCATTTTGTCATGCAGCTCCTCTGTGCTGGTGACCTGGGGGCGCAGCCTCTCTCCATGCTGGTGGTGGGAGCTCAGTCGTGATGGTGGCGGGTACCCACGCTCTGTGAGTCTTTTTCCAGGATAAGACTGGGTGACCATTGACCAGTCTCAAAGCTTTCCTTCCTCATGGGTTTTCTCCAGACTGGGACTCCCAGTCTCTGGTGTTTTTGTGCCCACTGATCAGCCTGGGAAAGTAATCGGGACATGCAGGCGTGTGGCTCTGGTCCTGCGACCTAGTGCCTGTGCGACCCAGGATTTCTTCCGGGTTCTGGCTGGGTGACCTGAGAGTGGACCCAACTGATTCCCACACCGTGGGGGTTTCCGCTTACCTGGGAAAGATGATCACTGTTGTTTTAGGGCCCAGAGTCAGTCTCTTGGTCCCTGTACAGAGAGTGTTGTCTTGTTCCTCAGACACAGTGTTCTCCTGGTGCCGCCATCTTGGCCCCTCTTGAGACTTGAATGTTTTTTCATACAAGTCTTTGACTTTCTTGGTTAGGGTCACACCAATGTACTTTATGTCTTTTGTGGCTATTGTGAAGGGTGTTGTTTCCCTAATTTCTCTCTCAGCCCTATTTTCTTTTGGCTACTAATTTTTTTGATTTAATTTTGTATCTAGCCAATTTGCTGAAGGTGTTTATCAGCTGTAGGAGTTCCCTGGTAGAATTTTGGGGGTCACTTAAGTACACTATCATATCATCTGTAAATAGTGATACTTTGACTTCCTCCTTTCTGATTTGTATCACCTTGATTTCCTTCAATTGTCTTATTGCTCTAGCAAGGACGTCAAGAACTATGTTGAAGGGATATGGAGAGAGTGGGCATCTTTGCCTTGTTCTTGATTTCAGTGGGATTGATTAAAGTTTCTCTACATTTAATTTGATGTCAGCTGTAGGCTTGCTTTATATTGCCTTTACTATGTTTAGATATGTGCCTTGTATTCCTGATCTCTCCAATACTTTAAACATGAATGGATGTTGGACTTTGTCAAATGCTTTTTCAGCATCTAGGGAGATTATCATGTGGTTTTTTTCTTTCAGTTTGTTAATATGGTGGATCACATTGATGGATTTCCATATATTGAACCACCCCTGCATACCTGGGATGAAGCCTACTTGGTCATAGTGGATGTTATCTTTGATGTGTTCTTGTATTCGATTTCCAAGTATTATGTTGAGGATTTTTGCATCAATGTTCATAATGGAGATTGGCCTGAAATTGTCTTTCTTTGTTGGGTCTTTGTGAGGTTTAGGTACCAAGGTGACTGTGGCTTCATAGAATGAATTTGGTAGTGTTTCTTCTGTTTCTATTTTGTGGAATATTTTGAAGAGAATTTGTATTAGCTCTTTTTTGAAGGACTGGTAGAATTCTGTGCTGAAACCATCTGGTCCTGGGCTTTTTTTGGATGGGAGACTTTTGATGACCACTTCTATTTTCTTAGTGGATATAGAACTATTTAAATGATTTATCTGATCTTGATTCAGCTTTGATAAGTGGACTCGATCAAGAAAATTGTCCATTTCATTTAGATTTTCAAATTTTGTGGCATATAGACTTTTGAAGTAAGTCCTAATGACTGTTCAGATTTCCTCAGTGTCTGTCGTTATGTCCCCCTGTTCATTTCTGATATTGTTGATTTGGATGGTGTCTCTCTGCCTTTTAGTTAGCTTGGCTAAGGGTTTGTCTATCTTGTTGATCTTCTCAAAGAACCAGCTCTTGTTTTCATTGATTCTTTGAATTGTTTTATTTGTTTCTAATTGATTGATTTTAGCCCTGAGTTTGATTATTTCCAGCTGTCTACTCCTCTTTGGTGTGTCTGCTCCTTTTTTTTTCCTAGGGCTTTTAGGTGAGCCATTAAGTTGCTTGCATGAGCTGTCTCGAATTTCTTCTTAAAGGCACTTAGTGCTATGAACTTTCCTCTTAGCACTGCTTTCATTGTGTCCCACAGGTTTGGCTATGTTGTGTCTTCGTTTTCATTGAGTTCTAGGAAGACTTTAATTTCTTTTTTTATTTCTTCCCTGACCCAGCTCTCATTGAGTAGCAAGTTTTTCAGTTTCCATGTGTGTGTAGGCTTTTTTTTAAATTTTTGTTGTTGTTGAGATCCAGCTTTAGTCCATGGTGGTGAGATAGGATACATGGAATTATTTCTATCTTCCTGTATCTGTTGAGGCTTGCTTTGTGACTAACTATATGGTCTGTTTTGGAGAAGGTTCCATGAGGTACTGGGAAGAAGGTAAATTCTTTTGTGTTTGGGTGAAAGGTTCTGTACATGTCTGTTAGGTCCATTTATTCATGACTTCTTTTAGAGTCATTGTTTCTTTGTTTAATTTCTGGTTTGTTGACCTGTCTTTTGTTGAGAGTGGGGTGTTGAAGTCTCCCACTATTAATGTGTGGGGATCTATGTGTGGTTTCAGTTTTATTAATGTTTCTTTTACAAATGTGGTTGTTCTTGTATTTGGGCATAGATGTTCAGAACTGTGGTGTCTTCTTGGTGGAGTTTTCTTTTAATGAGTATGAAATGACCTTCCCCATTTCTTTTTATTAATTTTGGTTGAAAATCTATTTTATTAGATATTAGAATGGCTACTCCTGCTTGCTTTTTGGGTCCATTTGCTTAGAAAACCGTCTTCCAGCCCTTTACTTTCAGGTAATGTCTCTCTTTGTGACTTAGGTGTGTTTCTTGTATGCAGCAGGTTGTTGGGTCTTATTTACATATCCATTCTGTTAGTTTGTGTCTTTTTATTGGAGAGTTGAGTCCATTGAATGTAAGGGAGATTAATGACCAGTTGCCATTAGATGCTTTCATTTTGCTATTGGCTATTGTAGTGTGTTTGTGTGCTTGGCTACTTTTGGTTTTGCCGTATTGAGGTTATTTGTTTCCTGTGTTTTCCTGAATGTAGTTAGTTTTCCTGGGTTCTATTTTTTCTTCTAGTATCTTCTGTAATGCTGGACTTGTGGGTAAGTATTGTTTGAATTTCTTTTTTTCATTGAATATCTTGTTTTCTCCATCTATGATGACTGAGAGTTTTGCTGGATATATTAACCTGGGCTGACATCTGTGTTCTCTTAGGGTCTGCATTATATCAGTCCAGGCCCTTCTTGCTTTCATAGTCTCTGTTGAGAAGTCAGGTGTGATTCTGATGAGTTTGCCAATATATGTTACTTGGCCCTTTTACTCTTGCAGCTTTTAGGATTTTTTTTTGTTCTGCATACTTGCTGTTTTAATTATTATGTGGTGGGAGTGTTTTCTTTTCAGGTCTAATTTATTAGGTGTTCTGTAGGCCTCTTGTATTCTTGTAGGCCTCTTCTTTAAGTTGGGGAAATTTTCTTCTATGATTTTGTTGAAGATATTTTTCTGGGCCTTGGAAGAGGGAATCTTCTTTTTCCTCTATACCTATTATTCTTAGGTTTTGTCTTTTCATATTATCTTGGATTTCTTGGATGATCTGTGTCAGGAATTTTTTGGATTTAACATTTTCTTTGATGGATACATCGATTTCTTCCATTGTATCTTCTACACCTGAGATTCTTTTTCCCACTTCCATCTCTTGTAGTCTGTTGGTTATTCTTACCTCTGTAGTTCCTGTTTTCTTTCCTAAATTCTTCCTCTCCATGATTTCCTCCATTTGTGTTTTCTTTACTTTTTCCAATTCTATCTTCAGATCTTGAGTTGTTTTGTTTATTTCCTTCACCTGTCTGATTGTATTTTCCTGTTTTTATTTTAGTTCCTTCAACTGTTTGTTTGAACATTCCTCTGTTTCTTTTATTTCTTTCAGTGATTTAATTATTTCTTCTCTTGGAGGAGTCCTGGAGACAGCTACCCTGCTCCTGGGTTTCTCGTTCTGAATTTAGTGAGCAACTGCTGTTGTTACACTGTTTTCCATGTACATCCCCCTTGAAGAACCTGCTGGTTCCCTATCTGTAGGGTTTACTCCTAACAGGAAAACTCAGTCTGGTACCCTGGGGAACACAGTTCTGTCTGGGAAGGTGAGCTGAGCACACTGCAAGTCTCTGGGCCAGAGGCTGAGTGCTCCATTCTGGGCTGGAGACTGTGCGCCCAGGTCTGGGATGGCGGCTGGGGGCGCTGCACTGGTCTGGAGGCTGTGCATCCCAGTCTGGGATGGTGGCTAGGGTTGCCACTTTGGGCCAGAGGCTGTGCGCTCCTCTCTAGGCTGGCAACTGAGGGCTCTGCTCTGGTCTGGAGGCTGGGAGCCTCACTCTGAGCCAAAGGCTGTGTGTCCCCGTCTGGGATGGTGGATGGGCACTGCTCTGGTCTGGAAGCTCTGTGCCCCAATCTGGGCTGACAGCTGTGTGTCCCTTTCTGGACCAGAAGCTGTGCATGCCTCTCTGGGCTGGCAAATAAGGGCTCCACTCTGGGTCAGAGGCTTGGCGCCTCACTCTGGGCCAGAGGCTGTGCAGCCTGGTCTGAGATGGTGGCTGGGGGCACCCCTCTGGTCCTGAGGCTATGCACCCTGATCTGGGCTGGCAGCTGTGCACCCAGCTTTGGGCCAGAGGCTGTGCGCTCCTCTCTAAGCTGGCAACTGAGGTCCTGCTCTAGTCCTGGGGCTAGGTGTCTCACTCTGGGCCAGAGGCTGTGTGTCCTGGTCCTGGATGGTGGCTGGGGGCATTGGGGGTGCCAGGGTGAGGCTGTGTGCTCCAATCTGGGGCGGTAGGTGCACCCACCGGTCCCCAGGACTTTTTCCAGGGATTGACTGGGTGATGTGAGATTGGTTCCAAATTGATTTCCACACCGTAGGAGCTCCTCTCACCTGGCAATCACAAATGCTGGTGTTTTAGGTCCCAGAGTTCAGTCTCCTGGTCGCCGTGCCGACGCTGCTGTCCTGCTCCTCAGACACAGTGTCCTCCTGGAGCTGCCATCTTGTTGAATGGGGACAGTAATTTTTAAACCCATTTTATCACAAAAAGGAAGGGCTTATTAAGAACAATATATAAAGATGACATGAGGGGATCTGGTCCTGAGATAGGAGGTCTTAGTACAGCCTATACCTATGAACAAGATTTTATGTTCCAAAAGTAAAGTCTATTTTATATGTCTATTTTATATGCCAAACTATTATAGAGAAACAGAAACATCAGAGACAAGAAGGATGCTGTATAGGCATATGTTCAGGATCCTTGGTGCAGACAGGTGAGAATGAGAAACTTCACCTGGTATAGAGCAGAGGACGATACTTCTGATAAGATATGAAGGTGAAACGATAGTGATAATGACTGTGCTGACCTGAAGTATCAGGATCTTACTGGAAATAGGATGACACAGGAAGTGCACTGACACAGTTACCAAAAACTCAGAGCTCTGAATGGATTGGGGTCTAGTATTACTGAACAGATATTGAGTAAGTAGTTGTTTTGAAGACTAATGGCCTCAATATTGCATTACTCTTCTAAATTAAATATCCTTCATTGTTTCTCCTACTTTCAGAAATTTCTTGGTTAATTTTAGATTTTGTGCACATGGACAGCATAGTCTGTAAGGCTGACATGTATCAGATCTTTCATCCCTGACCTGAAAAAGCAAACAGATGCAATAATCAATGAACAAACAAAATATGGCATCTCCGTATAATAAGAAATTATATACTTGAGCAAAGGAGGAGATTTTTGACAGTAGTTATTAGTAGTTAGTAGTTATTAGGTGCTAACTTCTTTCTCCATGGTCCCACATGTTAATGCAGCTACAGTGGAAATTATCTTCATCATGACTATAGTAGGAAAAATAACCAATAGATTCTTACACAGAGAAAACAAAAGTATAGATACTTAGCTTGGGGGAGAGAAATTAAAGATAAAGAGTCCAGAGTTTCCATGAAGAAGGAAAAATCTTCCTTGAGATCTGCTTAGGTATATTTATATAATGTTGACATTCTTTTTTTTTGAATGTGTTTAATTTAAATTAATTTATTTATTACAGTTTATTCACTTTGCATCCCTACTGCAGCCCTCTCCCTTGTCCCCTCCAAGTCCCACCCATCCTCCATCTTCTCCCTCTATACCCTTCTCTAGTTCTCTGATAAGGGAGGACCTCCTCCCCTTCTATCTGATCCTAGCTTATCAGGCCTCATCAAGGCTGGCTGCATCATCTTCCTCTGTGGCCTGACAAGGCTGCACCCCCAGGGGAAGGGGATCAAAGAGCCAGCCATTGAGTTCATGTCAGAGACAACCTCTAATCACCTTCCTAGGGAACCCACTTGGAAATTGAGTAGCCAATGAGCTTCCTTTGAACAGGGTGTCTAGGTTCTCTTCATGCATAGTTCTTGATTGGAGTATCTGTCTCTGCAGGCCCCCTAGGGCCTAGGTGTTTTGGCTCTGTTGTTCTCCTTGTAGAATTACTGTTCCCTCCAGGTGTTGACATTCTTAAGACCACTTAGATGTGTATGTAAAGTGATACATGTTTATGTATTCAGTGAAAAGATTGATCTGACGATACTTGGGGCTGAATGTTTAATATCCTAAAGTGAACCAAAGCCAGAACATTTTAGAAGACTGCCTGTATGAAAGCATTGTTTTTCAGTATTAGGCTTTGGCCTTGAATCTTGCTGTCCTAATTGTCCAGTTGTGTTCCATCCTGACACTGTGCAGGAATGCATTCCAAGATCTATATTCTCACAGGGTCCCACTGTACCTGTGGATTAAACATGAAATGCTAGTCTAAAACATACCCAGTCCATTATACATGGATGGTAGCCAAGATCATTGTCAAAAATATAAGATAAGTGTTGTGTTGAAATTCTATGCAGCTTTACCAAGAAAATATTTCTGCCACTCATCAAGCAAATAGTCAGATATCATGTGATCTAAGGAGGAAAGGCTGGCTCTCTGGTTTCCTCTGAAAAGGTTTATCTTATCACAATCCACTGAGGCAGGCCACACTTAAGCCTTCAGGACATGTAGGTCAGTTCTTAGTAACAGCCTGCAGTTTCACAGCCTAGAGGTCCAATTCAGTTACCAGCACAGCCAGTCAGGAAGGTAAATTTTAGCAGTGGGACTGACTATCTAGATATTTGGGACTTACGGCCTGAGTAGGGTGTTGCTGGGCAAGATTCTGAGTCCTCAGTTGAGTCTGTGGAGTGTACCAAGGAAGCAGCTTAAGTCACCACAAGTGAGACTCTGCCTCTGCTAAGGCAGAATGGGAAGTGACCCTGGAGGAGAGGCATGAGAGACTTTTTTTGAGAATCAGACAGAGACCCAAGAATGAGAATATCTCTCAGTCATGGTAGCTCTACTGTGTGGAGGTAGAGGGTGGGGAAGGTGGAGAAAAAATTAGGCTCCTCCTGGGACCAGGTTTATACAGGTTTCCATTAAGTACACATTTAGCTCTGTTCATAGAGAATAAGAGCTGCCTACCTTAAGAGCTGTCCACACCTTTTTATGCCAATGGAACATCCTCTTGCATATACACACTGGGTACCATCCTCTTGATTGGCATGTGCAGAAATAGCAGCTGGCATGTCATCACATGTCCTATGGAGATTGCTGTCTAATAGATCCAGCAGCTCCTGACTTGAATACTGAGAATGCTTTTCTCTTGCACCTCACTAGCATCTCTGGTTTCCACTGTCTCTTCCATGTGACTCAATCTTCACAAAGTAGTGAGTTGGGGCACATAGTCACAAAGGTGTGGAAAGGAAATAGTAGCTGTTATATTTCGTATATTTTCTAAGAGGACAGTCCAGAAAATTATAATTCAAGATGTGAAGTTTCAAGTCAAACGCATCTTCTGTTGTATTTCAAGCAGGAATATGATGGCATGCAGTTCTAAGTGATGAAATCACCTTATATTTAGGATCAGGTGCCAGATGAGAGAAGTTTTACTTCATATAAATCCTGGTTTAAATGTGCCTGGAGACCTGATAAGCTAGAGTCAGATGGAAGGGAGGAGGCCCTTCCCTATAAGTGGACTTAGAGAGGGACAAGAAGGAGATGAGGTAGGGAGGGTGGAATTGGGAGGGAATGAAGGAGGGGTCTTCAGCTGGGACACAAAGTAAATAAACTGTAATTAATATAAAAATTATATCTAAAAAATAAATGTGCCTGGAGTCCTTAGTTGTATATGTTTTGAACTTTGAGGAGCAAGATCATCTTCTGAGAATGTAGATTTGCAGCATACAAGCTGTTTCCATTCCTAGAATTCTGAACATGTATTTTACATTTTGATGGAGCAACTAAGTAACATTCATGGAGCTTTTTTATTATATATTTTTATTTTTATTAATTACATTTTATTCACTTTGTATCCCCCTTGTAGCTCTCTCCCTCCTCCCCTCCCAATCCCACCCTCCTTCCCTCTTCTCTACCCATGTCCCTCCCCAAGTCCACTGATAGGGGAGGTCCTCCTCTCCTTTCTTCTGATCCTAGTCTATCAAGTCTCATCAGGACTGGATGCATTGTTTTCCTCTGTGGCCTGGTAAAGCTGCTCCCCCCTCAGGGGGAGGTGATCAAAGAGCAGGCCAATCACTTCATGCCAGAGACAGTCCCTGTTCCCATTACTGTTGTAGGTGACATTAATATTTACTATTGGTTTCTCTTTTATTAATGCTGCTGTTAGTCCTAAACAGCTGTATACCCAAATCACCACACAGAGACTGGAATTTATTTAATTAACCTAAAACACAATGCTGGGAAATAGTTGTTTCATCTTAAATCTCCAAACTCTCATAGTTTCCTAACATTTAGATTTCCCACATTATACTTGCTTTTAATGATATATTAGGTCCAGTCTATCTCTCCATGTCATTTTAAGATCTCTGTTCCTGCCTCCTGTTCTCCCAGCTCTCTCTCCCTTCCCCCTCCTCTGCCTCCCATCTTCCTGTCCTCTGGCTCCTCCCTCTCTTCCTGTTTTTACTGATACTCTAATTTGCTACTTTGGCTAGCTTCCTTAGCAGTTTCATCTAGGTAAGTCCTGTCTCTGTTATTACAGGCAAACTGCAAAGACAACCTGCTTTTTCTTCAAGGTTTATTATTTGTCTTTATATGTTAGTAAGAGTGTCGGTGTGAGGGCATGCTCTCTGTGGGCATGTGCCAGGGCATACAGGAAGAGGATATTCGATTTACTGGAGCTGCAGTTAGTCATAGCAATGAGCTATTGACATGGAGCTGAAAAAGGAACGTAAGTTCTGTGGAAGGGCCTTAAGTTTTTTTAGGCTCTGAGCAGACTCCATCTTGATGTGTTGTGGGATCCTGGACTTGAACTACAGTCCTTCCCCTCTCATGGACAGCACTTGTCCCCCTAAGCTGTCTCTATAGGTATAACAACAACACTTGGGTATGATCACAATTTTGAGATTCTGTTACTATTTTCTGTGGTGTTACTGTAATATTTGTGACATTGCTTTTCTAAACTCTGGTGCATTTGTTAGTTGTGAACCACACACAGGTGAAGACACAGTCATTCTCTCTCTGCTGTGATTTTCACAGTCCCATCAAAGGTAACTATTGGTCCTCAGGCCCTTTTGTTGTTTCTAATTTTTTTTTGTTGTGTTGAGGAGTTGTTGCTTAATAAAGTTGCTATTCAGCATCCTTCTATTAAGCAGAAAAACATGCTTTGTTTCAGCAGTGGTACAAATTGAGGCCTGAATGGATACATGAAGCTCCTCAAAGATAGTAACAGCCATTGTGGAATTGCTTCATTTGCTATAAATCCCACTGTGTGAGAGGCCTTTTCATGACAGGAATGGACTGGACTCAAGACAGCATGTACAGAGAAGTACTCCTTTTCACAGGGAGCACCCTCTGATGTATTAATACAATTTGTGACTCATGAACAGCCATATTGTGATGTGAATTCTGTGACATGTTCACTCTATTTAGACATGATGTCTCCTGCAACTAATGTTCTTCACTGATGTATATTAATAGTTTCTAGAACAACTTGATACTTTAATGACTATACCAAATAATGACTTTTACAAAAAAAAACACAATAAATTAAAATGTAGAATCTAGCCCCCTTCTGTTTGGTCATGGTAACTTTTTATGTGTTCAAAATATAAGTCAGCAACAAGTCATAACCAAATGTGCAGTTGACATATCAGCAGAAAAAAAAAAGTAGGCAGGGAATTCTTTCAACAAGCCAGTATTCCGTGCATGGTTATGGTTTGTTTGCAGGATCTTAGGATTTCAACAGCAAACCGCATCTGAAAGTCCACATGAAGGTAGACTAGTTTTAAAAATTTGAATTCACATGAATTTATCTAGGTAAACTTACTAGCTACTCAGCAGAGTGAGATGGCACCACATGCTGATACACTGGGCCCTGGGCTATGATACATCCTCGTGTAGCACCTCAAACCTATATACTAGTTTCTCTGTGACTGTGTCAGTGAGAACAAGGTGATTGGATCTGTAGTTATGTAATTGTGTTTCATGTTATGCTCTCAGAAGCTTTAGTACCTAACATGCAAGACTACTGAAATATGTTCTTCTTTTAATGTTTATTTATTTATTATTTATTACAATTTATTCACTTAGTATCCTGGATGTAAGGCCCTCCCTTGTCTCTTCCCAGCCCCACCCTTCCTCCCTCTTCTTCCCTATGTCTCTCCCCTAATCCACTGATAGGGGAGGTCCTCCTCCCCTATTATCTAACCCTAGCCTATCAGGTCTCATCAGGACTTGTACTACTCAGCAATTAAAAACAAGAAAATCATGAAATTTGTAGACAAATGGATGGAACTAGAAAAGATCATCCTGAGTGAGGTAACCCAGAACCAGAAAGGCACACATGGCATATACTCACTTATAAGAGGATATTAGATATATAATATAGGATAAACATACTAAAATCTATAGTCCTAAAGAAGCTAAACAACAAGGAGGACCGTAGGGAAGATGCTTAATCCTCATTCAGAAAGGCAATCAGGATAGACATCTGAAGTGGGAGAAGATAAGGACACCCAGTATACAGGAGCCTACCGCAGAGGGCCTCTGAAAGACTCTACCCAGCAAGGTATCAAAGCAGATGCTGAGACACATAGCCAAAATTTAAGCAGAGTCCAGGAAATCTTAAGGAAGAAGGGGGAGAAAGGCCTGGAGGGGACAGAAGCTCCACAAGGAAACCAACAGAGCCAAAAAATTTGGGCACAGAGGGGCCTGCAGATACTGATGATCTAACCAAGGACCATGCATGGAGAAGACCTGGACACCCTGCTAAAATGTAGGCCATAGGCAGCTCAGTCTCCAAGTCGATTCCCTAGTAAGGGAAGCAGGGGCTGTCTCTAACATGAACTCAGTGGCAGGCTCTTTGATCACCTCCTCTGGGGGTGCAGCCTTGCCAGGCTACAGAGGAAAATGATTCAGCCAGTCCTAATGAAATATATCTTTTTAATATAGTTTGTTGGTATCACTTTCCTACTGTATTATTTGCTACTGTTGTTAATACTTGAGTTTGCCTATCTTATGCATTGATTATATATACTCGGATACTACTAAACTGAATATATGTTCATATGTATTATATGTATACATATATTGAATATGAATATATGTATATATTGAGTTTAGTAGTATCCTAGGGTTCAAAATTCTAATACAGGTAATAGAATGGGTTTATAATCACATATAGAAGACTATCATAAGCAAAGCTCATTCCAGCTTCCCTGTGGCTTGAATTTGGAGACTTATTGGTCTCAATAATCTTAACACCACGGGAAACATCGAGGAATAATAGAGTCAGGGTAATGGCTTTCTCTACATTTAAATTTACGTAAGTGTTGTTTGACATATCAATGTGTAATTGTGCAATTGGATTTGTTGTGTCAGACTCGCACAAAGATGGCAGATACCTGGAAACTTTCCTAAAGAAGTCAGTCAAAATAAATATCTCATTGTCAGTGTTCTACCAACAATTAATACCCTGTCTATGTACTAGACATAACAGCTGATAGGGTTGATACTAGGAGCACACCTGATTGAAATCTATATTCCATTCTTGTTAAAGATTTGGCCAGATTTGGCATCTAATTGACAGTCTGAGAAAGAACTATAATCTCACAGGGGCCTTGTTTTGTAGCATTGCCCAGTGATGCCACACGGTTGCCACTCAAGTGAAATCTATAATCCATTCTTGTAAAAGAATTAGTCAGATGTTAGCAACTAATTTAAAGTCTGAGAGAGAAATATAATTCCATCAGGGTCTTGGTTTGTAGCATTTCCCAGTGACGTCACAGGGTTACCACTCAATTGTGCTGAATATTGTCCCTCAAACACGTAAGTTTGACAACTGACTAACCAGTTGCCTTGTTTCACCAGAAAATGTGGTGGTTAGTTTCAGCAGAACATATTAGAACCATAAGCAATCTTCCACTGTGACTATTTCCCATAGAGAGTAAATACATTTCCAAACTGAGACTCCAAATATAAGATGGTAGCCATAACTCTATAGCCTATTCAGCCTCCATTTGAATGAACAATCCACCAAGTTCGGTGAGGTTTGTGTATAGGCCCTTTCCTAACTGAACATAAAAACATAGTTATGTAGGATTTGTCTATTCTAGTGGATTGTATTCTTTCTTACAATCTTAAATATTCTTTGATTAAGGCTTCCATCCCTTTACCTCCTTCAGCAAAAATAAACAAGCCATATGGCCTAATGGCCTATTTTACAAAGCAAATCCTTTTAAAACGCCTGGCTTTCTTTATTTGCTACCCATTCAGTTGCCCAGTGGGTCCAAAACTGTTTCTATTCCTTCAAAGAGGGCTATTCTGGGGCAAAGGAAATGCTAAGTGCCTCCAGATGTGCTCGAGGAATGCTGCATATTTATGGGTTTGGTCCCTAGATTGTTAGTTTCAGGTCTTTTTTTGTGGCACTTGTAAATTCAATAAAACTAATTCATGTCTCCAAATATTATTCTGAAGGTCTTTCACAGGTATTTCTGTGAAAGAAAGCAGGAGAAATGCACCGTTAGAAGGCTTGGATAATGAAATGTGAACAGAGACATTCCATTGAAAAGATAAAAGTAGTGGCAATTACCATTAGGTAGGTAAGAGTTCAAGCTGCTATAGGTGCTCTCAGATTCAGACAGGCCACAAGGTAAGTGTGTGTAACAATGCTTACAAACCTCCATGTTACTCCCAGTACATGGGATAGTTTCTTGGGGAATTCCATTACTCCTGTGGAAATCTGGAAAACATTTGACCAAACTATAGTGGATCTTGCACATGAACAGCCATTTTTGGGGAATGATGTTTGCCATGTTCTATGACACTGACAAGGATCTGACAGATATCATTGTTATAGATAGTCACCATGAATGGAGTGAGCTTAACAGGATACCTAACAGTATAGTATAGTTTCACTCTTACAAATGTTCAGGGTGGTCTTATTCCATTCCTGACATATTGATCAATCTTGTGAGGGAAAGGTTGTCCTATGATATTGAGTAATAAAAGAATGAATTCATATGTAACCTTTACAGGGTGGACATTTAAGAGTGCTTGAATTTGCCTCAAATTCTAGATCTCATTAGAAGCCTTGATTTCAGAACCAGATCAACAACTGTGGCAGAATCAATGAGGAATGCAATGCCTAAATGGACCCTTGTGTGGGCTTATGTGATTCTGAAGGGGCTTTGATGTTGAATACTAACCTGAGGTCTTCCACTAGATTACAGGAATATCTGGGGCTAGCATTTCCTTTGTGTGTCCATTGTCATCTCAGAGGAGAAGAAGAATAGGGCTTGACATGTGTTCAGTAGATTCATGGATCTAGTCTCATTACTTGAGCTGTCATGGCAGTGGATGTGATAAGGGAATACTGACTCTCAGTAACTAGGGAAACACATGATGGAATCTGTTGTCTTGGTTAGCATCAAATCCAAGGGGCAGAAAAAGGGAGAATTTGTTCCCCCATGAGAGAGGTCCTGACTGTAGTTCTGACAACACTTGTTGCAATTCAGCCAGTGAGGCACCACGCTTTACTAGCCTGATAAGATAAGTGTCCAATGAGAGGACTTTCAAAAGGAAATGTCTGCCTTGTAGGGCTTCAAAACAGATAAAACCTTGGCTGTTTTATGTAAACTAAGCTTGAACAAGGCCAAAGCAATAACCTGACCCATAGAAATTGGGTCTCTTGAAGTAGTATTTTTACATTTTTCCTTTTCTTTTCTTTTACTATTATTATTGTTGTTTTTTACAATTTATTCACTTTCTGTCCTGAATATAGCCCACTTTCTCATCTCCTCCCTGTCCCTTCCTCCATTCCTCTTTCCTCCATACTCTTCCCTAGTCCACTGAAAAGAGGGAGTCCTCCTCCCCTACGATCTGACGTCTACCTATCCAGTCTCATCAGGAATCCCTGTAACCTCTTTCTCTGTGACCAATAAGGCCACCCTCCCAGGTGATCTGATCAAAGAGCAGACAACTGAGTTCATGTCAGAAACTGCCTCTGTTCCACTTGGAGACTGAGCTGCCTATGGGCTACATCTGATCAGGAGGTCTAAGTCCTCTCCACACATAGCCCTTGGTTGATGCAGCAGTGTCTACAGGCCCCACTGGGCCCAGATCTGTTGGTTTTATTGGTCCCCTTGTGGAGCTCCTGTCTTCTCTGGGTCTTTCTATCTACCCCTTCTTCCATAAGACTCCCTGTGCTCTGCAAAAGTTTAGCTGTGAATCTTTGCATGTGCTTCAATCCCCTACTACATGGAATTTTTCAGAGGACACCTATGGTGGGCTCCTGTCCTGTTCTTTTTCTTCCACCACTTCTGGTGTCTATTGTGTTTGCCCCCCCCCTTTTTTTAATTTACAAGAGGTTTATTTTGACTTGTGGCTTTATTTTTTGCCAAAGACTGACCCTGAGCTATGAGCCAGAGAAATATCTCAGACTGACCCTGAGGCATGAGCCAGAGAAATCTCTCAGACTGACCCTGAGTCAGAGACAGAGAGTCCCTCCAACCGACCCTGGGCTGGGAGTCAAAGGATTCCTCCCTTAGAAAAACATTGACTCAAGACGACAGGAATAGATTAGTGCAGAAAAGGCTTACTGAGGGAATTTGCAAGATAGTAGCCCTCAGACAGCTCCACTAACAGCCCCCACCTTTGAGCTGGAGTCAATGCAAATTCCAGCTCACCTTCCCCCTCCCCCTTCCCCCCTTTTCCCTCGTTTATATTCTGTACCTTGGCTTTCAATAAAAGGACCTTGACAAGATTTAGCTTGGTCCCATTCTTCTTTCTCGCCCGTTTTGCCTTTCAGGTAAGGGTCCCTCTCAAGTCACACCCAATAACTAGTTCCGCAGGTGGGACAATTTTTTAATTACATTTTTATTTTTTTTGTTACATTAATTACATTTTATTTACTTTGTATCCCAGCTGTAGCTCTCTCCCTCATTCTATCCCAATCCCACCCTTCCTTCCTCATCTCCCATTCCTTCTCCAAGTCCACTGATAGGGAGGTCTTCTTCCCCTTCCATCTGACCCTAGCTTATCAGGTCTCATCAGGACTGGCTGCACTGTCATCTTCTGTGGCCTGGCAAAGCTGCTCCTCCCTGAGAGGGGTGGTCAAAGATCCAGCCACTGAGTTTATGTCATAAATAGTCCCTATTTCCCTTACTAGGGAACCCACTTGGATACTGAGGTGCCATGGGCTACATCTGAGCAGGGGTTCTAGGTTATATCCATGAATGGTCCTTGGTTGGGGTATCAGTCTCAGAAAAGACCCCTGTGCCCAGATATTTTGCTTCTGTTGCTCTCCTTGTGGAGCTCCTGTCCTCTCCAGATCCTACTATCTCCCCCTTCTTTCATAGGATTCCCTGCACTCTGCACAAAGTTTGGTAAGTGTCTCAGCATCTGCTTTGATACACTGCTGGGTAGGCTCCTGCCCTGTTTCCTGTTTTCTTCTTCTTACATTGTCCATCCCATTTGTCTTTCTGAGTGAGATTGATCATCTTACCCAGGGACCTCCTTCTTGCTTAGCTTCTTTAGGTGTACAGATTTTAGAATGTTTGTCCTATCTTATAGGTCCAGTATCCACTTATAAGTGAGTATATACCATGTGTGTCTTTCTGCTTCTGGGATACCTCACTCAGGATGATCTTTTCTAGATCCCACCATCTGCCTGCAAATTTTATAAATTCCCTGTTTGCCCTTTTTAATGGGAATTAAACATACTCCCTAGGGTCTTCCTTGTTATTTACTCCTTTAGGTTTTTGGATTGTAATATGGTTATCCAGTGTTATATGGCTAATATCTGCTCATGAGTAAGTACATACCATGTGTGTCTTTCTGGTTCTGGGTTACCTCACTCATGATGATCTTTTCTAGTTCCATACATTTGCTTGCAAATTTCATGAATTCCTTGTTTTTAATAGCTAAGTAGTATTTCATTGTGAAAATGTAACCCAATTTCTTTAGCTGAGGGACATCTAGCTGTTTTTTTTTTTTTTTTTTTTTTTTTTTTTTTTTTTTTTTTTTTTT